>NW_027187299.1:3223391-3448111 GCF_028583685.1 Petaurus breviceps papuanus
GAGAGAGAGAGAGAGAGAGAGAGAGAGAGAGAAACAGTCAATCTTATTGGATGCTCTGGGCAGCCATCTGAATCTGATATTGCTTTCCCCATTTCAAATTTCAATAACAATGTCTTTTTTTCAATTTTTTTTGCTTTTTTTGGAGGGCAATTGGGGTTATATGACTTGCCCAAAGCAGACAGCTAGTAAGTGTGTTAAGTGTCTGAGACTGGACTTGAACTCAGGTCCTCCTGACTTCAGGGCCAGTGCTCTATTCAATAAGAACTTCTTTATCATCAAAACCAATATACTTTTTTTTCTATTCTCATTTTCTTGACTTCCTTGTGGCATTTAATACCAGAGATTACCTCCCTCAACATACTATTGACCTTCCAGTAGAGATTTCCTCTAGTGACTCCCCTATCTCCTTTGTTGCCTCTTTCCAGGGCAGCTAGGTGGCACATTGGATAGATCACCTGGCCTGAATTTAGGAATACTTGAGTTCAAGTCTGGCCTCTGACACTTACTAAGTGGGCAAGTCACTTAACCCTTTTTTTAAAAAATATTTTTTAAAATTTTTTTATCAAATGCTTTATTAACTTCTAGTTTACATCATTCATTTCCACAAGATTTTGAGTTACAAATTTTCTCCCCGATTTTCCCCCTACCTACTACCCCAAAATAGCGATTCCATTGGATATCCCCTCCTCCAATCTGCTGTCTCTCATATCTTCTCCCATACCCCCTCCAACTTTCTAGTAGGGTATGGAGGATATCTATGCCCCAGTGCCTGTATATCTTATTTCCCAGTTACATCCTTCCTCCCTTGTCACCCACCCTTAATTGGAAGATAAGCAATAAAATATAGGTTGTACATGTGTAGCTATGCAAAACATTTCCATAGTGGATATATTGTAAAAGACTAACTATATTTCCCTCTCTCCTATCCCACCTCCCACTTGTTCTATTCTCTATTTTGATCCTGTCCCTTTTCAAAAGTGGGTGCTTCCAACTTCCCTCCCCCCTACATCATACCCCCTCTCATCCCCTTCCCCCCTACTCTCCTGTAGGGTGAGATACCCTATTTAGTGTGTATGTCATTCCCTCCCTAAGCCAAATTCAAAGAGAATGAGGTTGTCCAGTTCCCTTTTGCCTTCCTGTTCTTCCCCTCCATTGTGACCATTTTCCCTTGTCTCTTCTATATAAGATAGTTTATCCTATTCTGTCTCTCCCCATCTCCTCTCATTATATTCCTCTCTCACCTCTTAATTTCACATTTTAAGTAACATCCCTTCCTATTAAATTGGTCCTGTGCCCTCTATCTGTATATACCCATACACACACACACACACACACACACACACACATATATATACACATTCACATATGTATTCATACACTCATATACTCTCCTATATCGACATATATATATATATATATATACACACACATATATTCAAACATTTCTATTCCCTTCAACTATTCTAATACTGAGAAAAGTTTCATGAGTTACACTTATTGTTTTTCCATGTAGGGATGTAAATAGTTCAACTTTAATAAGTTCCTTATGATTCCTTTTCCCTGTTTACCTTCTCTTGCTTCTTGTATCAATGTCAAATTTTCTATTCAACTCTGTTTTTTTTTTTTCAGGAAGAATGCTTGAAAGTCCTCTATTACACTGAGACCATATTTTCCCCTGAAACATGATACTCAGTTTTGCTGGGTAGGTGATTCTTGGTTTTAATCCCAGCTCCTTTGCCCTCTGGAATATCATATTCCAAGCCCTTCAGTGCCTCAGTGTAGAAGCTGCCAGATCATGGGTTATCCTGATTGTGTTTCCACAATATTCAAATTGTTTCTTCCTGGCTGCTTGTAATATTTTCTCCTTGATCTGGGAATTACGGAACCTGTCTATAATATCCCTAGGAGTATTCTTTTTGGGATCTTTTTCAGGAGGTGATTGGTGGATTCTTTCAATCTCTATTTTGCCCTCTGGTTCTAAAAGTTTAGGGCAATTTTCCTTGAGAATTTCTTTAAGGATGATTTCTAGGTTCTTTTTTTGATCATGGCTTTCAGGTAGTCCAATAATTTTTAAATTATCTCTCCTGGATCTATTTTCCAGGTCAGTGGTTTTCCCAGTGAGATATTTCACATTGACTTCTATTTTTTCATTTGTTTGGATCTGTTTAATAATATCTTGATTTCTCATAAAGTCACTAGCTTCCATTTGCTCCAATCTAATTCTGAAGGAATGATTGTCTTCAGTGAGCTTTAGAGATTCTTTTGTCCATCTGGTAAATTTGGCTCTTTAAGGCATTCTTCTCCTCTTTGCCTTTTTGAGCCTGTCTATTTTTTAAGGTGTTATTTTCTTCAGTCAGGTTTTTGACTCTCATTTCATAATTTTCTTGCAGCATTCTCTTTTCTCTTCCTAATTTTTCCTCCACTTCTCTTATTTGGTTTTCAAAATCCTTCTTAAGGTCCTCTATGGCCTGTAACCAGCTCGTAATTTTCTTGGAAGCTTTTGGTGCAGGAGTTCTGACTTCACTGTCTTCCTCCTGTTACATGCTTTGATCCTTTGTGTCCCCAAAATAGGAGTGTAAAGTTGGGTCCCTCTGTTTGCTTTGCTTCCTTTGCTACTCATGTTGCCACTCAGTTCCTTGACTTTTGTGCTTTTTGCCACAGTAGGACTCTGCCACCAGACAGGGGAGCTTTGTCCCAAATGCTGGGGTATTCTCAGCTGTTGAAAGTATTAGTTGGGTGCCTTCTCTGAAGCCCCCACATGCTCTGGCTAGCTGGTCACACACCCCAGGACCTCCACCCTAGACTATAATCCAGATCCAAGCAGGTGAAAGCAAGAGCTATTACCCTTCAAACTGGAAGCTTGGTCCCCCTACACTCAGCAGGCCAGGAGCGAAACCATGGCCGTGGCTGTGGCTGCATGGCCGCAGGGCCTCAGCAGCTTCTTGCCCCAGGAGAAGAGGCTGATGCACTCCCAACTACCAGATCCCAAAGTCCACACTGCACTGACTTCTCACTTTGTCCTTAGCATTTTTGTGTTGATAATTCTGGAAACCGCCACAGCTGTTGATGATCTGAAGTCTCTCCAGCCAGTGGCTGGTCAGGCCTACCCTCAGGCTAAAACCTCTGGCTGGAGTAGGGCAGGGGTCAGCTCCCAGAGCACTGTGCTGGCCACTCATTGTCGGCCTGCTGGGCTGTCCTCAGTGGGAGGTTAGCTTCTCTGTATCACTTTTTGGGTTCTGTAGCTCCAAAATTTTTTCAGAGTCACCTTTTACATGAATTGGAGGATGTGTGAGCTGGAGCCCCATGGAAGTCCTGTTTCTGTTCTGCCATCTTGACTCTGTCCCCCACTTAACCCTTTTTGCCTCCATTTCCTGATCTGTAAAATGAGCTAAAGGAGGGAATGGCAAACCACTCTTTGCCAAGAAATCCCCAAATGGGATCATGAAGGGTCAGACACAGGTCAAACAATTGAACAACAATATCCTACATTTCTTCCCTTGATCTTATCTCTCTGTTAATTATGTTGCCTACTCCCATATCTTTTATCATTAAACAGTTGAATTCTGAATCTTTACCTCCAACCCCAGTCTCTCCTCAGAATCCTAACTCCACTATTGCATCTTTTTTTCTCAGTATCTTATTTTGTATGGCCTACTGACATCTCAAACTCACCATGTCCAAAATTTAACTTGTAGCTCACTTCTTCTCAAACTGTTACTTTAATGACTTTGTCTCTTGTTGGAATCACTAATTGTTCAGACTCATGGTGTTGAACTTATCTTTGACTCTTTCATGTACCTTACCTTGCATAGTGAATCGATTGTCATGTCTTGATGGTTCTATTTCTATATCTTTTTCATCTTACTTTAATTGCTACTACAATCATCCTTGTTCATTCTACCTACATTTCTCACCTAGAAAAAAATTTTAAATTATTTTCTGATCTACATTTTCTCCTTCCCACCTGTCCTCCATCCCTACTAACTAAGAAAGCAAGGGAAAAAATCCCTGTGTATAGTCAAGCAAAACAAATAGCTACAATTTTCACCCACAAAAAATATGTCTTAATCTATAATATGAATCCATAGTCTCTTTATCAAGAGGTGAATAGCGTGTCTCCCCATGAGTCCTCTGGAATTGTGCTTGGTCATTGTTCTGATCAAAGTCTCTATGTCTTTCAAAGTTGTTTGTCTTTACAATGTTGCTGATTCGAACAAACTATTCTTTTGATTTTGCTCACTTCACCATACATCAATTCATACAAGTTTCTCTGAAACCATTCCTTTCATAATTTCTTATAACACAAACTACATTCTATACCATACATGTACCATAACTTGTTCAACCATTCCCCAAATGAAGGACACTCCTTCAGTATCCAGTTCTTTGCTACTACAAAAAAAGCTGCTATAAATACATATGGTTCCTTTTCTTCTTTCTTTGATCTCTTGCTGGGGACAAAACATGTGCACGTGGCTTTTTGCCCATAGTTACAAATTATTTTAAAGAATATTTGTACTGTCTCACAGTCCCACAAATGGGTCTGCCCCTAATTTATTTTTAAGCCTTATTCCATTTACTGTCCACATACTCGACATTATAACCAAATTGAGTTACTCTGTATTTTCTAATCTCATTATCCCCCCTCTCCTAGCTCCATGTTTTCACTCTTGATGGCCTACATGGTTGGAGACTACTCCTTATGCTATCTTTATCTCTTGAAGGGCTTCCTTTCAATCAAAGTTCATTTCATATATCACCTCCTTCATGAAATATTTCCTGATTTTGCCAATCCTCGTATCTACTTGGGGTGAAAGCAATGTCTGTCTCCCCAAATTTCCCTTCTTTTTTTCATTCCCTCCTCTTAGCATATCTCACTCTTCCCTGAATTATACATGGTATACATGTCTGTAATGCCACACACAAGCAGCTTTCCAGAACGATGCTACAGTGAACAGCTTTTAAGATTCTGATTACACAGTATAGTAAACACTCCATTC
Organism: Petaurus breviceps papuanus; assembly: GCF_028583685.1. Taxonomy (NCBI): domain Eukaryota; kingdom Metazoa; phylum Chordata; class Mammalia; order Diprotodontia; family Petauridae; genus Petaurus; species Petaurus breviceps. The sequence goes on from NW_027187299.1 coordinate 3,228,392, forward strand.
CATAACAAATCAAAGCAAAACATTCACAGAAATTCAAGGTACAGCATTCACAATATTACAACTTATCACAGAAAATCACAATATGGTATTCACAACAGCTTATCATTAAGTTTCCACCATAATGGCCACAAAATTTTGAACAAAGAACAATCATCTCAGAATACAATAGTCAAAGTCACATGGAGAACACTAAGTTAACTCAATCAGTCACTTATTCAGCAATCAATTACTAAGTATCATTAATCACTAAGTACAATCATTAGAAAATATTCCATCCCTGGGTCACTAGTAAACTACAATTTCATCATTACTCAGTACCCACAGAGAGGTCTTTTCATCTTGACTTGGGGCCTGTTCTCAGATTCCCTGGATCCCCTTCCATGGTCCCAGATTCTGCCTGGATTCACCAGACTGTTACCTGGGTTCAATGGCAGGCAGCTCCCAGGTCCTTGTCCAGCTCTCTGGGTAGGTCCTGCTCCACACTAAAGTTCACAGGGTCCAGTCCATCTCAAATTCTTCACAATTTCTGCTCCTGGGAATTCAAGTCTCAACCAAGCCACAAACAGACAAAGGCTTAGCATCCTGGTCATACTTCCTCAGTTTTCTGCTTCCTCAGTCTTCTCCTTGGCTTCTGGGCTCCTCTGTCATCTGGGCTCCAGCACTCCTGGGCTCCTCTTCAGAACAGCTTCTGCCACCAGATTCTTGTCCCAAGAAATTCTGACTGTACCTCTGGGGCTTTTCTTATAGATACACAGCATTAGCTTCCTGTTTCAGCCAACCCCTTCCTGTTACATCAGCAACAGGAGACAGGAGTTCATACCTTCTGTTTTCCCAACAGAGGCTTGATCAATTATTAAGTGTAAGTGCTTGCTTACTTGCCCATACAAAGGGTTCAAATTACATTACCATTACAATGTCTTTCCTCTGTTTGTTAAAACCTTCTTGACAGCAAGATTTGTTATAATTAACTTTGAATTCCTATGGTCAGAATAATGCACCACACATTTTAAGTTTTCAATAAACATATGTTGAACTCAGTTAAAATTAAAAATATCAAAAAGGAAAATATTATTTCAAAGGAGAATGACCACCCCACATGCAAAGATTTAGAAAATATTATCACACAACACAATTGCACGTATAGTATTTTACAAAAGGCACTCATCTCATTTATTCATTTTTTTCATAAGACACATATTACATTGGATATTTTAAACACTTTTAATATTTTAAAATGTACTTTTTGAGATAAGAAGAAAAGAGGCATTATGGTATAGGGGAAAAAATCTAACCCAGAGTCAGTAGAGCCCTGGTTTCAAATCCATCTTTAAAAATAACTAATAGTGTGACTATAGGCATGTTATTTAATTTCCATGACCCTCAATTTCTTCCTGTATAAGTTGGAGGTAATCTTGCCCATACTACCTGCATTATTGAGTTGTTGGGAGAAGTGAATGGGTTTATGTATGTAAAACGATACATCAGTGCAGCTGGTAGTGTTTTTATAAGACAGCTATGAAAAACATTAGTGAAGTTTTTTATGAGTACATCATGATCTTCATTTCTCTAATTTCTTTCATGGATCATATCTAATAATGGAATCCTAGGAGAGAGTTACTTGCTAAGAGTTCTCCATACATGTATTACCCATCTTAGAAGTGTCCCTTAAAGGAGAGGCAGGAGGCCTGAAGATGTACCCAGCTTTGAGAGAGACGTTTCTGGAAATGACTGTATCTTAAAATAGATTTCCATAAGGAAATTCCTGGTTGTGAACATACTGTTGTCTTTATTTGTTTGAACATTGGCAGGAGCCTTCAAATGTGCAAGTAAATGCTGTATATCTAGAAATTATTAGAAAATGGGTGCCCAATTAGGAGAGCACAGCCATATCTCTGCAAGAGACAATGAGAGATCAAACTAGTGGTAGCAGGGAGGAGTAGAAAAGAAGAGATGGATATGAAAAACATTTTGAAAGAAGAATTAACAGGACCTGGTGATTGGATTGGATTGGTGATTAGGGCATGAAGGAGAAAAAGATGAAAAGATGCCTCTAAAGCTTGATGTGGTAATGACCGGGAAAATATTGGTACCATCAATAAAGATTGATAAGTCAAGAGAGGAGGGTGCAATAGGTCTGGAATACAGAGAGGAAAGTGCATATGTGATAGGCAGGAGAAATCAAGAACTCTGGCAATGTCTGGAAAATGAGTATGATGCTCCTACAACAACAAGAATCTTAACATTAAACCAATACTGTCCCTATCCCAGAAGTTTTTTCCCTTTTTTCCTTAAAGCAAGAGTAAATTCCCAAGCATGATTGACTTGGATCCATCAGGGAGAGCTAAATAGGCATAAAGAGGTGTAATCTGGGGAATGAGTGATGAGAGGTGGGGAAAAGAAAGGCAGCCCCTAACAGTGATCAGTCCTGATTCTCACACAACATTTATTCCTGTCATTGAGTGATTCCAGGTGACTGAACTGTGTGTTGGATCTTTTAGAGGACTCAATCACAATTCATTAGATTCAAGTTTATACTGTCAATCTGCTGTCATCTAAAGCACACACTCCCTTCTACATTTTTTTCACATCACAAAGGGGGGAAGACAGTTAAGAATACTTGACATAAAATCTAGAACTCCTCTTCTCCCTACTCAGACAGTTTGACAATTTCACTGCACCTTGAAGAATCCTCTTTTTATGGAAACCCTAATACTAGAGTTTGATTAAACAGTAGCTGTATACACACCAAGGGTAAGTCTACTCATTTAGCATCCTGTTTTTATCTAATCAGTTATTTTAGGAGGTGCTACTACTGAACAGTGTGAATTTTTTTAGAATAACATTTTAGGTATATTTCTTTAAAAGAATTAAATATATTGATATTAAAATGCATTAAATCCAATATTAATTGGTGGGGAGACTTGGAATTTTGTAACTTATCATATTCCCCACATTTACTTGTGGTTTGGGAGCACTTAAGAAGACTAGAAACATTATGAGAGATGACTTAGTGTGTTAATGGTTTTGCCTTCTCAGAAACCTATTTAAGCTTTTCCTGAGAAATTAATATATGAGTTCTCCATAGAATATATATTTCACAAAATGTAATGTGTATATGTGATCATTTAGATGCATATCATTACATGCTATTCCCTATTTATATAAATATGCATTTATATTATTCTTATCATACTTCCAACATAGTAAAATCAGGTCTAGTTTTTATTTCATTACAATACTCATTATTAACATTATTCTTATTCATAAACCCGACAACTGGTATTTTTTGTAATAGTAAATAGAGGACATTGAATATCTAACGCATATAGCTACAGTTTAGCAGATGAGAATCTACATGCATAAAGGTTTATACTGCATGAGTCCAAGTAGCAACACTATTCTTGCCTTTAAATGACTTTATTGATTGACTGGAACCATTGTTTCTATGTGAACATTTGCAAATATAGATTTTTTAAAGTTCACTATCCATTATCATAATGACTTTTAACCTAAAAGACAACACAAAACTAGGCTCATTATTGGTACTCACAGCAGCTATCAAAATTCTAGCCATCATTGGGTGGTAGCCTCCTCCACTTTCTGCCCAGAAGACAAACATAATGTGGATGCAAGAGATATCAATTCCCTTTGGATGCTACAAGAGTTTATTTCATTTGACTCTAATAGTGTGGAGGGCTTTTTCTAGCTGACAAGTTTCCATGTGATAGATATTACAAGAATCCTTTCAGTTTCACCAATATAACTTTTATATGTATCATTATTTTTCAATACCTGCTCTTTAGAATTGCTTCCCTATCAAACATCCTGTCTTAATTCACTTTTTTTTAACCATGTTTTCCTGGAGACTTTAGGTGCTGAGGTTATTTGTGGGTGTTTATACTAGTGTTGAGAAGGAGAAGCCTTCTTTGTTCTTTTTTTTCCAATAAATTTTATGTTTATTTTTAGTTTACTTCATTCATTTCCACAAGATTTTGAGTTACAAACTTTCTACCCATCTTTCCCCTACCTACCACCCCAAAAAAGTGATCCTACTGTATACCCCCTCCCCAATCTGCTCTCTCCTACATCCTCCCTCATTTCCCCTGTGACTTTCCAGTAGGTCAAGATGGATCTCCATCCCCCAGTGCCTATCTATATATCTTATTTCCCAGTTGCATATAAAAAAATAATATATTTCTTAAGCATTTGATTTTAAAATTTTGAATTCCAGATTCTTTCCCTTTCTCCCTTGTCACCCACCCTTACTGGGAAGATAAGCAATCCAATATAGGTTGTACATGTGTAGCTATGCAAAAAATTTCCATAGTGGATATATTGTGAAAGACCGACTATATTTCCCTCCATCCTATCCCACCTCCCACTTGTTCTATTCTCTACTTTGACCCTGTCACTCTGCCCTCCCTTCCATCGTCCCCCCCTATCATCCCCACCCCCTACTGTTCTGTAGGGCAAGATACCCTCTTTAGTATGTATGTCATTCCTAAGCCAAATTCCATGACAGTAAGGTTGACCCCTTCCCTTTTGCCTTCCTATTCTTCCCCCCCATTGAAACAGTTTTCCCTTGCCTCTTCTATATGAGATAGTTTATCCTATTCTGTCTCTCCCCATCTCCTCTCATTATATTCCTCTTTCACCTCTCAATTTCACCTTTTAAGTATCATCCCTTCCTATTTAATTGATCCTGTGTCCTCTGTATATGTATACCTGTACACATATATACATACACTCACATATGTATTCATATGCCTATATACCCTCCTATATAGACATATATGTATGCACACACACATATATGTACACACATTTATATTACTTTCAACTGTACTCATGCTGAGAAAAGTGTCATAAATTACAATAATCATTTTTTCATGTAGGAATGTAAATAGTTCAACTTTGATAAGTCCCTTATGATTTCTTTTCCCTATTTACATTCTCATGCTTCTCTTGGTTCTTGTATCTGAATGTCAAATTTTCTGTTCAACTCTGGTTTTTCAATCAAGAAAACTTGAAAGTTCTCTATTTCATTGCATGACCATATTTTACCCTGAAATATGATACTCTCAGTTTTGCTGGGTAGGTGATTCTTGGTTTTAATCTCAGCTCCTTTGACCTCTGGAATATCATATTCCAATCCCTTTGATACCTCAATGTAGAAGCTGCCAGATTCTGTGTTATCCTGATTGTGTTTACACAATATTCAAGTTGTTTCTTCTTGGCTACTTCTAATATTTTCTCTTTCATCTGGGAACTCCGGAACCTGGCTATAATATTCCTAGGAGTTTTCTTTTTGGGATCTTTTTTTCAAGAGGTGATTGGTGAATGCTTTCAACCTCTATTTTGCCCTCTGGTTCTAAAACATCAGGGCAATTTTCCTTGAGAATTTCTTGAAGGATGATTTCTAGGTTCTTTTTTTGATCATAGTTTTCAGGGAGTCCAATAATTTTTAAATTATCTCTCCTGGATCTATTTTCCAGGTCAGTGGTTTTCCCAATGAGATATTTCACATTGCCTTCTATTTTTTCATTTCTTTGGATAAGTTTAAGAGTGTCTTGACTTCTCATAAAGTCATTAGCTTCCATTTGCTCCAATTGACTTCTGAAGGAATGATTCTTTTCAGTGAGCTTTTGAGATTCTTTTTCCATCTGGCAAATTCAGCTTTGTAAGGCATTCTTCTCCTCATTGGCTTTTTGGGCCTCTTTTGCCACTTGAGTTAGTCTATTTTTTAAGGTGTTATTTTCTTCAGTCAGGTTGTTGACTCTCTTTTCATGATTTTCTTCCATCATTCTCATTTCTCTTCCTAATTTTTCCTCCACTTCTCTTATTTGGTTTTCAGAATCCTTCTTAAGCTCCTCTATGGCCTGTAACCAATTCATACTTTTCTTGAAAACTTTTGGTGCAGGAGTTCTGACTTCATTGTTTTCCTGCTGATCCAAGCTTTGATGAATCTTGTCCCCAAAAGAGGAATCCAAGATACCATCTACTGCTCCACAAGTTACTACTGCACTAAGAACATGGGCCAGCCAATTATTTGCTTTAGTAACTTTAGTGGAAGTGACTTCCACTAAAGTCATAAAGAAAAGACTGAAGGAAGTAAATTAATTGGAGGTTTCTTCCACTAATGAAAGAAAAGCATGCATAGGCATGCTCTTTAATAGCATATCACTGGTCTGTAAGGTAGATACACAGTTAAGTAGAGAACCATTACTCCGATGCCACATTGAGTTATGGAGATGACCCTGGACTCTTGGACGCCATGCCACCATAGCATCAGCTCTGGTGAGTGCTACTGTAACTAGCTTAGTTTAGAGTCTCATCTCCAGGCTAGTTAATTTTTTATGTACAGCATCTCTAAAAGAACATTTACTAAGTCCTGTAGTCTACATCAATGGAGTAAAGTACCCAGACCAGCAAACTTATATGTAGTCCTCCGTCTGCCCTGCTTTCCTCCCTTAGCAATCCTTCATATATGGAAGCAAGCCAACCCCAAGCTTCCATATGCTTAGCTAGAATATCCACTGAGCATGCTCCAAAAGGAGCGGCCAGGTTTGTGTTCAGCTCACACTCTAGTCAAGGACATGGAAACTGGGGAGGGCAATTGAGGGGAGAAGCAGTAGCAAAAGAGTCCCACGCCCAACTCTTTGAAGTTCTGAAGTGAACAAATACAGTTAGAATTACTTGCAAAAATAAAGAAACATTAGCAAAGATGTGTTCTGAACCTGAGAAGAAATCAGAGAAGCTCTTTGAAATGGCACAAGATTCTCATGCCCTTGAGGGATTTCTGATTATTGCCGGACACAATTTTACATGACATTGTGTATGCACATTGTCTTTAAAAAACACAAAAAGAAGTATCTCTACATATAGAACCTTTAAACTAAGTTTTTAAGTATTTTAAAATCACATGACCATGTTTTGAGAACTGGAAGGAATCTTGTCCAACTCCCTCATTTTGTAGTTCAGAATAATGAGACTCCATAGAGGTCAAGGACTTGCCCAGTCCTTTAATGCCAAATCCAGTTTTTTCCCCTGTACCACAAAATCATTAACTAAAATTTTCAAATGTAGACACTTATTAGTCTAATTAGAATTTTTATCTTGATGATTCACCTGTCTGGACATCATAAGAGAATGAGAGAAACTTCATAAATTTATTTTCCAGATAATTTGGCACTTACCACCATAAATGCCCGTTTTATTTGAACCGTTTTTGATAGACATGTTTCACTTACTTCTCTTCCAATCTGGAGGTTACTAAGCATAGTTTAAATTTTTTTTAATGATTATGGCTTGCCATTTCTAAACTCAGTTCTTATATTGTATTGCAATATGATGATGCCTTCTGGGGCTTTGGTGGTTTATGGAAGCTCCCTTAGAAGTTTTTGTTTTGATTTTGGTTTTGGTTTGTTTGTTTGTTTTACCTTCATGTTCATCATCAAACTTTTAGCTGATAATTTTTGCTCTGATCAGTCTTCTAATATAGTTTCATGCCTTAAAATTAGCTGCTTCTGATCTTCTAATAAGCATACTTATTAAAATGGAACTTTATCTAAAGTTAGAATAAATAGGTCCTGAGTGAAAGCATTAAATGACTTTTCTGTGAGTAAAGGAAGCATTGGGATTTTACAAGCACTTTGCAAATCAATCTTGGCTACATGGAAGTTTTTTCCTTCTTTGTCCCTAGTATCATATTTCCAGATATTTGAATCCTAATTAACTGACTAATGAAGACTATGTAGGTCCAGACATTTGAGAAGAAAATTTGGGAGGTCATATTTTCCTGTCTTTGCTTACTATTTTGGGAAATACTAATGTGGCTTTGTGACTTCATCAATGTTTAGTATTCCCTCCAATAATAAAAATGCCCACTCATTCTATGCTATTCTTATCTACATAAGGCCATAATTTTGCCACAGGGCATCTACCCAATGTTCTGGAAGTTTTCACTGTTTTTTTTCCTCCAGCATTATGAAGGTACCTTTGGAATGTTCTAACAATCCACGCTATCCCTTACCATGTGACAAGCCCATCTTCTCCTATCATGTAATTCTTTGATACTATTGCTTAGTTCTTTGAAATTCCTCACTGGTCTTATGTTGCCACCCACTCACACTCATGTGCCTTTCCATTGTCCTCTATGTGGTACTTATTTCAGTTTTTTGAGGCAGCAGTAGTCCAGGTCCCACTGCCATTTAGCAACATTGATAAAATATTAAATGTGGACTTGGGGAAAGTAAAGAGCTTTGCATTTTTCCTGAAAGCTATCTTGACCACTATCTTTTTCCTATATAACTCTGGGCCCAGGTTATTATCTATCTACTTTAATTAGCTTCATCATCACTGGTTTGCTATACCAGTACATGATGGAGGCAGCCTAGTAGGGAAGGAAAAATCCTAGTTCTGTAGTTAGAACCTGGGTCCAAATCACATACTTGATGTTGTCTATGTGACCTTGAAAAAGTCATGCAGTCATCTTCATAAGGAAAACAAAGGGGGTGGATTTTCATGATCTTTTGAATCATTTCTAGTTCTATATCTATAATATATAACTTGTTGGGCTTTACAGCATGACCTGTGTAAACATGAAGACCCATGAAAACTCTTATATACCCCAATAATTACATTTTGCGAAAGAGTATCTGAAGCAAATGCCATGAACTGCTTTGTACACTGCTTTGTACCTCCCAGCTCCTCCATCTTCTTCCCTGTCATTAACTTCTCTAACTCTGATGAAACTCTCTTTGCATAAGACGTTTTATGACTGTGAAAAGCATTTCCATTTAGCCCCAAATCATGTTTGCATCAGAAATCCTTCCTATTGTCTAATATCTTAACAATATACACTTCTGCCTCTTTGTAATGTTGTTTCACCCAAAATCAAGCTTTCTTGGAATCAATTAAAGACATCAGGTGGATATACCTGTAAGGCATTTGTCTTGGGTCTAAGCCTGTTGTCAAGAGGAAAAGGACTTGATCCAAACTATGTGAACTCACAGGAAATCTTCTCTTAATGGAACATAATAGACGGAACTCTTCTTATTATCAGTTATTTCCATTAGGATTTTCCTAAGGGTTATGGTACCCTCTTTGGCCTTTAAGAAGGCTAAGTGGTGGTATCAAAAGTAATGTACTTTAAGAACAGGGATAAGGATGAAGTTGTTATGGTCCCTCCCCCATCTCCTTTAGTTACTCTGTAAATGATGTTTTTCCCTCTATTCAGAATCCCCTGATGTTATTTGAATGGAGTATTTCTCATAAAATGAAACCTTTGAACAGAACAATAGAAAAATAGAAAGACTTTGTTGTAGAATAAAGTTGACGGACTATTCAGATATGTTTTATATGTGATTAAGTTGGGTAGCCTATTCTTAATGATTTTATGAGTTACACTTCATAGCAGGTTGTCTCTTGTATTCCTTCAACCTCCCTACCTCCTTCGCTCTCTCCCTCCTCTCTCTTCCTTCCTCTCTCCTTTCTCTGTATATACACATCTATATTGCATACGTATGTATGTATGTATTTACATATATGTATATATCAAAGAATGTAGATACATGTAAAACTGGAGGAGCAATGAATAATGAGCATCCACTAGAAATTTTTGTTAAAGTAAAATAGCCTTTAGATCTCTACTTGAATCCTGCTTCAATAATTTATATAAGGAGTATAAAAATAATTCCTGCCACTTACCTTCTGGTGGGAAAAGTAGCTCATTCATTTGTTTATTTAATGAGTTAACCAAGTTTTTTGCTCCATGAAAAGCTGTGGTATTTCTGTCTGCAAATCAAATGTTTATTCATTAATCTAATCAGTATTATCCCTACATCAAGGGATGATGAACAATGTCCTGCTAGTCTTAGAGTTAAAAGCCTTGAGTTCTATTCCTGAGCCTACCATAAACTACCTAGTCGATTTAGACAATTTAGATAAATTCTTGGCATCCCAGTTTCTTTGTAGGAAAAAAGAATTGGATTCTATAATCACTAACATTTCTTCTATTGCTATCTTTAACTATCTAATAACCCTGGCTGGATTTTCTTATCTTCATAAATAGCTGGCTGATTTATTTTTAGAAAGCTGCTGGCTTCTTCTCCTCCTGTACTCTTTGTATTCCTGACTGCCAGGAAAAGTCATCAAATTTGAGATTCTATTTAATTCTAACTATGTAATCAGACTTAGAAATACTTCTAGACTTGGTTTCATAGGGTGACATGGCCATCACCAAGGGTCTAATCTACTGGCAATTGACTTTTCCATACGTAGCTAGACTGGATATCAGAAAATAGACCTTATCTGTTGTTAGGACCCAATTTTCTAACATGTTAGATGCTTTTCTAGAATAAAGACAATACAAAACAATCAAATAGGGTTTGAGCTATCAATGTCACATGATTAGAAATTGAAGTAGGAAAGAACTTTATCAGACTGTAAGAAAATAATGGTGTTGGGAAAACATTACATTTGGATTCTTCCTGATATCTTATTTTCTCCCTCAGGCTTTCCCTCCAAATGCAATCACTGTCTTCATTTACTGCAGTTCTGTGACCATATTCTTCACAGTAATAAAGCTGATCAGTTATCGTCTGCACCTTATGTTTGATGAAGGAGAAGTAATTCAACAAAAGAGCTCCTTAAATGCTGAAAGACAGAGTAAAGATAAAGAAGCTAATAGTGAAAATATAATTCATCACAAGAGTCCAAGGTAATTATAACAACTTATGGAATCATTCTATAATGCAATATCTTCATTTTGATAGTTTCATTTTTCCTTATCCATTGATTCAGTTTATAAATCTATGCTCAGTAAGCTGACATGCCTGTATATATCTGATGTTAGTTATATATGTAATTATATTTGCATGGCTATAAATGTAATGTATATGTGTAATTCTATGTTCCTATGTAATCCTATATTCCTTCCTTTTTCCAGCAAAATAATATAAATATGAAGCATCATTTTAGCAAACCAGCCTGACTAGTTATGATAAGGCTTAGAATTTGATCTAAAAATTGATCATGACAGACTATTTTACTTTGGGTTCAACACTTTTCTAATTCAGTGCTTTGAATTTGCCTGGGAATTCTACAGAGTAAGAACAAAGTACCTATTTGCGTTTATATATGATGACAAAATAGACTGGAGGAAATTGGTTTTGTTACAAAACCATGAAAATTATCATGTTTTCTTTAGCAATGATTCTGCTTTAATTTTTTCTCTTCTTGTTTTTGCATCAGCAATAATAGACAGAACAATAATGGGAAAGTAGAAGAGGTCAATCGAAATCTCTCTACCCCTCCACTCCACTGTAGCTCAAGAGGACACAGCATAAATTCTCATCATTCTTCTGGCTTATTGGTTAGTATTTACTTTTACTATATAATTGTTCTAACTTTGTTTCAGAGTTCATTTTCACTGTTTAACAAGATTATATATTGGAGACTTATGCTATGTGGTACTGTTGTGTGTGTACTGATTTGTATTCATTTGAAGACAGAAGCATCTGCCTGTTAAATAAAAGCAGACACATAGCATTAGTGTCAGTCTTGAAGACAGGAAGACTTTAGCTCAAATGCCACCATTGATATGAATTAGATAGCAAATGATGTGTAGATTTGCATCTTGGTTTTTTAATGAACGTGGGCTTACATTTAACCCTTTAGAGACCCTGTTTTCACAAATGTAAAATGGGGGCAATATTGCCAGTAATAATGACTTTCCAGGGTTATTATGAGATTCAAATGTGTTGTCTGCAAAGCACTTTGCAAATTTCCTAGTAGTATATTTGGTTGAAACATGTGATGAGAGGCAAGGTAGTAGCCCTTGGACACAAAATGACCTGTGTTCAAATCCTGCCTCTTACATGTGTTGGCTGTGTAACCCTACGAAGTCCCTAATAAGCTCTCAATGCCCCAAGTGGTACTGTGACTTCAAGTTGCAGAACAAGTGTCAATTTGCATTGGTGGAAAGAATTTCCTCACTCAGGGCTTCCCTACATCAACGAAATCAGGGACCCTTGGGGCGGCCAGGTGGCACAGTGAGTTAAGAGCACCGGCCCCAGCGTCAGGAGACCCAGGATTGGTTCCAGCCTCAGATATTTGGCACCCACACAAAATAACTGGCCGTGTAACCTTGAGCAAGTTACTTAACCCCCATTGCTTTAAAAAAAAATCAGGGACCCAGACCAAAAACTATATAGGAGCCAAATATTATTATTGTTGTTGTTATTCTAATAAGGCTGATTTTTCCCCTGTAAAGAGAGGAAGTAAGTCTGCAGGGAGTTTTTGTATGTTAGTTTAAATTGCCAGTCATGGACTTTTAGACCTCTACAAATAGACTGCTTACTATAAATGTACAGTGTCCCCAAATTCTCAAGCTATTAAAATTTTAAATTGCACTAAGATTTGAGGGATACTTTCTTCATTTTCTTCTATAACTCTTTCAGTGTTCTCGACTTTGACATGGAAAACTTTGCTATGATCCTTCACATTCTCCTTTCTCTCACCTTGGAATCATCAATTATGCAATTCCTTGGACTTAGAATGCCTCCTGTATTTCTTTCCATAAAGCATTCCTTCTTTCCTTCAAAATCCTACAAGTTACATTCTTTCAAAAATAACTCCTGGTTCTCATTCCTGCAAATCACTCCACTATATTTCTGTTCTATCCTTTTTCCTTCTCACTTCTTAAAATAATTTGTGCATGTCTCTATATTTGCACAGCTATAATTAATTGTGTAGATATGAATATATCTGTGATAGTCTTGCTTTACCCACTGGATCATAAGCTTGTCTATGACAGGACTATACTGTCTGCCCCCTACAGCACTTTGCAAACACCATCTGCTCAATAAATGGTTCATAAGATCCTGGTAAAAATATATTCAATTTAAGTAATATTGATTTTTTTCATTTCCTTTGTATAGGAATTGCCAGCACAAGAGACAGTTGAAGATCTGAAAGGTACAATCTCTTTATTGTTCATAGGTATATAGATAAATAAAACATTTATTAAACCTTTACTGTATGCCAGGCATTGTGCTAAGCACTGGGGATACTAATATAATGGTTAAAATAAGACAGACCCTACCCTCAAGGAGTTTACATTTTAGTGGAAGAAGACAATACATACAAGAGAAGTGGAAAACAGGAAGGAAGTCATGCCTCTATGAAGAAAGCCATAATTTAAAGTCCTGAAAATCAGGAAGAGAGTCAGGAGAGGAATGAGTTCAATGGTGGATAATTATTTTATCTCTTAAAAAATGTTATTCAGTTTAAGGGAAGTTAAGTGACATAGAGGATAGAGTGCTGAACCTGGGGCCAAAAAGATTTATCATTTTGAATTCAAATGGAGTCAAAAAGATTCATCTTCCTGAATTCAAATCCAGCCTCAGACACTGACTAGCTATGTGACCCTGAGAAAGTCACTTAACCCTGTTTGCCCCAGATTCCTTATCTGTAAAAAGAGCTGGAGAAGAAAATGGCAGATCATTTCAATATTTTTGCCAAGAAAACAGCAAATGAAATTGCAGAATTTGACATGATTGAAGTAACCAAACAAACAACAAAAATTCAGTTTAAACTTTTTTTCATCAGAAATTATATATGTCATGTTCAGATTTCAAATTTGCTTAGATCAATTCACTAGTCAAATTTATTGTTTCAGAAACACTGTCTGATGACAAATGAAAATAGTGTCACTAAGTCACTGATGTCAAGTATTTTTCCTGTGGCATCTACTTTGAAAAAATGAGTGAGACAAATTAAGTAGCATTCTGGTTAGTCCATCTTTAAAAGGTTATTGCTTCTATCAATCTCTGAAATCTTTCCTTATTTAAAAAAAATTGCATAGGTAAGCAATTCTTGAGAAGTAGCATTGAAAAGTAGATATAGAACTCTCCTCAGAATCAGGACGACCTGGTTTTAAGTCCTGCTTCTAATACATATAATAACTGTGACCATGAACAAGTGGTTTAACCTCTTAGTGGTCCCAGGCATTAGCTCGGGATCTTTATGACCCCAAATTCCTCATCCTAACATTATTACTTCTGAGTGTTTGTTCTATCTTCCTTCATTAAGAAAAGCAGTTTGTTTCAGTTTGTCTCAGTTAATTCTCAAATGGTACCATACCATACATATGTGAGTGAGTGCATTGATTTGCACCATGATGCAGTTAAGATTCAGAGGCTACTGCTTTCTCTGTATAGCTAGGGAAGATTTTTATTTGTGTGTAGTTCTTCTCAAGTAAATGTAGGTCCAAATTCTGAATATTTTTTGTATTATCAATCCATAGATATGTACAGTTTCAAAATAAGTTCACATTATACTGCTTATATTTATATCTGGTACAAACTCACAGCATACATTGATTTTTCAATAAATCTCTCAAAGTCTGCCATGGAACGCTGTAGTCTATTAAGGTAGATCTTATTCCCAAATGACTGCAAATATATTCACTCAACTTCTTCACCACATCCTTGAGTATCACTGCATTAAAAAAGAGAATAAATTCACTGAGAGCTATCAGTCCACTGATACTGGGGAGTCAGGCTGTCATGTCAATACAAACAGAACATTAACATGTAGGTGTACATTAACAGCATAGCTTTGTGGTGTTACTGAGTTCATCAAAGTCAACTATGTCTTTCCAACAGAAAAGAGATGGAAAGATTAGAAATAATGAAGAATAGCAAGTTGCATGCTATTATATTGTTTCAAAATGATCAATATAAATGTTTATCAAAGGCAGCCAAACTGGCATTATATTCAGCCGTCATTCCACAAGTATTTAATGAGTCCCTGCTACATACCCAACACTGCCTTTGGCCCTGCAAGGATTGCAGAGTAATATAAAAATAGTTGGTATACTAACTATTTTAATTAGGGAGACAAGAAATGCATGTGTGACATAGTCTCAACATGGTGCAGGAGATTTGGAGTCAAAATTCCTGGGTTCAGAACCTAATTCAATCACACACTCTCTAAATATTTGACCTTAGGCAAATCATATAGTTTCTTGGGGCCCAGTTTTCTCATCTTAAAAATAAATGGAGTAGAGGTGTCCAGGTAGCACAGTAAGTAAGAGCACCGGCCCTAGAATCGGGATGACCTGGGATCGAAAACGGGCTCAGACACTTAGCACCACACCCAGAAATAACTGGCCATGTAACCTTGAGCAAGTTACTTAACCCCAATTGCTTAAAAAAAAAGAAATGGGGTAGTTGTCAAATGATATGACCCCTAAGAACCCTTGAAGGAGTCATTTGAACAAACCATTATTTCAAGACATCTCACAAAGCAGCACATAATTAAAGACAAATCAATGGGCCTATTTCCTACCATGTGTAATATTATTTTCTGATTCCTCTTCTGTTCTGTCTATATTCTGTCTCATTTTATTTCATCATTTCCCATAGATTTAGTTACTATCTCCATATAGATGATTCTCAAATATGTGTATGTCTATGTGGGTATATTCCTAGTCTCTCTGCTGTAATGGGAAAGGGAATTTGAAGATCTTCTGTGCCCCTTAATAGGCCTAGAGGAATTTAAAGACCTTCCCTGCTTTGAAAGTGAACTATGCTCCCTAATAGGCTGAATGTAGTCACATAGACCCTGTGGGGGGCAGAGTTTGCTGAAGGGTAAAGCAGAGCCACATGAAGTTGGGAGTTAGAGCTAGAGAGATGGTGGGAGAGAGAGGATGCTCAGATAAGGAGATAGAGAGGTTTGATCTTATATTGGTTTGTGGGAAGGCTAAAGGATGCTGTGGCTCTCTGTGTTGTATGACTTGTTAACTTCTTTCCTACTGTGATGGAATCGGCTTACTGGTTTTGGGTTTGGTTTTCTGATGTCTAAATAAATGCTTTGCTTCTGTCCTCTATGTGGAGAGTTTGTTATATTTTGTGATTGAGCGCAATGCAAGAATACTTATAGTCACAGTCTTTATCATGATTGTGGATGCTGTAAATCTTGCATTGGCACTACGTCTGCTGAGGTCCATTCCTGCAACTTCAACTGACTATTGGATATTTCAAACTGAATATTCCATAGGCACCTCAGGCTCAATCATACTAAAAAAAGAACTCACATTTCCCGTAAACCCATTCCCAATTTCCAAACTTCCCTTTTGCTACCAAAAGTAACACTATCCTTTTAGTGAGTCAAGTCAATGACCTTAGTGTTATACTTGACTCCTCCCTTTCTTTCATGTCATATATTTGGTAAATTGTCAGATTTTGCTGTTTTTATTTCTACACTATCTCTTCCATCCCCCCCACTTCTAAATTCATAAACACGCCCTGTTATTTCCTTCCCTTATCATCTCTTACCTACACTGATGCAGTAGCCTCCTAATTGATAGGATATAAGCTCATTTAAAGTAAGAATTCTTCTTTCCTTCTTCCTTCCTACTTTCCTTCCTCTCTCCCTTCCTTCCTCTCTCCCTTCCTTCCTTCTTTCCTTTCTTTCTTCCTTCCTTCCTTCCTTCCTTCCTTCCTTCCTTCCTTCCTTCCTTCCTTCCTTCCTTCCTTCCTTCCTTCCTCCTTTCCTTCCTTCCTTCCTTCCTCCCCTTCTTCCTTCTTTCTTGATATTTGTATCCCCAGCATGTAGAACAATATCTGGCACATAGTAGTAAACTACAATAACTTCTTATTGATTCTGAAATCAATCATAAGCTCCTTTGGGTAATTTTTAAAGCTCTTCACCATTTGGTTCAAGCCAAAATTTTCAGCCTTATTACACATTCCTACCCCTTCCCACACTCTATGGTCTAGCCAAACTAACTTTTTGATATTCTTTCCATTGCAATCCGTCTTCTGTCTTTTGCACTGCTTGTCCCTCATGCCTAGAATATACTCCCATTTCACCTCTGCCTCATAAGATTCCTTATATTCTTCATAACTTTTCAAACACACCTATGTGAAGCCTTTCCTGATCCCCCTAGATGCTAATGTCTTCCCCTTTACCAAAATGACTTTGTAACTATCTTGTATGTGTTTCATATTTATGTGCCCATTGTCTCCCTTAATAGAAAGTAGGTTCCTTAAAATCAAGGAACTTTTAATTTTTGTCTTTTTATTTCCATGGCTAGAACCATGCCTGACAAATATTGAGAGTAGTATATAAACCTGACAGACACTTAATAAATGCTTGTTTATTGATTAACTGAAGGTCCTTTGCTAACTTCTGGGAAAAGGAAGAGGTATGAGGTTAAACTGATATTTAAGGGATTACAGTCTAAAGGTTTGCATGAAGGAAAGGATTTGGATGGAATGTAGTGAAGGGAGAGAGACTTCAAGGCAAGGAGAATGGTATCTATTCTGATCCTCCCCGCTGTTCATGTCTCTCCTCCAAAATAATATTGCATCTACCTTGTGTGTACTTATGGGTATACATAATATTTCCCTCTTGAGAATGTCCCTCCCTTGAATGCAAAACTTTCATTTTTGTTTTCCTATGCCCAGCAGGTAGTACAGTGTTTGCTGTATGGTAGACCCTTTATCTTACTTGTTTGGTAGCAACCAATGAATCAGTTAACATTCGAATGAAGATTACCTTCAGGGAGACTTGTGGGAGACAAATTAGGAAGGCCCAGGTCTGAGTATGAGAGTTTTGAATGACAACATAGATCATGTTTGTATTTTATTCTGCATATCAGTTGTCTTCCATACCAGTATTAAGACATTAAAATAACTATTTCCTGCTATAGTCCTCTTTGCCAGCTCATTGTCACAGTTCTCAGCTGATCAGGTGGCAAACATCAGGAGCCAGAGAGAAAGTGGGAGCCAGAGATGAAAGAAGCAGAATTTAAGGAGAGGAGAGAATTTACCCTCTTGGACACACTGTGTTCTATTTCTGGAAACTCACTGTAGGATGTGACATATGATAGATGAGTCACTCCATTGCTCTTCCAGCTTTGCTCCCCTCAGGGAAGAGTGTATCTGCTGAAGGGGTAGATCCTCTCCTGGATTGAGCCAGATCCTTACAAGATACAACCACTGGTCTAGGGCCCACAATATTTTAATATGTCTTGATAATGTCTAGCCAAACTGACCTTGAAGTTGTTGTCCATTCATGACACTTATCTCCTGACTCCAGGGCCTGTTTTGCATCAGCTGTCCTCCATGCCTGGAATGTTCTCCTTTTGTACTTCTGTCTTTTGGTTCCATCAAGACTCAGCCCAAGCTCTCCCTTCTGCATGAGGCTTTTCTTGATTCCCTCAGCTACTGGGGCTTCACCCCCCTCAAAAATGATTATCATTAATATATTTTATAAGTCTCTGTTGACAAAACATAAGCAAGGACTGTTCTGTTTTTCTCGTTGTATCCCCAGGGCCTAGATAGAACCTAGCAGGTACTTTATAAGTGATTTTATTTATTGGCAAATTAGAGGTATCCAAAATAAAAAAAATAGGAAGAAAGAACAAGGCAGATTTTCTTCATTTTCTCTATAAAGTAGGAGATGTAGTCATCTACTGAGAGAGTGGGTAAGGTGGCATTGGGGGCTTAAGGAGATAATAGAAGGTAGTCACTGTAGAAAACATGACAAAAGGTGAGTTGGGAGAAAATTAAATGATTACCTTGAAATACCAGGGATCCTGTTGAGATTAAATATATTCATTTACAGTAGACTTAGCACATTTGTGTGACTTTCTACAAGTGCATTCAGCAGAAGGAACATCTGGCAATGACCTAAAATTGATGAATATTGAATTGTGAAGAGTGAAAAGAAAAGAGGGAAAATGATTGAAAGGCAGAGGATAGTACCTAGTTGAACTGCTTAGTTATAGATTCTTAATGAATGAATTGGATCAATGAGCATTTATGAAATGTTTACTATGTGCAAAGCATGGGTATTCAAGTGTAAAACAAAGATGTTTCTGTTCTTAAGAAGCTTATATTCTAATAAGTGGAAACAACACATGTTGGAGAGTGGTGGTCAGGGAGGGATATTTTGGCTTAGAAACGTACAATTTTGGTTAGTAGTATCACAGGGGAGCAGATTGATACACTTTTTCTAGTAGCAATGGCAGTAAATGATTTCATTATGATTCAACAGTTAAGATGTTTTGAAGGGGGAAGCAAGAGAAGAGTGTACTTGTGGGGACAATGTTGCTCTGGCAGGGTAGTAAAGGAAATGTGTCCAGAGCCTGCCTAAATGCCTGAATGAGACATTTTCAAGTCAGAGTAGGTATGTCTCTGTGTGACTATCTATTATGTGAGCAAACCCTGAACTTCCCTACCTCCATGCCTTTATTCCTGCTTTTCCCCATGCTTGAAACGTCCTCCCTGTCCCTCTTTCCTTATTGAATTTTTATTCATTCTTTAAAGCACAACTCAAATGTCATTTCCTAGGTTAAGCCTGGCTCTCACATACAAAGGTGCAGGAACCAAGTGCTAATTCACTCCTCATTTTATTATTTTTTATTTTTTTTAAGCAACTGGGGTTAAGTAACTTGCTCAAGGTTACATGGCCAGGTGTTTCTGGGTGGGTGCTAAGTGTCTGAGCTCAGATTCGATCCCCAGGTCATCCCGACACTGGAGCCAGTGCTCTTAATCGCTGTGCTACCTGGCTACCCCATTCACTTCTCATTTTAAAGAATCTTTTATTAATACCACTTTTTTCCATCACTGTCAATTCCCAAAGCCTACATTCTCCCAATTAGAATGCTCCCTTATAATAATACAATTAAAGAAGCGAAGCAAAACAAATCAACATAGTCTCACTCTGCATCTATTGTCTAATACATTTTTTCCTGAGACACAGGAAATATGCTTCACTATAAAGTCCTCTGAAGTTGAATGCACTTTTCATGAAATATTTTATATTACAGCTATCCATTTTTGTGTCTTAGCCAGCTTCTAGACTTTCATTAGGTCAGAAACCATTTATTTAAAATCTAAATCTCAATCCGGGCTCAGACACTTAGCATCCACCCAGAAACACCTGGCCCTGTAACCTTGAGCAAGTTACTTAACCCCAATTACTTAGGGGTGGCCAGGTGGCTCAGCAAGTAAGAGCACCAGCCCCAGCGTGGGGATGATCTGGGGGATCGAATCTGGGCTCAGATACTTAGCACCACAGCCAGAAATAACTGGCTGTGTAACCTTGAGCAAGTTACTTAACCCCAATTGCTTAAAAATAAAATCTAAATCTCCCCTGCAGCACCTAGGACAATGCTCTGTAGATAGAAGGTACTCAATAAGTGCTTGTTGAATGGATATTTGAGTGAATGAATGGATTGATCTGGCTTCATTTGTGGTATAGGACAATGATTGAAGGTGGTACTTAAAAGACAATGGCAGAGTTTCACTGTCACTGGTGACTGTTTAGACTAGTTGCATTGGACTATTATTTAGGTACATAGACTACAAGACTAATTGGGCCTGGGTTAGAAGTAGCTACAGCTTCTACAATGCTACTGACTTCTCATAATGATCTTACCTTCTATGTGATTTTGTGTGGCTTCTGTATGTTCTTCCCATGAAATTTAAACCACAGAACTTCATCATGTGTGGGTGTGTTTTTGGGGATAGGTTCTGTAGAACTTACACTGATTCTTTGCTTCATTGGGTTGGGTATATTAACTAAGATTATGTCCCATAATTATATTTTGTCCCCAAATTATGCTTACTTCAAAAAGTCAACAAGTCGGAAAACTATCTATTAATAGTTACTGAAAATAATTGATATGAAATTTTAAATAATAATTAATTTGGAGACAGTCAGCAGGTACATTGGATAGAGTATTGGACCTGGTATCAGGAAAACCTGAGTTCAAATATGACTTTAGGCACTTACTACCTATGTGACCCTGGGCAATCCATTTAACTTTTGTTCGCCTCAATTTTCTTATCAGTAAAACTGGGATAATAATAGCAGCTAGCACACATGAGGGTCAAATGGCAGTAGCTGACAAATGATAATAATAATAATAAAACACAGTCCTTGTCCTCTAGGTATTTAAGATGAGGGAAGAAAGAGAATTTCCTTGTCTTTATGTGCTCAGCACCTAGAACAATACTTCACACATTGTAAGTCCTTAATAAATGCTTGTTGATTAATTATAAACTAGTTCATGCTACAAAACACATACCTGTAAAAAAATTAACTAAAACATCCAGTGTTATGTAAATACCAAGTGATCATTTACAAATAATAAATGATTTAGGATTTTAGGGGAGAGGGGGAGGGAGAGAGAGGGAGAAGGAAGGAGGGAGGGAGTGAAAGGGGGAGGGAGAGAGAGAGAAAGAGAGAGAGAGAGAGAGAGAGAGAGAGAGAGAGAGAGAGAGAGAAGTGAGAATCTGCTATCTAGGAAAGTCTTAATAATGGAAGTAAGGTTTTAACTGTGTACTAAAGGGATTAGATATGAGCAGGTGATAGAGATGTGATGAATTAAATAAATTCCATATATAAGAAATAACATGCTCAAGGATACAGAAAATAACATATTTTGGAAGGGTGGAATACTATTAGAAGGGCAGTTTGGCTATAGTAGAGAAGATATTTAGAGAACTAGTGGGGGATTATACTGAAAAGAGAGGGACAAAACTATGGAGGACTTTAAATGCTAAGCTAAAGAGTTGGACTTTATAGGCAACAGGAGATTATAAATATTAATCTGGAATTAGGGTACAAGATAAATTCTAAGGGGAATAGACTAGAGATAATGAATCCAGTTAAGTGACTTCCATTTGAAATATTAGGTGATAGTATTGAAATTTAGTACCTAGGATAGCACCTTGCTTATAATAGGTACTTAATAAAATATAGCATAGTTTAGAGAGTGCTGAACTTGGAGTCAGGAAATTTGCACTCAGATCCAATCTGGGCCACTAACTAAATGATCATGGGCAAGAGATTTAGTCTCCCTGAGCCTCAGTTTCTTCATCTGTAAAAGAGGAATATTAATGCCTGTAGTGCTTCCCATAGTTATTTTGAAGCTCATATAATGTGTGTATAACCTATATAATTACATAATTTATGTAAAGTAATGTGTGAACATTAAAGTTCTAAAGCCTGTCTCTTGAGTTTTTGCTGTGATTTAATCAGTGGGAGGAACTCCAAGTGTGGAAACTCCCTCAGCTGATTAGAATTGTCAACTCAATAACTTAGAGTCTTAAAGAGTTATAGTTATCCCTTTCACATAGCAACTTTCCTCATCATGGTTTCTATATTTCACAGATTTTCATAAGAAATTAAATGGGAATTTTTTTGGTAGTTTTTCAGACAACACACAAAAGCCAGCTGGCGACACAGAAAAAGTTTAGGAACTCAGAAATGCATAAAATATATGTATAGCATTGTATAATATCAACTCAAACTTTACAATAGGGCACTATAAGCACCCCATAAAAGAAAAGAAAATAATTCAGACTTTTTCTGTGGTATGACAGGAGGGCCAAAAAATTTTACATGGATTTTCCAGATTGTAGGGGTGGCATGCCCTTAACCCTTGTCATGTGGAAGGATTAATGCACTTAGTTCACTAAGGGGTTAAATAACTTGCCTATGGTCACAGGGATAGAATGTCAGAGGCAAGACTTGAATTCAGGTATTCCTGACTCCAAGATTGGCAATAGATTTGTTCCTTGTTGGCCATTCATTTTTCTTTTTCTCAATTAAACTAGGGTGGTAGTAAAGGAAAATAGAAACAAAAATACAAATCTGAGAAATATCAAGAAGGAGGAATTTAAAGAGCTCAGTAGAGCTCAAGGAAGAGATTAGAATCAATGAAGATACCTAGGTTGTGCACTTGGGAGATTAGGAGAATAACAGCACCATTTATAGTCATAGAAGTCTTTATTCACCAAGAAAAACTGACTTTTAGAGGAAAGGGATAAGTTTGGTTTTAAGCAGTTTTATCACCACAGAAATGTGTTTGTTAGCATATGTTAAAGTGCTTTGTATGCTCTGTGAAACGTTTATACAAATTTACAAGTCATAATTATTCTCCTTCAGATTCAGTCATGAAACAAGAACCAAGTGCCATAAGGTACAAAATTGGGTGTCTGGAATGAAATAAAAGATTGTTACTTCAAAAGAGTCTCATGATGGAGGCTTTTCTCTCCCCATTTCAAGCCTCCACCTGTCCTTGCTGCTGGTCTATTTTTACTTGTCATTAGCATTCAGTGCATTGGGATACTGTGCATTTCAGGTGCTGGTTTTCAGTGGACACTACTGGTGACATAATGTTTGTCTATTCCAGGTGTGATTCTATCAGAAGATCAGCCTGTAGCACCAGTGTCATCTACCTCACCATGTATCAAGACAGAAAATTTACCTGTCTCTCCAGCAAACATGTCAGATACCATGACTACAGCAGCAATATTAATGAAGCCAGGTGCCATGGAAACAGTGTTCAATAATGAAGTAAAGGGAAAAGGAGAAAAGGTACATCCTCCTCACCACCACAGATCAGAGGATATTTTGGTGGGCAAAGAGGTGATGAAAAGGTTGCCACATCTCTCCTTGTCTCAATGTGATGTACTAGGAACTGGTATTGCTTTCCAGCCCTGGGGAAGTGAGAATTCAGTGCTAATCACAGAACCTTTCAGCCAGCCAAAGGATTCCAAAAGAGAACAGTTGCAAAGCAGATCCCCTCAGGACAGCCTGAGCAGTAGCTGTCCTCAGTGTAACACTGTCATCACCAAACAGGCAGAGGAAGAGCCAGTGAACAGTTCCTGTCAGGCAGATCAGTCCCTAAATGAGGAAGCTGACTGTTCAGACAGTGAGGTTGCCATTACTCTTGTTGATAGTTCTCTCCCTGGAGACCCTCTGAGTCTGCATGAACCCATCAAAATAGTTATCACAATGAGCAGTACTCCCAACTCCATGACTGAATTAGAAAGTTCCCTGCATCTGAAGGTGATTGGCACAGAGAAAATGGGAGCAAGGCCAGATGTTCACCCATCTGTCACAGAGGTAACCCATCCTCAAAACAATGAACAGATCAGAATTCCTGTGATCACCTTTGAATTATCAGAAGATGGTGGAGGTAATGATTGTCCAGAAATCAGTGAAAGAGAAAAGACTCCAGAGAGATTAATGGTGGATATTTCTTCTAATCCATGCTCTGGCTATGAATCTGGAGAGCTGGACAATGCAGCAAAGAAATGCAATGATACCCCAAATGGTGATTCAGAAACAACTCCTCTGGTGACATCTAATCTGACCTGCAAAATGGAAGTGGACAAGGAAGGACAGGATAGTCTTGACCCATCATCTTGTAAAACAGCCCAAGAAAAGAGACATGCCCGTGTCCTGAGTGTGGATAGTGGGACAGATATTCTATTAAGTAAAACTTCCACAGAACTCCCAAGTGATAAGGAGAAGACATTGCCAACTTCTAAATCTGACCTGGAGGCTAAGGAAGGGCAAATTCCAAATGAATCCAATTTTCTAGAATTTGTCTCCCTGTTGGAATCTATTAATACATCCAAGGTGATGGCATCTAATCCATCCAGTGTCACAACAGAGCTGATCAAAGAAAAAGGGGTCATTGGAGGTATGAGTCATGTTCAATATTGTTTAGATATAAAGAAGGCAAGGACATTATTTACTCTTTGCCTCTTCACAATGAAAATTTGCCAAATAGAGAGATGGGCATTCTGAAGTCTTTTGCTATTTAGATTTATAATGAAAGTTTTTAATATATGAATATTGAACTACATCTGGGGTGTGCTTTTTAAAATGCTGATCTTTCAATTACTTTAGATTATTTTAATGATATTGGGGCTAATATTGAATGGTGGAAAATAATTTTTATAAAATTCTGGTGTATAAATATTAATTTATCATATTAAACAATTTAAAGGACATATTACTGAAGATGGTAAATGATAGATATTTCTTCATTTAAAGAGCAAATGCATTTCATAAAAGTTTACTATAAATATAGTGTTAATTCTGTTTTCCTGTTGACTTCCTTTATGAAATTAGGAATCTATTCACCCCATACAGAATCACAAAACATAGAGTATATCTTTTATAAGGAAGAGATTAAAAATCATTAAATCACTTAACAAATGGCAAGTTAATTTCTCAAGGCTTCAGCTTCCAATTCTATACAATTAAGGGATTGGATTAGATTATCTTTAATTCCCCTCCAAATTCTAATGTGATTTTTTGGATGCCTATGATGCACTGAAGCCTCACCTAAGATGACAGTCAGTTCTATAGCACGCTGTAATTAATTGTGCTACTGGGACTTAGAATTACAGAATCTAGAAATTGAAAGGGATCTAGTGAAAGGGTCATTTAAACCAACCCCTTGTTCTCTTTACAAAGTGATTTAGTTTTTCTTCCCAGAAGTTAAAAAAATAGTACCATTCCAGCTTTGGAGTATTGTTCTTGACCTTTCAGTCATCCAATCAGGTTATTCCTATGTCTGTACTTGCAAAACTTAGAAAATTACCCCTGTCCCCTTTCCTTTAATAATTTCTAATAGAATTTAACTGCTGCTGCTTTTGGTTGAGAGATTGGGTTGATAAAGATTTAATTAAGATATAATGTCTGGTAAGGAAGTTAAAATAGATCACTTTACATAAGAAGAAGGGAGAAGGACCAAGATCAAAACTGATTAGATAGATAACTGGCAAGACTGAAGCAATAAGGTCTCAGTCCCATGCAGGGGCTTATAGGATCAGAGGGGATAGGACACCAAAGTGGCATCACAAAGGGGATTAGTGAGTGAGAGAGACTGAGTATAGAATAAAAAGCTGAAGCAGATGGAGCAGAAATAGACTGAGGTCCCAGATGCCACCAAAAAGAGCTTCTTAAGAGAGAACTTTTCTGTGAACTGCAGCATTTTCATAGGATGACTTAGGTTTTCCCTGGCCAAACCCACTTTTGCAGATGTTCCTAGACTTGAAGGTCCAGGCAAATCAAAGATGGTGCCAATCCCCTGGCTTGATGGCTGTGTTTCTTTGTTTCCAATAACCTTTTCTGTCTGTTTCATGTAGACAGAACTTCTGTAGCCTTTTGATGGACTACAGACTCAAGGGGGCTTTGGATTCTCCATTGGTTAGAAGGCTGATTCCTCTACATCTCCAGGATCTTCTTTATTGGATTCTTCTGTTAACTGGGGCCAGAATCCTGAAAGCTAGACTTTGGCTGGGGACAATTACTGTTGTAATATCATATTTAAAGTTCTACCATCTTTCATATGCTAGACTTTTGCATGACAATACTTTTAGTTATTTTGAAATTGAATTTGTCAGTCCCATAAGTTCAAATTTTTGTTTACAGATTTATGTTATTATTACATGGGGTAGATCACATTAAGTGAAGGTCTTCTCTTTAGTGATATAGATTGCAACCTATCGATTTAAGACTCTTGTCCATGTCCTGCTGTATGATCTACACAGGGGGTCTACCTAATAAGTTAAGATCCATCCTTGAGTCCCCTGGACATGGATCATGATCATAGAGTCTGAGCCAATGGAGCATGTATGTTGTTTGCTAGCTATTGCTTACTTTCACTATATGATCAACCCATGTTTTTCTCAATCATTTTTTTTTGATGATGTCTCTTATGTGATTTCTGTTGTAAGGAATTTCATTCAGTCATATATTGTAGCCTTTCCATGCCCATCATCTGCCTCTCTGTTGTCCTCTGAGTTAGCCTCCACTTTCACTTTTTTTGAATGTTCTATTACTTGATGCCATACAACATACAAAAGAATATTTGGTATTAAAGAGATGGAAATTTGGTCTAGGCAGAATCTCAGGGTCATTAAAAGAACTCTGCAGTTTTTCAAAGGCAATCTAGTCCATTCTTCTCATCCTATTCAATTCTATGTCCAACGCATTGTTCACTTGTGATATCTGTGTAAGAATTACAATTGGCAAGTTAAAATAAAAAATATACATAGATTCATCTGATTCTTAAGGGTTGGTAATGCTTTTATAAGAAAATAAAATCCTCCTACCATTGACTTTTTTTACATAATTTAAAATTAAAAATTTTTAGTTTTCAGATTTTATAAGAAAGGTGCATAATTTGTTCCAAAAATAGCTCTATGCTCCAATTCTTTTTTTTTCCCAGTTAAGCAAACATTAATTAAATGCCTACTGTGGGTAGAGCAGTATTTTAAAGGGTGGGGGAAATAAAAATTCTAAGTATGACATAGTCCCCACCCTCATAAAATTCCGTAGCAGGATAAAAAACCAAAACAGAGTAGAAAAAATACATGAGTGTATAAAGAAAATGTAAGCAACTGACCATATTTTATTCAGTGGAGGAAGATCATTACTGCAAGGATTCATGGAATAGATATTTTAGTTGAACATTAAAGAATATATCAGAATTCAACAGGTGGCAAATAGCATACATGGAAAGAGGGGAGAACTTTAGGCATAGGAAATAATCTTGAATCAAAAGGATAGGGATGAGAAAGTATAGGGCATGTTTTTCAGAAGCTAGTAGTTCATCTTGACCTATAACACATAAAGGTAAATAGTATGAAGTATGGGAATAGTATGGGAAAGAAAGGATTACCAAGTCTGTGATGAGCCTTGAATATAGTCCAATTTCTGCAATTTATAGATATGAAAAGAGTAAAGCCCAGAGAGGTTAAGGGACTTACTTAACATAGTAAGTAGAACTTGAGATTCT
The DNA here is from genome assembly GCF_028583685.1 of Petaurus breviceps papuanus. Classification (NCBI taxonomy): domain Eukaryota; kingdom Metazoa; phylum Chordata; class Mammalia; order Diprotodontia; family Petauridae; genus Petaurus; species Petaurus breviceps. The sequence continues at coordinate 3,256,023 of NW_027187299.1, forward strand.
AACCCAAGACTCCAATCTACTATGTGTACTTTGAGCAGATGAGTGAAAAGACCAGAAAAATGGATAAGAAAGACATATCTGTTGGTGATAAGAATTGATTGTAGTGGAGATAAAATGGAAAAAGGTCTACTAGAAAGCTATTTTAATGCTGCATGTGAGTAGTAATGAAGGCCTGCAATAAGGTGGTGCAAGAACATTAGAAGCAGATGAAGACAGAAATGAGGAGGAGGAGGAGGAGGAGGAGGAAGAGGAGGAGGCGGAGCTAGAATTTATATAGAGATTTAAAGTTTGCAAAATGCTTTATAAATATCTCATTTTATCCTTATAACAACCCTAGGAGTTAAATGCTATTATTATCCATATTTTGCAGATGAGGAAACAAAGTTAGAGGTTAATTGGTTTGTCCCAAGTCATACAACTAGGAAGTGTCTGAGGTCACATTTGAACTCAGGACTTCCATGTCCAGCTCTCTATCTACTACATAACCTCTGTCTCTGTAGAAATAGAAGTTAAAATATTTGGTAAGTAAAAGAGGGAAAAACCAAAGATAGGTTCAGAATTGTAAAATTAAAAGATTAAGTGAATGGCTTCCAGAGAGATACAGTGACATAAAAAAAAAAAAAGGAACAGATTTTGAGGGATGTAATGGACTTGGTTTTAGACATATCAATTTTCAGGTTCAGGCAGGACATGCACATGGACATGTTCTGTGACCCAACTTAACTTTTGGTCTGGAGCACAGGATAAAAGTAAGAAATGAAAATAGCAATTTGGGAGTCACAATAATCCCATTAATATTTGTTCAGGTATCCTCTTTACTATGGTCAGTAAGCCTCTTTTTGAAGGTCTCCAATGGAAACCTATTCATTTTTAAGAGTTCATTCTATCATTTAAATTATTAGATAATTTTCATTTTATTTATTTATTTTAAAATTTAATTAATTTTTAGTTTATATATTTTTAATTTATTTTCCTTAGTACAACCTTCTATCCATTTGTTTTTAGTTTTTCCCTCTGAGGCCAGAGAGAAAAAGTCAAATTCTGTTTGTATATGAAAAAATTTATATTCTTGAAGGTAGTTATCATGTTCTCCCTAAGTCTTTTGTTCTAGGCTGAACATCTTCAATTACTCCAGATAATCTTCATATAGTATATTCTTGAGTCCCATCATCACTCTTGTTTGTCATCCTTCCCTGAATATGCTACAGCTTGTCCATCCTCTTCCTCAAATGTGTTGTCCATAAATGAACATAATTGTATAGAAATAGTCTTGCCAGAGCAGAGAAGAGTGTTCATTAGACTCTTCAACATAGCCAAAGATTGCATTAAATTTTTGGCTGCCATATCACACTGTTGAATTATATTGAGCTTTCAGTTCACTAAAACTCCCAGTTCACTTTTCATGCAACTACTATCTAACCAAATCACCTCCATCCAATGCTATGCAGTGGATTTGTTGGAGGGTATAATTTTATATTTAACTCATTTAAATTTTATCTTCCTAAATCTAACCCATTGTTCCAGCCCATCAAAATCTTTTAAAGTCATGACTCTGTCTTCCAGTGTGCTAACTGTATCTCCCAGCTTCATATCATTTCCAAATTTGATAATAATGACATTGTCAGTTCATTGGTGCCAATTCTGAACAGAACAGCTGAGGAAAAACTGCTAAGCCTTTTTGCTAGGGGTCTTCCCAGTTGATATTGACTTATTAATTACTACTTCTAACGTTTGGTCATTAAAGCAGTTCTGCATCCATTTGCTCATCAATCTAAATTTTTCAGACTCTATTACCCTCTAAAAATTACTCTTTCTCATTTGTGCAGCATTTATGGTCCATAAGTGAGAAATAGCAAGAGTTCAGCACTCCTATCTCTAGAACCCGGGGACTCAGTTTGTCTTGGTCCTCTTGACTTTGCCTCATTTAGCGTTATGAAGTATCCAAATACCTCATCATTTATCTTAGGTTTCAACCTCCTGCTATTTTTGTTTCTTTTTCAGTTAAAAGAGCATTCTCATTAAACAAGCAAGGGATAGGAGCATAAAATGAACCTGTGCTTTCATAGGAATAGGGAGTTCCTGGTGAGACACTTTTCCCAATGCAGTTCGATCCCTTATCTGCAACTTTACAGTTTTAGAGAGATGCCATGGAGAAATTTTATGATTTGCCCAGAGTCAGTTTGTGTCAAAGGTGGGACTTGAATTCAGGTATCCTAATAAGCTTCCTTTTCAGAAACCATGCTGCCTCTCTTATTGATCAAGAAAAACAGAAAACAACCCTGGACATTTCTGTCTTTTCCTGTTTTTTTCCTATCCACCCTTAGCAGTGGTCTTGCCCCTTTTTTGATTTTCCCCTTACAGCTAAAAAAAAAGCCCTTTCACTGTTCCTATTATTCATACCAGTTTCATCTTCTTTGAAGTTTTAGTATTTCTGACACTATTCTTAAAGGACTGCTGTGACGCTTTTGCATTCATTCTTTTTTACCTCTGTCTTTTCAAAATATGAATCGGTTGATGGAAGTCTTCCCGTCTCTTTAGGTAGATCCCCCTTGTCTTCATAGTAAATGCTACCTTTGGTTATTATGGAATTTCACTTTGGAGAACTTCCTATCTTTCTTGGCCCCGTTATTATGTGCTAGGCACTATAAGTGCTTTACAAATATCAACTCATTTGATCTTCACAACAACTTTGTGAGGTAGGTACTGTTATTATCCCCATTTTCCAGTAGAGGAAAATGAGGCAAAGAGAAGTTATTTGGCTTGATCAAGGTCACACAGCTAGTAAGAGTTTGAAGTCAAATTTGAACTCAAGACTCCCTGCCTCCAGACCCAGTGCTCTATCCACAGTGCTACCTAGATGCCTTAAAATAGAATGATCACTCCCTTCCAAAGTTTATGTCACTTCTATTTGAGCAACTCGATTTTGTTCAGAATCAGAATACAAAATAGCATTTTTCCTTGTCCCCTTTCCCACATTTTCAGGTAATTAAGGCAAGCTAAGAATTTATCAGTAGCTCTGTTTTTGACAGAGTGTATTCTAATAGATATCCAGATCAAATATCCCACCACTATTTTATTATAACTCTGTGTCAAGTTTGTGATCTTTCTTGAACTCATCTATTTTCTCATCTTCTGGTTAGCATGTATGGGAATATTTTAATGTTTCCTTTTTATGAATTTAAGAAATATTCAGTTGATTCCCTTCTCCTTTTCTAGTCTTCCTCTACTCACACCTGAATACTCGAAAATCCAATGACATTGGCCTCTTTCCTGTTCCTCCAACAATAGAGTCCATCTCTTCATTCTGTGCTTTTTCTCTAGCTATATCACATTTAGAATGCTCTCCCTTCTCTTCTGTCTCCTGGTTTCCCTCACTTCATTAAAGTCCTAGCTAAAACCCCAGTTTCTACAAAAAAACCTTTTCCAGCCCTCCCTCTATTGATTATGTCCAATTTATCCTTTATATCTATTGCTTATACATTTTTGGCATGTTGTCTTCCCCATTAGACTGTGAGCTCTTTGGAAGGAGTACATTTTTGCCTTTCCTTATATTCCCAGCACTTTAGTGCCTGGCACTTTGTAAATGCTTATCAACTTGACTTGACAAGCACAAACATGCCAACATACAAGGAATAGAAGAAGATTGTATATGAAATTGTAACCTTCTGTTATGTATGGCTTTTAAAGTATATATTTAAGTATAATATAGCAGTAGCAAAACTACCCCATTTCTGTCCCCTTCTGGACTTCCCCTGCTCTCTTTTATATACTTAAAAATGTTTCTTTTCTGTTTTAGCATTATTATTATTGCCCACCAATTCCCACTCTCCTTCAATGCAGAAACCCTACCTTTATAACAAATAAGTATAGATTAAAAACAAACACATTGGCTATGTCTAAAAATGTATATCTCATTAGCACCTCAAGTCCATCACCTCTCTGTCAAGAAATGAAAATGACATTTCCTAATCAATCTTTTGAAGTCATAATCGGTGATTGCATTGATCAGAGTCTTGACATTACTAGAAGTTATTTTCTTCACATTATTATAGTCATTGTGTAAATTTGATTCTGATCATTTTACTGGCTGTCAATTCATACAAATCTTTCTAGGTTTCTCTAAATCTATCATGTTTGTCATTTCTTATTTCACCATAATATTCCATTACATTATATCCCATAATTTGTTTAACTATATCTGAATTGATGACTATCCACTTTGTTTCCTCTTCCTTGCTATGACCAAAAACATTGTTGCTATGCATATTTTCACATACAAGAATTCTTTCTTTCTGTTCTTGACCTCTTTTGGGTACATAGTAGCACCACTGGGTCAAAAGGTATGTGCTACTTAATGTCTTAGGTATAGTCTCAAACTGCTTTCCAAAATGATGGCTGTCTTCTATAGCCCCTCCAGCAATTGTTATTTATCTTCTGTCATCCTTGGGAGTGAGGTGAAATCTCATTGTTTTAATTTGCATTTCTAATTTTAGTATAATCCCAAGACTGTATTGCTGGAATGTTTACTTCACTGATCAATACTCAATCACTTTCTACTATGTTTTCCCCCTCTAGTTCCTGTATTTTCTACCATAATTCATCTATACACAGGTAAAAAATGAAGTTAAGGGAATGAGACAGATGACTAAGAGTAAGAACAAAGAGAGCAAAAGCAGAACCTTGGCAGTAACTCATATACTTAACATTAATAGGTCATGGAGGAAAAGCCAGTGAGGGAGACAAAAAAAATGAGGCTTGAAGATTTAGAAAGAAAACCAGGAGAGCATGCTATGTCAGGAATTCAAGGAAGGTAAATGATATGTAACTATGCATACACTCTGAAGCTCAGTCACTCACTCAATTCCACATTCACTCATCCCTTCCACTCCTTCCTCCCCCCCCATTCTTTTTCCATGTGGAAGATTACTATGGGCCCAAATCTGTGCCAATCAATTGTTTACATTTGCCAGGGAGTGGTTATTATAGCTCCCAAACTGCTGATTTCATTTGATGAAAATTGACACTAGGACCTGTAGTACACCACCTCACTGCCTAGATACACAGATAGGTGTCACTAACCCATGCTTAACCTTAGAAACTTCCATGTACCCCATTGTCATCATACACCCCCTTCCTTAAAAACCTAAACAAGACAGTTGCTTAGCATATAGTTTATATTTTATTATCTTTCTTTGTGTTTTTTTTTTACATTATAATGTAAGCTCCTTGAGATCAGAGTTTATTTTCATTTTTTATCTTTTTGTCCCCAGTACCTAGCACAGAGTCTGGCATTCCCTAGTATTTAACTCCAGTTTTTCATGTATACGATAACTATTCCATACTCCATTCTTTCTCTTCATTACCCCATTACATTCTATACATTCAAACTGGTGATCCAAGATCTTACACAAACACACCCAAGACCCATACCTCCCCATCATGGCAAACTATGTTATATCTAGCATCAGCTGAATGGGCTGGCACTTTAAATAGCCCAGGGATATCATTAATAATTGCAGATAGCTATATAAGTATTATGTCCTGTCCACACAGCCATCTGTTATCCCCTAGGGATAAATCTTAACAGTAAGAGCATCTAGAAGGAGAATGTAATCAATAATGTGTCATGCTTTAGCAAAGTCAAGGAGGATGAGGCCTGAGAAAAAGCCTTTTGATTTAATGATGTGAATTTCATTGGTGGTCTGTTTAGAGGTAAATGTCAGTAGTGGGGTTGGGACTGAAGCAAAGTTGTGAAGGGTTGAGGAGAGAGGGAGCGGGGAGAGGAGGGGGAAAGAGGGAGGGAGGAGGAGGAGGAGGAGGAGAGAGAGAGAGAGACAGAGAGACAGAGACAGAGAGAGAGACAGAGAGAGAGAGAGAGAGAGAGAGAGAGAGAGAGAGAGAGAGAGACAGAGAGAGAGACAGAGAAGAGAGAGTTGAATGATGAACTAGTAATAGGTCAAGCATAATGTAGTTTTAACAATAATGGTACCTTTAATATCTGCCTCACATAGTTGCTACAGTGATCAAGTAAGATAATGGGTATAAAGCACTTTTAAAAACCTTAAAAGACTATATAAATGTTACCTATATTCATTATCAGCCTGTCTTTCTGTCTACCTGATTTCTGGTTTTGCTAAAGCTTTTGACAAGCCCATTTGTGGTAAACAGGACATCATAAAAGTTAGATAGTTGGATGGGCACACAAGAGGGAGAAGGATTGATGGGAAATGGAGACTGTCTTAAGTTTGTTTGTCAGTGTGACCCTAGTTGTACCACTACCAACAATGTGACTTAGAAGGGTCATTTAATTTAACTTTTCTGGATTTTATTTTCCTCTGCTGTACTCTGCAACAATTATATAACCTCTAAGATCCCTTCCAGCTCAAACATTTAGTTTTTCTATGAATTTATAACCCCATACAAAATGGTAGGTGGGAACTTTAAAGGAATTATACATACACACATTATATATACATTTTGTGTGTGTATGTATGTGTTTATATATGTTATATAGATATACATATACATACATATATACACATATCCATAGATATACATATACATATACATCCACTTCCCTCCTAATCTTGGTTACCTTGGCTTTATTTGTACAGAAACCTTTCAATTTAATATAATCAAAATTATCGATTGTGCATTTCATAATGCTCTCTAATTCTTGTTTGGATATAAATTTTTCCCTACTCTATAAATCTGACAGGTAAACTATTCTTTGCTCTCCCAGATTGCTTATAGTATCAACCTTTATATGTAGATCGTGCACCCATTTAGACTTGATTTTGTATAAGGTGTAAGATATTGGTCTATGCCCAGTTTATGTATATATGGATGTATATGCATGTATGTATGTGTATGTAGTATGTGTATATAGTTATGCAGATACACACATATACATATAGAGAGATAGAGGGAGAGATTGATAGATTAGATAGATAGATAGATAGATAGATAGATAGATAGATAATCTCCAAAATGAAGAAAGATTAGAGTGAAAACAAGAAGGAGCTATGTTGTTAGGGAGGGAAATGGATCAGTGGCAGGAAGGATGAGAATTAGCAGAGTCTTTTTACTTTTGAAAGACAAGCAAAGCCAGGGGAACTAAAGAGAATCCAGTAAGACACACTTCCTGTGATGCCTGGAAATTTTTTGTGCTCTCTTGTAAGTCTTCTAAGATTTATACTTTGATTTTATACTTTGATAGATGAAATTATATCACCTAATTCATCTCAAATTTTAACCTTAGGAGGTTGTTTTTATAATTTATCAGTATCAGCTCCAAATTGTGTTTATAAGGCTTCAAAAATTTTGTTAGTCCTTTCTTTTAATGGAAGCAACACAATACTGATGAAAGTGATGACAATAATAATATCCCTGAAAAAAAGACTATCCTATACTTCATATTGTAAAATTCATCTGAAATTTTCATTCAAATCGAACAAACATTTATTAAAAAGTACTGGCTATGTATAAGGCACCATCGTTGGTACTGGAGTTACACAGACAAAAATCAAAACTGTCACTGTTCTTTTTTGTTTAGAAAAAGTATTTTATTTTTTCCAATTACACGTAAAGATAATTTTCAACATTAATTGTTTTAATAAAAAATTTGAGTTCCAAATTTTTCCTCCTTCCCTCTCAGCCCTCCTCCTCAAAATAGCAAGCAATCTGATATAGGCTATACATGTGCAATCATATAAATATATTTCTACGTTAGTTATATTGTGAAAGAAGAAACAGAACAAAAGGGAAAGGCCATGAAAAACAAAATAAAAATGAAAATAGTATGCTTTGATTTCCATTCTGATTCCATAGTTCTTTCTCTGGATGTGGATAGCATTTTCCATCATGAGTCTTTTGGAACTTGCTTTGCATCTTTGTATTGCTGAGAAGAGTCAAGTAAATCATAGTTGATCATCACACAATATTGTTGTTACTGTGTACAACGTTCTCCTGGGTCTGCTCACTTCACTCAGCATCAGTTTATGTAAGTCTTTCCAGGTTTTTCCAAAATCTGGCAGCGTATCATTTCTTAAAGCACAATAGTATTCCATTACATTCATATACCACAACTTGTTCAAAAATTCCCAAGTTAATGGGCATCCCTTCAAATTTCCAATTCTTTGCCGCCACATAAAGAACTGTTATAAATATTTTTGTATATGCAGGTCCTTTTCCCTTTCCTATGATATCTTTGGGAAAATATATCACTGTTCTCAAAGAACTTACTTAAGGAACTATTTATTTTCTCTAGCTCAAGTTTGACTCTTTTATTGTTTTAGTTTTGATTATTCTCTTTTATTCTATTTTTATTTACTTATTTACTTTTAGTTTACAACATTCAATTCCATAATCCCTTGAGTTCCAAACCATTTTCCCCTCCTTCTCTTCCCCCTACCCCCCACATGGTGGCATGCAATCCAATATAGGTTCTATAAATACCTTTACATTAAACATTAGTCAAGTTGTAAAGAAGAGTTGTAACCAATGGAGTAAACAATGAGAAAGAAGCAACAAAATGAAACAAAATTCAAAAGAAGAAAAGCAAGTAGTTTGCTTCAATCTGAATTCATACTCGGTAGTTGTCTTCTTTGGATGTGGATATCCCTTTCCATCATGAACTTTTTGGAGTTGTCTTATAATCTTTCATTGCTGAGAGGAGCCCAGTCTTTCAAAGTTAGTCATCACAGATATGATGTGTCTGTAATTGTGTACAAAGTTCTCCTGGTTCTGCTCTCCTCACTCAGCATCAGCTTATATAAGTCTCTCCAGGTTATTAGGAAGTCTATCTGCTCCTCATTTCTCATAGCACAATAGTATTCCATTACATTCATATACCACAGCTTTTTAGCCATTCTCCAATTGATGGACATCCCCTTGATTTCCAATTCTTTGCCATCATAAAAAGAACTGCTATAAATATTTTTTGTACATACAGGTCCTCCTCCTACTTGTACGATCTCTTTGGGATACAGCCCTAGTCAAAGGGCACACACATTTTTATAGACCTTTGGCATAGTTCCAAATTGCTCTCCAGAATGGTTGGATCAGTTAACAACTCAGCCAACAATGCATTAGTGTTCCAATTTTTTTCACATCCTCTCCAGCATTTATCAGTTTCCTCTTTTGTCATTTTAGCCAATATGACTGGAGAGATGTGGTACCTCAGAGTTGTTTTGATTTGCATTTCTCTAATCAACAGTGATTTAGAGCATTTTTCATATGCTTATAGATATCTTTAATTTCTTCCTCTGAAAACTTCCTATTCATATCCTTTGACCATTTATCAATTGGGTAATGATTTGTATCCTTATAAATTTGACTCAATTTTCTGTATAATTTAGAAATGAGTCCTTTATCAGAGACACTGGTTATAAAAATTCTTCCCCAATTTTCCACTTCCCTCCTAATCTTGGTTACCTTGGCTTTGTTTGTACAGAAACCTTTCAATTTAATGTAATCAAAATTGTCTATTTTGCATTTCATAATGCTCTCTAATTCTTATTTGGATATAAATTTTTCCCTACTCCATTAATCTGAGAGGTAAACTATTCCTTGCTCTCCCAGATTGCTTATAGTATCAACCTTTGTATGTAGATCATGCACCCATTTAGACTTGATTTTGTATACAGTGTAAGATATTGGTCTATGCCCAGTTTATGCCATCCTATTTTTCAGTTTCCCCAGCAGTTTTTGTCAAATATTGAGTTCTTAGCCCAGAATCTGGGGTCTTTGTGTTTATCAAACAGTAGATTACTATAGTCATTGACTGCTGGGTCTCATGTACCTAATCTATTCCACTGATCCACTACTCTATTCCTCAGCCAGTACCAAATAGTTTTGATGACTCCTGCTATATAATACAGTTTAAAATCTAGTATGGCTAGGCCATGTTCCCTAGCATGTCTTTTCATTAACTCCATTAATGTTCTGGACCTTTTGTTGATTGTTCTAGTTTTTACAGCTATGATAAGCCATGCGCCAGAAAAGCAAATGAGCTGAAGTTGCAGAGATTGAGACATGAAGAAGTTAAAATATTTTTTATTAAAAACACCCAGTGAGACAGTACTATAAGCACATGTACACATTGAGTAGGGGGTTCATATGTGTGTTATAAATTTATGTTTACCTCACTTGTATATCTAGGGTCATGAATTTTTGTATTTGTTTATCTTTGGCTAAGTCTGTTTATCATAGCAGTTAGTCAAAGTGTTATTTAAAAACAGAAAATAAACCCAGAAAAAGTGACAGATGAATTCTAAACATTTTTCTGTTGAGCTGCTATCATCTAATGGATAGCTTTCAAGAATATTTTTGGGATATTTATTGTCATATGTAAGATAAAATAAATAATGATTTTCTAGAATGACTTTTGGAGATAAATCTAGGTCAACAACACATTGAATGTATGCATTAAAAGAAAGTCTGGTTTACCCGCCACTGGGAAGTAACCTATCAAGAACTTGGACCCAGTTTAGTGGGCTTTCCTAATGATTATCTTGAAATTAACTTCAATGTTGTCAACCAGTCAATGTCTTCCACCATTTACTAAGCGTCTACTATGTGACTGGCATCTTGCTAAGCACCACAGATATAAAAAGAGGCAAAAGACAGTCTCTGCCTTCAATAAGCTCATAATTTAATTGGAATGACAACAAACAGATATATTAAACCAAGCTACATACAGAATAAATTGGAAATAATTAACAGAGAGAAGTATTGGAATTAGGAGAGTCTGGGAAAGATTTCTTGTTGAAGATGGGACTTTAAGGAAATTAGGGAAGCCAATAAGCAGAGATGGGGGGGGGGAGCGACAGTGTTTCCTGGTCACCCTAAATATTAGTTCTCTTCCTCCCAAAACTACCTTGTATTGATTTTACATGTGTCACTATGCAGGAGTTTGTATTCATATATGCGTATACTTTTATATAAATGATATAAAGAGATACACATACATATATGCATATACACATACACGTTATCTCCCCCAGACTATTGCACTTTTATCTTTATATCATCATTGCCTATCAGAGTGCTTGGCACATAGAAGATTCTTAATAAATGTTAGTTGAATTGGTTGACCAAAGTGTCAAATATTCAGCAATTCTCTTCTCCCAGGCTTATAGGCTAACAATGCCAAGAACTAATTTACCCAAGTGACCACTTTGTCATCTATCCAGGGGATTAGTGAATATTTGGTGTTAGTGATCATGGAAGCTCTATAGTGTTTCTGTTCCACTTGAAAATGATTACTAGGATTCCATCAGCAGAGGGAGAAAGAATGTATCACTAAAAGTTTATCACCTCAAGTAATAATGCATAAGCTATTCTGTGAAGCCACGGTACACCAAATCTTTTGCTTTGATCTCAAATTTTAAGAGGATCCTAAGGATGTAATAATGTCTGTGGAATATTAGCCTTATAATTATCTACGTGACACATGTGTTGAGGGCAGAGCCTTACTTCCTTGGAAGCCCTATAGTGCTTAATATATAATGCATAACAAAATTTACTTTCAATCTAACTTATCTAGGCATTGAAGGCTTGTCTTTTCTTCTGAAATAGACCCCTGTTAGTATCATGGGTCTTAAAAATAGTAAATGTGAAGCTCCAGAGAGCCTACAGAGTGGTCACATGTGGCAAGCTCAAAGTCATACACTTTCCCTTTCCTTCTTTTTCACCCTTTACCAGTCAGCAAATCTGTGCTACTTTCTTCATGGAACCTCAGATTGTAGAAACCTTAGGGAAGTGATTTTGCTTTATGTACTTCAAAAAACACTAACACTTCATATTTCATATCAAAACATAACCACAGTGGCTAATATATAGCACCAATTCTTAAGGGTATCTCTCTGTATAGGATTTATTATTGATATATGGGCAACATATGCCACTTCCTACATTTCATTGCCTAGAACAAATGAGGCATTTCACTCACATTTTAAAAAATACTAAATACTTGAAATTGTTGAAAGGTAAGTATTCTGTTTGAGAAATAAACTTAATTTTGCTGAGATCTACTTATAATGAAGCACCTAATTAATGCAGCAGTGTGTTGTAGTAATCAAAAAAGTTCATGTACTCTCTGTTGCCATTGAGTCATTTCAGTGTAGTCCAATTCTCCCATGAAGCCATTTAGGGTTTTCTTGGCAAAAATACTGGAAATGTTTGCTGTTCCCTTCTCCAGCTCTTTTTACAGATGAGGAACTGAGGCAAACAGGGTTAAATGACTTGCTCAGGGTCACAGGGCTAGTGAGTATCCAAGGCCACATTTGAACTCAGGTCCTCCTGACTCCAGGTCCAATGCTCTATCCCCTGTGCCACCTATCTGACCTAATGTACTCTTGGGTAGATTAAAGGGGAAGTAGTTTCCAGGTTTAATGAGGAGACAGTCCTACTTTTTTATTTTTTATCCTGGTCAGACTTCATCTGGAATATTGTGTTCAGTTCTGTATACCATGATTTAAGAATGACAATTAAGTTGGAGAGGGTCTAGAGTAAGACTGTAAGGATGGTAAAGAGCTGTGAGTTCATGTCATCCGAGGTCTGTTGAAGGAACTCGAATTAGCCTGTAGTAAAGGAGGCTCCAGGGGACATGACAACTGTCTTGAAGTATCTGTAGGACTACCATGTAGAGAAGGCACTATAACTGTTCTGTTTGGGACCAGAGGGCAGAACCCTAAAGGAATGAGTGGAAATTGCAATGAGGCAACCTTAGAGAAGACATTAGGAAAAAACTTCTAAATAATGAGAGCTTGGGGCAGCTAGGTGGTGCAGTGAGTAGAGCACCAGCCCTGGAGTTAGGAGGACCCGGATTGGTTCTGGCCTCAGACACTTAACACCCACACAGAAAACCTGGCCATGTAACCTTGGGCAAGTTACTTAACCCCAATTACTTTAAAAATAAATAATGAGAGCTATTCAAAAGTGGAATCAACTACCCAGAGAAGCAATGGATTCTCACACCTTGGAAGTCTTCAGGCAAAAGCTCAATACCTGCTTGTCAGCTGTTACAGGAAATTTCTTTTGGTTGCATGCATTGGATTAGATGGTCTTTGAGATCTCTTCCAAGCCTCAAATTCTGATATTTGAATAATTCAAAATGAGCCACTGAAGATACTTCACATGGTTCATGTGCTCTGGCATGAGTGTAAGCTGGCAGGACATCAAGAACCCATTTAATAATAAGAATATCTTAGACTTAAACACTTTAGGCCTTTAATGTTTCCTGGTGTTTTTACATATATTATCCCTATTTGGTCCTTACAACAATCCTGTCATATAAATAGGCAGATATTATTATCCCCACTTCCTAGCTTAGGAAACTGAGGTTTGTGAATTGAATGTAAGCCTCACAAGCAATAAATAATCGAGCTCTTGAGTTAGGTCCCTTAACTCCCAATTTAGTGTTTTTTCCACTATATCGTTACAACCTTTTAAATAATGAAATTGCAGAGCAGGATCCCTGGTAGGACAAGGCAATTGTGTTATTGTGGTGAACTTTTATTTATTTATTTATTAATTTTTAAATTAAATTAAAATTTTAAAATTTATTTTAATTTGTTTTAATTTTTAATTTTATTATATATTATAAATACTATATTTATTAAAATTTTTAATTTATTTTAATATGACTGCTTTGTGTCCCCATCTAACTTCTACGATTCTTGAGAGCAGGTATGCAACCCCTCTCTCTCATATTCTCTCTCTCTGTCTCTGTCTTCCTGTCTCTGTCTCTGTCTGACTCAGCATCTGTCTGTCTGTCTGTCTCTCTCTCTCTTTCTCTGTCTCTGTATATCTCTGCCTGTTGTTCTGTCTCTCTCCTTTTCCCTCTCCCTCTCTCTCCCTCTCCCCCCATTTTCTTTCTGACTGCTACCTGTGACTTCATCAGTGTGGGACAACTGCCGATGTTATAAGCCACTGATACAGACTCGAACTCTACTCACATACAAATTGTAGTCTTCGAGAGTTACCTGGCCTCTGAGAGAAGTTCCTCATTCATGGACCCACAGGGAGTCACATAGTCAAAAGCAGGACCTGAACTGAGATTCACTATACCACACTACCCTGTACATAGTTAGGTTCATAATAAATATGTGTTGATTGATAGATGAATGGAATCTTTTGGAGAGGATGGAAGAGTCAAGAGTTCTGGATAGATATCTATGGACAAAGTGGAAGTGAGTGGGAAGAAAGATAAGGTAAAGAATCTTACTGGAGTTTTACCCTAGTTTATCAGGAGAATTTATAAACTGTTTTTATTTATTTAACATTCTATTTTTCTATCCTATTTTATTTATTGAACATTCTATTTTTCTATCCTACTAATGCCCTTGGGATTAATATAAGATATATTCAAATTCTTTATCTTAACACTCAAAGGAATGTTTTTTTCAGATAACCACCCTTTGGAGAAAAAGGAAGAAATCATGGAAAATGAAAAACCCAGCGACCCTATTTCTAAACAAGGAAAAGCAGATGTACAAAGCCAAGACCACACTAGTGCTAGTCCTGTGCTTACTGAACCGGCCAAGATTACTACACTGTAAGGACAATTAACTCATTTTTGTTTTTCTAATTAATGTGCTAATGAGCTCACATAATATGAGTCCTAATATTCTATCTGGTTTACAGTCACACTTGGTGGTGGTGGTAGAGGTGTGTATATGTGTGTATGCATGTGTGTGTGTTTATTATTGAAGAGCCTCCTAATGGTAGTTTTAAAATGTTTTGTGTATCAAGTTTCCAGGGCAATAGACAAAGACAAATAATCTACCGGGTTACTTCCCAGCAAGATAGTTCTGTCTTGCAAGTTATAAGTGGGCCGGAGACATCTCTACAAGATGAGATACCTGTAGATGCTATGCATGTTTTCATTGATGAACATGGTAAGTCTCTGCAATTGTTGCTAATATAATTAAGGAAGGTTTCTAAGTTTCCTAAGACAAAATTCATGGTCACATAAAGCAAGTATTGACTGGGATATAGGGCCATAGGCCTCAGTTCTCTTACCAGTGCTGCTATGAGTTGGACAGAGACACCACTCTATGTGTTGCCTATGTGTAGATTTGGTTTCAAACCCTGGCTATACTTCTTAGTGGCTGAGTGATCTTGGGTAAAACCCTATCTCTTTTTATACTATTTTGACTGGACCAATGATCTGTGCCATTCGTAGGTCAGAGGCTTCTTTGCTCCAATGATAATCTTTGCCAAATGTTGCTCTGATGGATACTCCAATGCCTTAGGCTTCTAGCTCAACTGTAATCTTTAATCCTTGGGTTTCTTTTAATCAAAGAAAGAATGAGTACTGCCGTTATTCTTCAATTTTAAACTTTTTCTAACTTTTTTTTTTAAGCAAAGGTAGAAACATGGGCCTGGGAACAGTAAAAATGTGTTCCCTTCTTGGAGTTTTACATTCTCCTCTCTTGTCCTCTCAGAATCTAGTCAAGGCTATGGAAGCCTTTTACTGCCTATGTAGGAAATTCTCAACCTCAGGCACATAGCATTTTAAACCAAAGAGGAGGGTCTTCCCAGATAACTAATTCCCTCAGCTTTGTCTTCTCTCTGGACTTCTCTCTTTAATGCAGTGACTTGAGTCACTCTGTGAAAGATTTCATCCTAGCTTAGAGTAAGCATTTCATATACCTTTCAGTTTTAATTTCTGAAGGATAGACTATAAATCAGGTAATGTTTAGACTTTGAGTCAAAAAGACGACTTTGAATCTCACACTAGCTTTGTGACTTTAGGTGAGTCACTTATTTACTCTGCTTCTTATCTTTCATCTTTGAAGTGATAGCATTAAACCTAATGGTTTCTAAATTCCCTCCCAGATCCAAATATATTATCCTATAATCATATGAACTACAAACAGCTCTGAGGTTTGATGTTCTCCAGCTTTCAAACCCTAACTCTCTTCCATTTTTCCATGTAGAATATTTGGTGAAGGAAAAGCTCGTGAATAATGTTAAAACCAGGAGTCAAGGTCCCTGCTTCTTCCCCCTACACTTTCCTGACCTTTTCATGAACAAATATGTTAAGCCAAAAGCACATCATTACAACTCTATGATTCTACCAGAAATGTCATTGACTACTTAAGAAATCGATCACTTTCTAGTGGCTAGATAGAATACAGAGTCCTGAAAATGAGCATATATTTAGAGCCCTAGATTATGAGGTTTGAAAGGGGTTTTAGAGACCATCTAGTCCAACTCTGTCATCTTACAGATGATGAAGCTGAAACCCCAGGGTGTTTACAAGGTGGTCAAGTTGCAAGCTCAAAGTAACATACTTCCCCCTTGTTTCTCTCTCTCCCCCACTAGTCAACAAGTACATTTGTGCTACTTTCTTGATGGACCTCAGATCATGGAAAGCTTAGGAAAGTGACTTTGACTTACATGCTTAAATAAATAACCTCAAAAGTCATATCAAAATACTCCAAGTTCTTTAGGGAGCCTCTCTTCATGATATTTATTCCTGACATCACATAGACATGTACCACTTACCACATTTCAGCTGCATAAATTAACTCATGGATCATTTTCTTATTGCATTAATAAAACACTTTGGGACATTTTACATACAAAAAGTGATCTGATTTTGTTTGTCTGGGGCACATCAATCCATGATACCTTTCTGAGTAAAATGTATAGATGAACTCAGAGTCTCATTCCTCTATAATCACTATTAACAAAGAATATAAGCCAACCAGATTATGTCACTATCCCATATCTACAAATTTTTGTAGAAATACTTTCAATTACTTAAAAAAAATAGCAAACTTTCATGTGTACCTGGCATTCTTAGTGTTGTATATAATCTAGTGTGATATTGGCATTGTTACATGGAATATATATATAGAAAATGAATAAGGTAATTTCAGTTGTAATACAAGTTGTAAGATTGAATAATTACTTAGATTTCTTAGTGGGGAAGTAAAATTTCAGGAAAACAAGGGCATTTCTTTATTAAAAGGTCTTCCAAACCTTTATAGGCTACTGTGATATGCATTCCTTCTTTAGGAAGATTTAAGAAATTACCCTAGTTGCCATCTTTAATACTAGAAAATAATTTTAAATATTTTCCCTATATTTTTTAAAAAGGAAAATGAAATTTACATACATATGCATATGTAATTTTGTATTTTCTATTTTGATGTTTTTTAAAGGGGAAATTCGATCCTGTTATTTGAAGTCTGGGAATCAGAAGGAAGGAGAGTTACTCCGTCAGCCATCAAATTGTGACTGTGTTTCTAACGCCCGGTAGGTGGAGAGTTAATCTGAAATTCATTAGGCTTGGCTTTGCTTTGCTGGGGGATAAGCAACTTATTCTGACTGTGAAAGTGAAGTGAGAAGACCTAGCAGAGGATGAACATGTTAATTAGTTTTTAAGTGTTAAGCCTTGTGGCTTTTTTCTATAAAGAAAAAAATATAAGATTAATTGAGGTACAAGAAGAGGGTATTATGGTTTAGTAATATTTATAAATCAGCTAGAAATCTTGAGCATCTTCCAAAACTAAAAATGTAAGTGGTGAACCATAGGTGTGGAATGGGACATTTGTTTCTGGGCATGACCAATATGTTTATATTGCAAAAATATGCTACTTTCTTACACTGGAGAATTCTGTATGTGTTGGGTGGGGCTTGTTATTGGGAAATGGCAACAACATCAAAAATCAATAAACTTGTATTTAAAATGGAATATACAGGTATAACTCTAGAATCTTGAATAAAAATAATACTAAAATACAGATCCCAGAATCTCAGAGGTTGGGGGTTGAAAGGGACTTTGATGGCCATAGCCCAACCCACAAATTAAAGGGATTAGCCTGTATAACATACATGATGAATGATAATCCAGCACTTGCTTTTGAAAACCCCAAAGAAGGTAGAACCTATCACCTCTCAAAATGGCCTGTTTTACTTTTTGATCACTCTAGTTGTTAGGAAAGTTTTCCTAAAATCAGGTCTAAATTTGCCTCTTTTCAACTTCCATCCATTGATAATAGGGGAGGTAGGTAACACAGTGCATAGAGTACAGGACCTGGAGTCAGGAAGATATTTACTAGCTGTGTGACCCTGGGCAAGTCATTTACTGTTTGTCTCACTTCCCTCATATGTAAAATGAACTGGAGAAGGAAATGGTAAGGCACTCTGGTATCTTTGCCAAGAAAACCCCACATGGGGTCACAGAGAATTGGAAACAACTGAAAAACGACTCATAGCCATTTTTACAGTTTCAACCCTTTGGGACCAAACAGGACAATTCTAGTCTGTCTTCCAGTTATTTAAAAGTAGTTCCCATATTCCCCTTGAGCCTTTTCTTCAGGCTAAATAACTAGTTCTTTTGATTGATCCCCATAAGAAATGGACTCCCTGCTCTTCCTCCTGGTTGCTCTCCAAATTATTAGAAAATGAAAAATAAGTAGATAAGTAATTAAAAAAAACAAGCAACAAATTATCAATGTCCCTCTCAAACTGTGATACACAGAAATGAATTCAGCACTCCTTTGGATTTGTTTAGAAGACAGAAGAATTGAAAGAGAGATAGGCCCAATTTTCATGGTAGATAAGACAATGCTAATTGGTGATGAGGACATAATAAAACCACTTAATTCATATTTTGTTTCTGTTTTCTCTGCCTAGGAAAATAATCTCTGGACTGGTAAGGACAAAACAAAAATGACTAATAGGGAGGTGATACATAAGACAAGTAAGGACATATTAAAAGAGTGTGCAAATGCCCTTGATAAGTTAAAGTCACTTGCTCCAGATGAACTACGTTCTAGAGAACTAGGAGAAAAAACCTGATAAATGTAGCCGAGCCACTGCCAGTGATTTTTTTAAAAATAAGAGAATGGGAGAGAGATTACAGGACTTGAGAAGAGGAGATGTGTTTCTGAGTTTCTGTGTCAGAAGGCTTCATCAGCCTAGTGAGGAATCTCTTTAAATCTGGGCTTGTTACATGCGGTCCATCTCTGGTTCTATGCTTAAAACATTTCCAGATTGCTGGAAGTTGATGGAGCTTGTGCTTCATTGGCAAAGTCTTAGAGGATACAGGCCCACATCCATACCCTGATAAGGAATCAGAGGAGGCTTTTAGTGTAGGCTTCCCATAGAAATGTTGTTGTAAATAGTGATTAAGTTATTTAGGAGTAAGTCCTGACTCAGGAAGTTGTGTCATTAATAGCATTGTTTCTGAGAGAAAAAGCATGAAGAGATCAAAACAGCTAACTTAGAAATGTGCCTTGAGCACAGCCTGTTCATAAGTTGAAAATGGCCTTTATCTGAGAATTTGTAAATGACTATTGTGTTATGGTTTCCTAAATGTGGATTATCCAAAATTATAGAACTATAAACTATGCATATTTATGTCTATTTTATGAGATGTTTCGATCCAGTGAGTATTTATTAAACATCTATTATGTGGTTCTTAGGATCATAGGAACATAAATTCAGAATGGAAGACACTTAGAGGCTAGCTATTACAGCCCACAACATTCATTTCACAGGTGGAGAAATTGATACCCTCTGCCCTGTGTACCAGAGATACACAAATGAAAGATGAAATAATTCCTGCCTTTATGGAGTTTATAATTTAGTAGGGTATTAAATGTATAATACAAGTTTAAGTTAAGGAATTGCATAAAGAAACATCAAACAGAGGCATAGTTGAGGAGGCATAACTCTCCCCCAGCTCTGGGAATCAGGGTAGGACTCACAGAAGAGCTGGTATCTGAAGACAGGCCTTGAAAGAACGAAAATATTTCTATAAGCAGAGGTATGATAGGAGTCTTTTCCAGAGATCAATAAATTTACATGGAAGAGGAAAAAAAGCAGGACAGGATTGGGGAATGATTGTTAGTCCAGTTTGGCTAAAGAATGGCAGCTTTTGAAGAGGTCATACCATTTCAGAACTTGAAAGTAGGATTCTTTATAATTTATATATGCATCTCTTTTTCTGTTCATTGTTGTTTCAGTTGTGTGCAACCCTTCATGACCCCATTTGGGGTTTTCTTGGCAAAGATACTGGATTGATTTACCATTCCCTTCTCTAATTTATTTTATACATGAGGAAAGTGAGGCAAATAGGGTTGGTTGAATTATCCAGGGTCACACAGCTAATAAAGTCTGATGCCAGATTTGAACTCAGGAAGATGAATCTTCCTGACTCCAGGCTCAGCATTCTATCTTCTGCACCACCTAGCTGTCCCCTTCAGCTTATCTTACACCAATATATCATCTTGGTATGGAGGTGACCCTGGCTTCTTATAGCCTATGCCAGTAGCTGTGGTGGTTCTATCAAACTGAAAAATTTCAAACATGGGCCTAGTGACTGTTTTTTTTTAAAGCAATTGTTGTTAAGTAATTTGCTCAAGGTTACACGGCCAGTTATTTTGTGTGGGTGCCAAGTATCTGAGGCCAGAACCTATCCCAGGTCTCCCGATGCTGGGGCTGGCGCTCTTACTCACTGCGCCATCTGGCCACCCCTAAGACCTAGTGACTGTTATTCAAGGATCAATATAAGTTCAAAGAGAAACTCATCCCCATAAGCTCTACAAGCCATCATTATGTGATATATGTGTGTATGTATGTGTTTGTCTATAAATATATATATGTATATATGCACACATGTATATACACAAATAATTATTGTATAAGTATGTGTATGTGTGTTTATGTATGTATATGTAGCCACACATATCTTACTGGGCACAAGTAAAATTTTGCTAGCTACCTTGCTAAGGAATAGCTGTGTTATGGTCTCCCTCAGGGGAGAGAATTCTAATACAAATGAACCATTGTAAGCTAAAATGTAGGAGTATTTTTTCTGAATGTATTTTTTTTCTGCTATGGAGGAGTGGGGTGGGGTGGGGAGAAGAAGTGGGGTTGAATGAATACATTTCATTTTTTCCCAAGGCTTCATTTAATCATTGAGTTCCAACATGCTAGCAAAGTGGCTAAATTGCATTTGCCATACTTTAGTGATACCAATTACCTTTCTCTTGGTGTGTTATAGTGAAAAGATGACACAGAATTTATAGTCATAGGACCTGGGTCTAAATCCAAGTTCTCCTAGTTGTCACCTGAGTGGCCTTGGATACATCCAGAACTGGGCACAGTGCCTGGAAAATAGTAGGTGCTTAATAAATGTTTGTTGTTTTGAACTGACTAGATGGTATAGTGGGAGTATTTCCAATTGAAGACATCCAGTCACTAGGAGCTTGGATTTACCTAAGGGTTTTCAAAGAGTTTTGTCTGGCAGCTGTCATGTCAATGGTAGGGCTATGGCATTAGGGATCATGGACCATTAGCAAAAGGTCCATATAATCCTTCTTGCACCACCTCAGTTTCTGGGGATGGAGGAGGATTAGGTTTACAAAAGGGGAGCTTCTAAAAATTCACTAGGATGAGGTAAATGTCATTATCACTAAGCCCTATCAGCAAGTTTTCTGGAGAGTTTCAGCAGTCAGTTTTAACTAGAATTGAGTACAGATTAAACGTTAAGCACACCAGAGTTGTTTATCAGGACATAGTTGTAGGAGAACAGGACCACAGTTTCCTCCTTCTCTTCTTAAAGTATATGACATGAAGCCAAAGGCAAGGTTTTTTCAGTTCTGATACCAAGGGAAATAATAGAGTTCAACAAAGGGTTTAATCAGCTAACAAAATACAAAATACTTTGCATTAATATGTGTTTCCTGTGTTCTTAGATAAAAAATGCATTTTTGTGCAAGAAGAGACAAAAAAGATATGATCCAAGAAATAAATACATGATCCAGTGATCATAAAAGTTAGGTGGATTGGTCATGGAGTAAGAGTATGAAGAGAGGGGCCGCTAGGTGGTGCAGTGAATAGAGAACAGGCCCTGGAGTCATGAGCATCTGAGCTTGAATGTGACCTCAGGCACTTGACACACTTACCAGCTGTGTGACTTTGGGCCAATCACTTAACCCCAATTGCCTTGCCTTCCCCCTTCCAAAAAGAAAAAAAAAAGGTCAGAGTAATGAAGAGCACTTCACAGTTAAGTTAGAAAACAGGACTTCTTAATCTTTTTTGTGCTATGAACCCCTTTGGTAGTCTGGTAAAACTTATGAATAATGTTTTTAAATGAACAAAATTAGATACACCAAAGGACACTGATGTGTGTGTGTGTTCACACGTGCGTGGGGTGGGAGGGACAGAGACAGAGAGAGACAGACAGGGAGACAGAGACAAAGAGACAGAAAGAGATAGACACAGAGAGAGCATTCATAGACTCTAAGGTAAGAACTCCTGCCTTAGAAGGAGGCATTCAGTGCATTGCATTGATCCTCTGTGAAATACTTAAGGGACAACAGACTTTAGAGCCAGAAGGAATCTTAGAAGAGACTGAGGCCCAGAGTCTTTGAGTGACTTGTCCAAAGTCACACAGATAATAAATGGCAGGCGCAGGATTCAAACCCAGGTCCTCTGCCTCCAGATCCCGTGCTCTTTCTTTCCTTTCCACAGCATTTAGCCTCCTGGCACATTTGGGTAGCAGGGGTAAAAACAGATGGGACAACAGAATAGTATAGAGATAAGATAGTAAAAAGAAATTGCCTGTCTTTTGGATGACATACCTGCAAGGATCAGATCCCAGAGCCACTGAAACATTGTATCCAGCCAACCCTACCCTCCAGCTTTCTCCTAATTTTCCATTGCTCTGTTACTGACACGTGCTGCCGCCTTCCTTATTGCAATGACTGGACAGGGTGACAGTAAGACTCCTTCTCCCTAGTTTCTTCACCACTCTTTCCACCTTTATTTTTCTTTCTATTAATTGCCATCCTTCCCCTTAGTCTCCTTCAACTTGCCTTTCCATTTCCTCTCTATTTTGAAGTACTATTGACACTTATCCTGTGTCAATGTATTCCCATTTATCTCTAATTTAATGCAGTTTCTTTGTTCCCCTATCTAACAGTGCTCAATAGATTTCCACTTTGCCTGAAAATCAGGTATGTTACGTTTTATTCCTTCCCCCAAGGTGGTTTGGGGGGAGGGGAGTCCTCTCATCTCCATGGGTTGAAGCTTTGATATTTGTGTCCCTGTTCATTTTAGGGGTTCAGGTAGCCTAGTTCTGTTTAACCATTCAACAGTCTGGTGGCTTTTACAAAGAAACAATTGCTTCAAGGTTCTAACCAGAACAAATATATAAACATGTCGAGAGAGAGAGAGAGAGAGAGAGAGAGAGAGAGGAGAAAGACATACAGAGAAAGAAACAGAGAGACAGAGACATTTGGGGTATAACCCCTTTTACACTACCTCAGTTTCTGGGGATGGAAGGGGGATTAGGTATACAATTTAGCTGAGTTCCTAGATAGCATTCATACCACCAAGTTCCAAAGCCAAAGCCTCACCTGGGTTTGTGTCCCGGGACCCTGGATTCTCAGGGTTTTCCTGGTGGGTTGGTTGTAGCATCCAGCCTGGAATCTAGGATCCAAGGTTACCAAGGCTTGAGATCACACGACATTTGCAGTCAGGTTAGTGTGAAGTCAGAATGGAGGTATATGTGCTTATAACATGAAGAAATGGGGTATGACATTGCTGAAATGACCTTCTTGTCTTGAAGTTCTTTGTAAAGCAGTGTAATTTTAGTAGATCTTGTAGCTAAACAGACTAGGATTCTCAGATCTTGAGTTCAAGTTCTAGTTGTTTCCTCCACCTTCCCTTCCCATCAGGATCCTTATTGATTAAACTACAATAATAATCATAATTATACAATAATATTAATAATGGATAGTTATATCACACTTTTTTTCAAATGCTTTATTAACTTCTGATTTACATCATTCATTTTAACTAGATTTTGAGTTACAAATTTTCTCCCTGTTTTTCCCCCACCCAGCGTCCCAAAATAACAGTCCCACAGGATATCCCCTCCTCCAATCTGCTCTCTCCCATATTTTCTCCCATACCCCTTTTGACTTTTCCAGTGGATTTCTATGCACCAGTGCCTGTATGTCATTTCCCAATTACATGTAAAATAGTATTAATAATAGTATATGTATATATGTATATATTTGAATATTTGATTTTAAAACTTTGAATTCCAGATTCATTCCCTTGTCACCCACCCTTACTGGGAAGATAAGCAGTTCAGTATAGGCTGTACATGTGTGGCTAATGCGAAACAATAACATAGTAGATATATTTTAAAAGACTGACTATATTTCCCTCTCTCCCATCCCACCTCCCACTTGTTCTATTCTCTACTTTGATCCCATCCCTTTTCAAAAGTGGGTGCTTCCAACTGCCTTCCCCCCCAGCCTGTCCTCCCTTCCATCATCCCCCCTCTCATCCCCTTCCCTCCCTATTCTCCTGGAGGGTGAGATACCCTATGTGGTGTGTATTTCATTCCCTCCTCAAGCCAAATTCAAAGGGTATAAGGTTGACCCTTCCCTTTTGCCTTCCTATTCTTCCCCTCCATTGTAACCATTTTCCCTTGCCTCTTCTATATGAGGTAGTTTACCCCATTCTGTCTCTCCCCATCTCCTCTCATTATATTCCTCTCTTACCTCTTTATTTCACCTTTTAAGTATTATCCCTTCCTGTTAAATTGGTCCTGTGCCCTCTATCTATGTATACCTGTAAACATATATACAAATACATATTCATATACCCATATACTCTCATATATATATGACATATATATATATATTTCTATTCCCTTCAACTACTGAGAAAAGTTTCATAAGTTACAATTATTGTTTTTCCATATAGAAATGTTAATAGTTCAACTTTGATAAGTTCCTTATGATTCCTTTACCCTGTTTACCTTCTCATGCTTCTCTTGCTTCTTGTATCTGAATGTCAAATTTTCTATTCAAATCTGTTTTTTGCAGCAAGAATGCTTGAAAGTCCTCTATTCCACTGAATGACCATATTTTCCCCTGAAACATGATATTCAGTTTTTCTGGGTAGGTGACTCTTGGTTTTAATCCCAGCTCCTTTGCCCCCCGGAATATCATAATTCAAACCCTTCGATCCCTCAGTGTAGAAGCTGCCAGATCCTGGGTTATCCTGATTGTGTTTCCACAATATTCAAATTGTTTCTTCCTGGCTGCTTGTAATATTCTCTCCTTAATCTGGGAATTCCAGAACCTGACTATAATATTCCTAGGAGTGTTTTGGGGGGGATCTTTTTCAGGAAGTGATCGGTGGATTCTTTCAATCTCATTTTGCCCTCTGGTTCTAAAACATCAGGGCAGTTTTCTTTGAGAACTTCCTGGAGGATGATTTCTAGGTTCTTTCTTTGAACATGGCTTTCAGGTAGTCCAGTACTTTTAAATTATCTCTCCTGGATCTATTTTCCAGGTCAGTGGTTTTTGCCATGAGATATTTCACATTGCCTTCTCTTCTTTCATTTGTTTGGATCTGTTTAACAGCATCTTGATTTCTCATAAAATCATTAGCTTCCATTTGTTCCAATCTAATTCTGAAGCAATAATTCTCCTCATTGAGCTTTTGAGATTCTTTTTCCATCTGGCAAATTTGGCTTTTTAAGGTATTCTTCTCCTCATTGCCTATTTGAGCCTCTTTTGCCATTTGAGTTAGTCTATTTTTTAAGGTATTATTTTCCTCAGTCAGGCTGTTGACTCTCATTTCATAATTTTCTTGCATTGTTCTCATTTCTCTTCCCAATTTTTCCTCAACTTCTCTTATGTGCTTCTTAATGTCCTCTATGATCTGTAATCAGCTTGCATTTTCCTTTGAAGCTTTTGGTGCAGGAGTTCTGACTTCACTGTCTTCATCTTGTTCCATGCTTTGCTCCTTTTTGTCCCTAAAATAGGAGTCTAATGTTGGAATCTTCTGTCTGCTTTGTTTCTTTTGTCTGGTCATGTTGCCCCTCAGTCATTTGACCCCTGGGCTGTTTGCCACAGTAGGACTCTGGCACCAGACAGGGGAGCTTTCGTCCCAAATGCTGGGGTTTTCTCAGCTGCTGGAGGTATTAGATGGGTACCCTCTCTGAGGTCTCTCACACTCTGGCAAGCTGGACACACACCCCAGGACCTCTACCCTAGACTGCAATCCAGATCCAAGCAGGTTAAAGCAAGAATGATTACCCCTCAGACTGCTGCTTGGTCCCCCTACACTCTGCAGGCCAGGAGCTGAAGGTGCCACATGGCGCTGGCTGGCTGTGCCAGAGTCTCAGCGGCTTTTTGCCCTGGGGGCAAAAACCACACACTCCCCCTTATGGGGTCCCAAAGTCCAGACTGCACTGACCTCTCATTTTGTCCTTCGCATCTATGTATTGATAAATCTGTAAATGGCCACAACTGCTGCTGATCTGGAGTCCCTCTGGCTGGCAGCTGGTCAGGCCCGCCCTGGGGCTAAAGCCTCAGGGTGGGGCTGGGCTTGGCTCCCAGAGCACTGTGCTGGCCAATTCCTGCTGGCCTGCCAGGCTGTCCTCAGCAGGAGGTTAGCTTCTCTGTGTCATTTTCTGGGTTCTGCAGCTCCAAAGTGTGTTTAGAGCCCCCTTTTGCATGGATTGGGGAAGTTGGAAGCCCGAGCCAGGGGGATGTCCTGCTTCTACTCTGCCATCTTGACTCCGCCCCCCTATATCACACTTTTAATATATAATTTAATGATTTATTTTTCTCCCAATTACATGTAAAAACAACTTTAACATTCATTTTAAAAAATATTTTTGAGTTCCAAATTCTCTCCGTCTCTTAAAGAAAGCAGTTTGATATAGGTTATAAATGTACAGTCATGCAAAACATATTTCCATGTTAGTCATGTTGTGAAAAAAGAAGACCAAAAAAACCCAAGAAAAATAAAGAAAAAATATGCTTCAATCTGCATTCAGACACCATCAGTTCTTTCTCTGCAGATGGATAGCATTTTTCATCATAAGGTCTTGGGAATTGTCTTGGATCACTGTATTGTTGAGAAGAGCTAAGACATTCACAGTTGGTCAATATTGTTGTTACTCTATACAACGTTCTCCAGCTCTGCTCATTTCACTTTGCATCAGTTCATGGAAGTCTTCACAGGTGTTTCTGAGAGCATCCTGCTCATCTACATAGCACTTATAAAGCTGTACAATAGTTTAATATACATTCTCCTACATTCGCAAATCCTGTGAAGTAGATGGTATATTCCCATTTTGCATATGAGGAAACCGAGGTTCAGAAAGGTTAAGTGACTAGCTCAGGGTCACATAGCTAACAAGTATCAGAGACAGGATTTTAACTCAGGCCTTCCTAACTCCCAAGTCCGGCATTCTTTTTACTATAATTTATTTGCCCTATTCAGTTATTAGAACAAAAATCAAACAATCATATCTTATGAATGACCTTTGCCACCTTGACACTTTATAACAGCTCTATTATTGTTTAACATTTTCTGAGCACAAATAATTAGTTAGGTAATGCTCCACCATGTGCCAAGTACTGGAAGATCAGTTACTGTCTGGCTTCCTTACTTTTCCCCTGGATAAATTGAGAGGGTGTGATCTCACCTGTCCTAGGAAACACTGGCACTTGCAAATATATATATATATATATCAACCTTTCCTCATACTTCAGAAATTCAATACTCTTGCTTATAAGAGATAATATATCTTTGCTCTCATAGGCATAAGCAGTATCTTGAGAGCACATCTGTTCCCTATGATTTTCTTCTTGAGACTTACGGAGTGACTTTTATACTTTAAACAATTTGTAAAAAAAGATGGTGGGGGCAAAAACCAGAATGTTTTACAAATTCAGTGATTTCTTTGGGTAAACAAATACACATAATATTCTTCCTGTTTCCTATGGTAATATAAATCACAGGAACACAATCATAGTCATTAAAATGGCAAAGATCTGCTTATCTAGATAGCTCCTCCCCAGACAATGCTGGAGAAGCAGTTAAAGCAATGCCATCTGCCATCTGCTCTGTTCATGCTCAGGAGAAAACATTTCAGTTCCATGCAAACCTAAATCCTCTTCTAAAATTTCATCTGCCTTATGCCTATTGGTTTCTGAATATTTTAATAGTCTTGAACTCCTCCCCAGGCTCCTTGAATTGGAAAGCTGTGCCACAGTTTTTTGGGAAGCTAATTTTCTTAGATTTGCAATAAGCCCTGGATTTTGTATAAGCCTATGATGATATGATGATCTATACATTCTTAAAGAGGTGATAGAGAAAAAAAATATGGTGTGAAATATATTTTAAAACATAAAAGCTGATTAAGTTTATGTCACCCAGTGCCTGTGTTGACCAAGGTCCCTTATACTACTATTTTGCTGACCTATCACTCTAGCCCCTTTCCTCAGAAATGGGGGATTGTTTTAGAGCACAAACCAGCCATTGCTTGTGGAGTAGACAGCAAAAAAAGTAACTGTTATCAAACTCAATTTACTTGTTGCCTCCTCCTCCAATTAACTATAAGTGAGAATGAACTATGAATGAGAGACTGAAGAGTGAAATTTATGTTGTGGGAAAGGAAGGAAACCACTGGAAACTTTTGAGTAGAGAACTGAAATGACAAATTTCTGTTGCAAATTCATCAATTAGCTCATGATTAACTTCATAGTATGTGAAAGATGGACTTTAGGAGCCAACAGTTATTTTTATGTTACCCAACCCTCTTTTATCAGTGAGGAAACAGAGACACAAGAGTATTAAATGGCTTTCTAAAACCACTGATCATAAACCTAGCATGAGATCATGGACTTGTCACATCTTCCAGTCAACTGTTCTATAAAGGAAATGAGTCCCTATTTCAGGGGCAGAGACAGTTTCTGATCTGAGATTCAATTTGTGTGTTAGAAATGGCAACTGTGCCTGCTAGACCAAATTCATAAGGTGAACTTTACAAATATTTTAATACTCAGGTGTTCTTGACCAAATAACCATAGTTAACCCAGAAAACCTTTATTTATATGCGCCATTTAATCAGAGTTCAGATAGTTTTTGGGTATCTGCTTTGTGGTTATGCATTATAGCATCATCAGCATCATCTGGCTAAATACTTTAATGTAATGTTCTGGGATTTTAGTTCCAGCAGATTCTGAGCTCCCCCTACCACTGTCAAGAGAGATATTGACTGAACTTGTGGGGAAATTCTAGTTGAGACCATTTCTGAGGAGTTTAATGCTGGAAGTTATCACAAAAGCAGTTTCTCCTGTGCAAGGTGAATTAAATCACTGGGACAATCTCCAGCTTTGCCATTGAGCTACTGATTCTTAACATGGGCGAACAAGCTAGTCTTCTTTCCCATTGTTAAAACTTTATTGCTATGTGACAGTTTTATGACCATGTTGCACATATGAATAGAGAGAATTATGTACAATGTAATCTCCATTGGCTCTTTGGGGATTCGTGAAGGAAATCAGGAGAGCAAACAAACTTCCCTCACTGGCCCCACTGTCATTGTGGGAACAAATATATTATTTTGTTGACTGCCAAAGAGGTGTAAGCAACATTTTTCTAACCCTACAATAGCTTTTTTTAAAGCCAGGTACATCTAGTAACTTTATCTAATGTAGTTCTCCTTTCCCTCAGTGGTGAAAATGCAGGAATGGCTTAGACTGTAGCTTTCAGAGCCCTGAGTCACTGCTTTTGAAAGCTTTCATAGAATATGTATGCTCTAGTGTTTGGATGCAAAATACATTTTGGTGCTTGTCATATAGCCAAGAAGCTTCCAGAGCTTACTAGATGAGGAAGCTTCATAGATTCCACTTTGTTCTGTGGTTAGAATCCAACTGTGATTAAGAGACAAGGAAAAGACTCCTTCTCTTTGTGACTTGTATTAATTCTTCACAACTAGAATAGTAAAATGTAATGGCTTCTGTGATTCAGTTAGCAGAACTTTGAATGCTACTAGGACCAAGAAACCCCATTCAAGTAACATAATAATAATGAGAAAAACAATAATAGCTATCATTTATGTAGTGCTTTTAAGTTTAAATGCAGGTATGTATATATATATATATATATATATGTGTGTGTGTGTGTGTGTGTGTGTGTGTGTGTGTGTGTGTGTATAGATGTATATAAACTCATGTGAATAACAACCTTGTGAAGTAGGTACTATTCTTATTCCCATTTTATACATAAGGAAACTGAAGTAAAAGCTATTAGGAGACTTTCCCAGGGACACACAGCTCCTAAGTGTCTAAGACAGGATTCAGTCCCACTATGTATTCCAATATCCAGGGCTGGAATTCTGTCTACTATACCACCTAGTCTCTCCTTGCTCCTTTCCTCATCCATTCATCGGTCAATCTGATTTTTCTGAAGTGTAGGCCTGGGAGAGGATTCTGGGAAGATGGCAGAGTAGGTCAGAAAATTCCACATTCTCAAGATTTTCCCCCACAAAAGAGATAAAATAGCACCTTAAAGCCAACGAAGTACAGGTAAAAATAAATAAGAATAGGGGCACCACAGAAGTCTTCCTGGGACAATTTGAGAATATCAGAAGAAAAATCCCAGCATCAGTTTTGGTCCCTGTGAAGAGTAAACACCTCCAAGCTAGTAGGGTCCACTTTAACAACAAGATGCAAAGCTTGGGGTTAGGTGGTTTGAGAGGCTGCCTCCAATCCCAACTACAGGAATTTTTATCCCTGGATAGTGAGGGAAGTTGCATGTCTGAGCCCAGGAGAATCCAGGGAACTTCTACTGACAAGGAATTTCAGACCTAGCTGTGCTGCAGAGAGTAGCGAGAGGCGAGAAGGAACCAGCACACTCCTGGTGAATTCAGAAGCAGTGGGGCAGAAAGTCCTTGGCTGTGGACACTTACAGGAGGTTTTGGCTTTGGTTCCAGGCTAGAGGGGAGAACTGAAGATCTGAGGCAAGAGGCACCATTTCCCATACCCCAGGGCTAGAAGTGATTACAAAACATTATTACCACAAAAATTTCACAGACAAAGGAGATAGAATCCAACCACAGAAAGCTATTATTAGAATAGAGATGACAAGGGTTCATCTTCAGAGGAGAATATTGAAGTAAAGAAACCCCCAAAGAGTAATGTCAAATGGTCATCTGCCCCAAAAGAATTCATAGGAGATCTTAAAAAAGACTTTAAAAACAAAATGACAGAGATGGAGAAAATAATTTAAGTAAGAACAATCTAAGAAAAACAAGAAGATTATGAAATGAAAGTCAACCAATCAGAAAAATGAGATCCAGAATCTTAAGGAAGAAAATGACACCTTGAAAATTAGAATTGGGCAAGTTAAGTCAGCAAAATTATAAGAGACCAAGGAATAATTAAACAAAATATGAATAATGAAAAAATAGAAAAGAAAGTAGAACATCTTATAAGAAAAACAACAGATTTGGAGAATAGATCAAGAAGAGAAAACATAAAAATAACCAGACTAACTGAAAGTTATGATAAAAAAGAATTTAGATATAATAATACAAAAATTAATTAAATAAAATTGTCAGGGCAGCTAGGTGGCACAGTGAATAGAGCACCAGCCCTGGAGTCAGGAGGACCTGAGGTCAAATGCTGCCACAGATACTTAACACAAAACTAGTCGGTGGCAAGTCACTTAACCCCAATTACCCTACTTCCCCTCTTCAAAAAAACACAAAAAATAAAAATAAAATGTCCTGAAGCATTAGAACAAGGGGGAGGGGGAAAGTAGAAATAGAAAAAAAAAACATTAATCACCACTTAAAAGAGATTCTATGAAGAAAACTCATAGAAATATCATAGTCAAATTCCAAAACCCCCACCTCAAGGATAAAATATTAAAAGCAACAAGAATAAAATAATTTAAATATGATGGCACCACAATTAGAATCACACAAGACCTAGCTTTGGAGACATTAAAGGACCACAGGTCTTGAAACACTATATATCAAAGAGCAAAAGAACTGGGACTCCAGCCAAAATATCATACCCAGCAGTTAAGCATGATCCTGAATGGAAAAATAATGGACATTTGATCAACTGTCAGACTTTCAAGACTTTGTTAAAAAAAAACCAGAACTTAATAGAAGATTTGACATACAAGAGCCAAGAGAAATATAAGGTATCGTCTAATTATAAGGAATTCAATAAGGACAGACCATTTATATATATGTAAAAAGGTATGTCTAAGATTCTTATTAATATTTGGGTAGCACATAAGAAAGATTGGGGGAGGTAAACCTGAGTATCATATGAATTTAAAAAGTAAAATAATTTAGGAACAGCTAAAAAGAGTAATTATTTTATGAAAATGAGGTACAAGAGAGTGTCAATACAGAGGAATTAGATGGGGTGGTCAGGTAACCTGTTTTCATTGGGAATGGGTTTAAGAGGGAACAATACATATATATTTAGAAGAGTATGAAAGTCTTCTAAATTCATAGGAAATAAAATGGTAGGGGCATAGGGAGGGGGGAGAGAACAAGGGAGGGATCTTTAGAGGGGAGGGTGAGGGAATAGGTAAAAGGAGGGATTCAAGGATCTTTAGATTTATGGAAATGGGAGCATAGGGGAGGGTTCTTTGGTTGGGGGTAGGCAAGTAATAGGAGGTCAAGGTAGCAGATAGAAGTAAAGAAGAGGAGTGAGGATGGATAGGAAACAAGAAATATGTAAAAACATAAAAACAAAGATCAAGAGTAGAATTTGTTTGGGAAAGCATATGTCTATATATGTAGGTATATATGTGTATGTATATTACTATAGCTATAGAAAAACATATCCAGACTTAACTGTAGCCTTCTGGGGTGGGGGTGGGAGGAAGAACAAAGTAAAAAAGTGCACAGCAGAGAACAAAAGAAAGCTTAAAAAGAAGCAAAGATAGTTCTCAACGTAAAATGTATTGTTTATCATACAGGCTTTCTTGAAATGAAAATTTATTGTTCCATATTTTGAATCCTCTCATGTTCTGCTATGCACATAGTGTGCTTTTTTTTCTCTTTTACTTTGTATTTAAGTACTAATATTTAAATTTATGGTATGTTTTTGTTTCTTTTCTCTATTCTGTATTTATTCTCTGGCATTTGAGTCTAAAATAAAATTTTAAAAAATAGTAAAGTGTCTCTCCTCAATTCAGTAAACTCAAGTGACTCCCTATTTACTTCCAGGATCAAATATAAAATCCTTTGTTTGACTATTACATCCCTCATAAACTGGCCCTTTCTTAACTTCAATCTTCTCATACTTTCCTCCCTTCTATGTACTTTGATCTACTGAAACTGGTCTCCCTGCTGGTACTCACATACTACACTCCAGTTTCTAACTCTGGTCACTTTCATTGATTATTCCCATGCCTGGAACTCTCCTTTCTCATCTCTGACTCTTAGGTACTCTGGCTTTCTTCAAATCTCAACTGAAGTGCCACCATCTGCAAGAAACCTTTCCCTGTCTTCCTTAATCTTAGTGTTTTCCCTTTGAGACTACTTCAGTTTGATAGATGATAGGTAGATAGATAGATAGATAGATAGATAGATAGATAGATAGGTGCATATATATCTATATGTGTGTATTATATATGTGTGTGTATCTTGTTTGCATAGCAGTTGTTTGCACATTGTCCCCTCATTTGAGAGTGGGGACTATTTTTTTTTGGCTTTCTTTGTATCCCCAGTGCTTTGTACAATACCTAACACATAGTATGCACTTAATAAATTTTAGTTGTCACAAATATCTGCTGTCACACATACAAGACATTTCCATCATATATTTGTATATACAGACTTGTATATATACTATTTAATATCATATATATTACATATATATTTGCATATGCATTTTAATATTCATTTTTATATTTATTCATTAATATTCATTATATATATTCATTTAATATTCATGCTTTAGTAAAAAAGCCATGGGGAAGCCAGGTGGTATAGTGAATAGAGCACCAGCCCTGGAGTAAGAAGGACCTGAGTTCAAATCTAGCCTCAGATATTTAAGCTGTGTGATTTTGCCCAAGTCACTTAACCTCAATTACCCTGCCTTCACCCCTCCAAAAAGACATAAAAATTCAGTTTCACTTGTGTTGTAATGCAAGAAGATAATATTTGGAAAGTGCTTGGTAGCATATAGTACTTGGCATATAATAAGCCCTGTATAAATGTTAGTTATTATTATGAGAAAGCTAGGTACTTCCTCTACCCAATTACATTGAATAAAGTGCTGGATTTGGAGTTCAAATCAAGCCTCAGATATCTTCTAGCTGTGTGACCCTGTCTGTCACTTAAATCTCTGTTTGCCTCAGTTTCCTTAACTGTATAATGAAGATAATTTAAAAGCACCTACCTCCCAAGGTCATCATGAGGATCAAGTGAAATATTTGTAATATGTTTAACACAATGTCTGACACATAGTAGGTGCTATATAAATGCTTATTCCCTTCCCCCCAAACAATATATTGGTACGTTAAGCAGAATGGATACATTGAATTCTTAAATAAAATAAAAGAGTGAGACATATGTACTTAACTTGTGTTGTAAACTTACCTTCCAAAATGGGGAGGTACTCACTAACCTGAAAAGAATGTTAATTTTTTTTTATTTTTAGAAATTAACATTTTGCCAATCTATTTTGTTTTTACATTACAGCTAATTTTGGGCATTATTCTCTCCCTTTCCAAACCATACCCAGAAAACCTCACCTTGTACCAAAGAAACAGAGTTAAGTGAAACCAACCAACACAGCAACCATGTGATATTCTGTGCCCATAGTTTGCCACCTCTCCAATCAATCAATAAGCATTTATTAAGCACTTACTACTGTGCATGTAAGGCATTGTGCTAGGGACACAAAAACAAAATGAAACAGTCTCTGCCCTCAAGAAATTTATATTCTATTAATGTAGACAACGTGTACACAAATGTAAACAAAATCAAAACGAGGTAATTTTTGGAGGGTGTGAGGCACTAGTGGCTGAGAGTTTGGGAAGGGTTTTATACACTCCTTGTGAGTAGGGATTGTTTCATTCATTGTATTTGTATCCCTTGTATGTATCTAGCACAGTGCTGACAACATGGAAAATGCATATTAAATGACTGTTGATTGATTTATTAATTTAGGAGGTGATGTTTGAGATAAATTTTAAAGGAAACTAAGGATTGTAAGGGGCAAAGGTAAGGAAGGTGTGCTTTCCAGGAATGTGGGACTTACTGTGCTAAAGTACAGAGAAGGAAATAGAATAGCTCATGTGAAGAATGGCACACACACACACCATTTGTTTTTCTGAACTTAGAGTAGGTAAACAGGAAGAAAATCTAATAGAATGGAAAGATAATTTGGAGTAAGGCTGTGAAGGACTTTAATGACAGATAAGTTTTTATTTGATACTAAAAGTAATGGGGAGCCATTAGGGTTTATTTATCAGGGAAATGGCATGACCACACCTCTGGGGAAAGAAGGAAAGAATGAACTGAAAGTTCATTTAAATAAAAATAAGATAGATTAGAACGTTCTTCTTTGGGGAATTATGCTAAAGATAGCAATTATACTTTTTAAAAGTATTTTAAAAGTATTATTGAATGAGTACTGAGTTAAATGCCACAAATTAGAGCCATCCTTTTTTGTTGCTTGAGGATACTAATATACAATTTGAGTTGGAGGAAATGTGGGATAGGGGAAAGAGTGTTGGACAAGCAGTCAGAATATGTCTGCCTAGAACTGAAAGGGATGTCAGAGACTAGCAAATTCAAATCACTTTTTACAGATGAGGAAATTGAGGACTAGGGAGGTGAAGGGACTTGCCAAAAGTTGCTTCAGAGTGGGGAATTTGTGCAGAGGTAGGTTTTGAGTCCCAATCTTCTGGCTCCAAAGTGAGTGGTCTTTTCATTGTACCATGATGCCTAAGTCTTTGAATATTGGCTCTTATGCTTGCCATGAGACCATGAGCAAGCCACTTCCTCTCTCTAAGCTTTGTTATCATTTATGTGTAAAATAAGGATGATGCTCATACTATCTGCCTGTGCTTTTATAACCCTTGTCCATGTTATGTCGTTTTGTCCTTCATTTTTGAAGAGGACCAATGACATCACAGGGTGATGTATTAACTTGCACAACATTTTACATCTTGGTGGACCCATACAGTGGGCTGTGTGCCAGACTATATACATTTTTCATCTAGTTTCTTTTTCTAGTATATAATGTCTGCATATTCAATTTAGAACAAATTCTCTTGTATTACAGAGAATTATGCTGATATCAGATGTTTTTTTCCCCCTGATAATATTGTAATACACATTGATCAAGATTTTCCAAGGACTTAGACTATTTAGTGGACATAAATTAATTACCTTTGGAAAGTTCACTAAGCAATCAATGCAAACAACCTTGTTTACTATCAATTATAGATAGATTATATTCCTGTTTTGTGATGTCATAAGCAAATTATTTCTTTGTTGACTTTATTAATGGTTCTTTTTAACCTTTCCCTAGTTTGACATTTTATGTTTTAATGAAATTCATTCTTCCTTCCTTATGCTCAACTACCAGGAAAGATCTCAAAAAAAAAAAAAAAGAAAGAGGATCATAATAATCATGTATTGGAAAGGTATAATGTTAATAGGAAATATCTTCCTCCATCCATTAAAAAGCCTCACATGGAGCCCATTAAGGGAAGCTTGCTTAGGGGAGGCTTGCTTGTAAGGAGGCTTTTACACCTTTTGCTAATTGCTAATAAGGCACTGAGTCACAAGTATTGTGATACCTTCTGGCTCTGAGAAGTGTATGTATTCTCTGAGTTGGTATTTTACTTTGGAGACTTGCTTATGAAAAGGATCTTGTGATTCCCTGGTTGAGACTCTGAGTAGCTGTATGTTCAGAGCTCCCCAACTGCTCAGATGTAAAGACTCTCTGATCCAGGAATGTATGTAAAATGTATAGTTGATTCAGGCAGTCAGAACTCTGTCTGTTGGTCTTTATTTCTCTGCTTGTATTTTCTCTGAACTTCAGATTTCTGACTTTTCCCCTAAATTAATAAATGTGATTAAAAAAGATTGTTTATCCCTTAAAGAGCTAGTAAATAAGATCTAAGAACTTGTGCTGGCAGCCAGTGTGGTTACTGCTACAAAAGAGCACTGAAATTGGACTGCTGAATTTGTAGTCATGACACCTGAATTTGACTCCCTGCTCTTCCACGTATTACTTGTATGAGTCTGTGGAAGTCATTTCCACTGTCCAGATATCAGTCCAGGTCTAAAGCTATGATCCTGTGATTGTGATTGTGATAGCAACAGGGCATAACAGTCGAGCAGATAGTCAGCCTATATATGCAAAGAGGAAAAGGCATAGCTTTGCTTAGGCTGGTAGTTCCAATCAGCTTGAGAAATGATATAGTCTATCCCTAGCCAGCATGTGGAACATAGAAACTGAACAGTTTCTCAAAGTCTCCTGAGGTAGTATATGGGATTGCTTCTTTGTTATTGTTTAAAGTTGAGGAATTTCTGGAGCACTGTTGTCTTTCACTTTCAGTTGTGGGATTTTCCTGGCAATGATACTGGAGTGATTTGGTGTTTGCTTCTCCAGTTCATTTTACAGATGAAGCAATTAAGACAAACAGGGTTAAGTGACTTGCCCAGAGTCACACATCTAGTAAGTGTCCCAGGTCGGGTTTGAACTCAGGAAGATGAGTCATCCTGACTCCAGGTCCTTCATCTTATCCACTATGCCACTGAGCTGCTTTGTTTCTGGAATATTAGACACATTAGAAATTAGAAATTACAATTCTAAAGAATACTAGTACAGAAAGTGGAAGCTAAGGATGAATGAATGCAGGCTGCATTATATTTTCTTGGATAATTGAGAGTTAATGAACTTGAGCAATTGCTGCCTGAAATATAATTTAAAGACATGAAATCTTTATCAATTAGATCATAATTAAGTTTTTTATCTCAACAAAGACCAAGACCATGGAATTTTTTATTTAGAAGGGATATGTGAGACCATCTAGTCCAATGCTTTTGCTATACAGGTGAGAAAACTGAGACCTGGAGACATTGTCACATATCCAAGGTTACAATAGGGAATAAATTAACAGAGGTGGCATTCAAAAATTTGATCTTCTAATTCCAAAGCCAATCCTTCTCCTGCTATAATTTATTTACTTCTTATGTAAGAAGGAAATGCAGTTCTCTAAAACCCTAAACCAGTGGTGTTTTCTCTTTCTTTTTTTATTCTGAACTTAACACCAATTAATTAGAATAGAAAAAAAAAGAACTGCATGAAATCCTGTACCTCTATTATGTGACACTTGATTTCTTTTAACATTTGCAATAAAGTCAACATTTCAGATCTGTTTTGCTTTTGTTTATTTCCTTCTGTTCCTTCTGC
This sequence comes from Petaurus breviceps papuanus, assembly GCF_028583685.1. NCBI lineage: Eukaryota > Metazoa > Chordata > Mammalia > Diprotodontia > Petauridae > Petaurus > Petaurus breviceps. Next base: position 3,294,287 of record NW_027187299.1, read on the forward strand.
CTCCTTTTGTGTACTAGAAATTACTTAAATCATTTTTTTTCCTTCCTTTCTGTTTCTTTTTTCTTTCTTTTTCTCTTTTTTTCTTTTTGGCAACCTTATTGCTAGTTCCCTTCTACCTTACAACTCATTGACCATTTATGGAAAAAAAGGAAGAAAAGAAAATCTCCTAACAAATATACACAGTCAAGCAAAACAAATTGCCACATTTGCACTGTCTGAAAATGCACAAGTCATCCTTTATCTTGATTTTCTCCTTCTGTCAGGAGATGGGGCAGTTGGCTTCACTATCAATCCTCTGGAATTGTGGTTTGTCACTGCATTGATCAGAGTTCTTAATTCTTTCAAAATCCCCAAAATATTTGAATAGATTGAAGAGATTCAACATAGTATTAAATCTCTTTAATTTCCTTTGTATATTTCATCCATTATATCCCTTATTGATTTGACAACTTTCCTTTCATTTGTCATACTTTTTTTTAAAGGACTCACTCATATCCATTCTCTTCAAAATAGCCTTTTAAAGATAGGCAATAATTTAAACTGTCCCAGATTTTCAACCTTCTGTATTAATCCTTCCCCCACCCACCAAAAGAAGTTTGTGTACAGGTCAGCATCTATTATTGCAAATGTATTCATTTTATTTTAAAAGGGCCTAAAGTCCTTGAGGCAAGGTATATTAAGTATCCAGTTAAGTGTGGAACCGTTCTGGGTGATGATTTGGCAGAATGAGGTGGACACAGTGTCTTCCTTTAAGACTTTTTTTTATTCTAAAGCAATGACAATGTGGACAAATGTAAACAGGATATTCAGAGGTAACATTCGGGTTAGGAACTACAAAAGAGATTTGGTTTTAAGGATAAAGGAAAAGAGAGGCTGAAGAGGTGAAATAAAGTTTCAGAATCTTAGATCAGGAAGGTATGATGACTAACTAAAACCATTCTGTTGTATATGAAGAAACGGAAACTCAGAGCAACCAAATGACTAGCCCAAGACCCTAAAGTTTGAGGGTCAGTACTAGAACCCAGGACTTCCAAATACAGTGCCACCTTCCCTGTCTTTCTTTTGGCTCTTAGTATTCTATTTTTACCTGTTAATAATTCTATGTAATTAATACATGCAAAAAGTCTTAAAATGTGTTTTGAAACCTGTTCTAGTCACCTGAAGTCAATTATGATTATTAGTAAGAGTAATGATAATTCCCATTTATTTGACACTTTTCAGTTTAGGAAGTGCCTTTCTCACCATATCCCTGTGAAGAAGATAGTAAAAGTCATTAATTTTTTCTATATTATAGGTAAGAAAACTAAGTTCCAATATAGTCATATTGCCCAACGAATCACCATCTTATATCCGTTAAAATATCAGTGTTTCATTTCTGGTGAGGAAAATAGTATTCCAGCAATACTTGACCCAGCATCTGCTTTTAGAGTAGATAAAACTTGATGGAGTTATCTCAGACAGTTTTTTTGAATCTATTTTCTCCTCATTTCTTCTCCATAGGCAAAGTTCCTCCAAAATCTGAAAACATATTCCCATTCAGAGGTAGTAGCATTATGGTGGAAGGGTACCCTGGCCAACTTCACCTAAAAGAGAGCTCATTCTAGGCAATGCAACACCTACTTTGGTCTTTCAACCTCTAGGGGCCTGGATGAATTTGGAATAAGCCATTCCCCATAGGGAGAGCTAGGAAAATTGCAGCTTCTTTTGGCCACAAGATGGCAGCCATACTCCACACTGGAAAATGTGCAGGGCTCTTGCTATTGCTGTCTTATTTAGCAAGAAATAAAACAAGGATCCCTCTCACAATTGCCCCAAATCAGACCTATTTTATAGGACAGAGGACTTTAGGTGTGTGTGTGTGTGTGTGTGTTTTCCTTTATGTTCAATTTGTTGTATTTGATGTATTTCATTTCTAACCCAAAATGTCCCTAGTCATTTATAGAAATCCTTTTCTGGGCTTCAGGATTTTGTCTTAAGACATCTTAGATATAGGTCAGATAGGATAGATAAATTCTTCCTGGATCGTCTTATAAGACTGATGGGTTGTACTAGATGACCCATCAGGTCCTTTTCAGCTCTAATGTACTATTATTGCCTGACCTGATTAGAGTGAGATGTAGAAACCAGAACTGTATCCATATCAAGTGTGAGGTCAGGAATCTATTTTGAAGCTCAAAGGGCGTATGCAGGGGCATGCTGGTAAATGTATAACAATCAGGTCTCCCAGTTAGAGCTGGCACAAGCATATCCCTGGCCATATGAGAATTTCAGAATGTGTTTTCCCATGTGAGTAGCAGAATGTTTTAGAATCTTAAAATCCAAATTGTTCCATATAAGTAAACAAATCATGTGCAAGATTGAATTTAATGGATTTTCTTGCCTTCTATTAACTGTTCTTTCTACCTTTCTCTATACTCCTCTTCCAGACCAATCTAGCTTTAAGTGTCAGTTCTACCTCCATTAGCCACCTGTCCCAGGCCTACACGCCGTCTTTCTCTCCCTCTTTACATCTGCCTTGACCCCAGAACAATGCCAGTTCAGATTAGAGAACTGCATGAAGTATCGAGAACTTACATGATTTTCCGAGGGTCACAAAACCAGTATGTGTCATAAATGGGACCTACACCCAGATTTTCCAAGTTTCAACACTTTGATATAAATCTTGAGTCAAAACCAGTTTAGATAAACTAAAACTCTAAATAATTAGAGCCAAATTTGCAGGATTCTACTGTAGCATGGTTCAGAGGGCAGCTAGGTGTTGCAGGTCTAGAGTCGGGAAGACCTGAGTTCAAATCCAATCTCAGACATTTACTAGATGGGTGACCCTGAGCAAGTCACTTAACTTTGTTTGCCTCAGTTTTTTTTTTTTTATGTGTAAAATGAGTGGAAAAGGAAATGGCAAACCATTCCAGTGTCTTTGCCAAGAAAACCTCGAAAAGGGATCAAGAAGAGTCAGAAACAACTGAAAATGAAACAACAACAAGAAAGCATGGTTCAGAGGAGGTGCTTGTCATATTTCCACTTCCACTGCCTGTTCTAAAGAGAATAATCAATCAACAAACATATATTAAATGACTACCATATGCTAGGCACTATGCTAATCATTGGAGATACAAAAAGAGGTTAAAGACAATCCCTGCCCTTGAGGAGCTTACAATCTAATGGATTACAATTTAATTTTTAAGATGCATGGAAACTCGGCACTACTGTATTAAACCTCATAACCTCTAGCAACTGATGGATAAATATAAGCCATGAGGTGATTTGCTGTTGTTGAATTAATCTGTTGTTTCATTGGTAATTGCTTAGAAAGTTGCCTGGGGTCCTAAGAGGTTAGCTGGTGTATCCAGGCTCACAAAGCCACTATGGGTTAGAGATGGGACTGAGACCCAGATCTTCCTGACTTCAAGGGTAGCTCTCTATCCACTCTACCACAGCTGCCTCACAGTAACGTGGTACAACTGGTAGGACCACATAAACTCAGAGGTAGAACAATTCTCAACTGTTGTTTAAAGACAGTGTAGCTGAAGTCTGTAGGAAGAATAGAAGGAGCAGGGGATGTGACTTTTAGCAAGAACTCATGTTCAGGATATGATAGATGGGACAAAATAAAACTCCTGTCAGCTTTAGTTACTATGATATTTCCATGATTATAGGATAAGCTGCTTTCAAGGGTTGAGCAAATAGGAATGTGAGGAATGGAAAATTGGAAGTCGTGTGTTCAGATCCTGCCTCTGATGCTTACTACTCCCGTGACTTTAGGCAATTGTGCTAACTTCCTTGCATCTTGTCTTGCAGTGAGGAAACTGAGAGAGGCCTGGAGAGATTAAGTGACTTGCAGGTAGTAAACATCAGAAGGGAGGATTGAACCCAGGTCTTCTGAGCACAGAGCCAGACTTTTTCCAATGGTCCATGACCCTATGAGCTTATGTACTCAAAGAACATTACTTGAAAATAGATTCTCAGAGAGACACATGAGGGGGAGACAGTGAAACACCAGCAAATAGGGTATGGTTGGCATAAGCATGTAGAGAGCCCTTTCTCCCTGTACATGGTGTATTACACACAGGATAACAGAGGCATTTTAGGACAGTCTCAAGGAAATATCAACCCAAGCCTAATAACACTGCATTTCTTAACCTGCCTAAGGAATCGACATACTCTTTTTGCAAAACTCAACCTGTGTTAAAAATGTCAGTTCTGAGAAATGTAAAAATGCTGTCTTTGTAAAGCAAAGAAAATTGAAAAATTTTGATAAGAGAAGACAATCACTTGCTTTCCTATTTCCTTCTCACTCTTAGAGACTTCAAATCATTACCTAACTAGTGTGAAAGAGATTTGGGGGAAAGTGGGGGAACTTTTATTTTAGTAATATTTCATTTTCCCGATTACATAAAACAATAATTTTTAATTTAAAAAAATTTTTGAGTTACAAATTTTCTACACATTCAGTAATGCAAAAAATATTACCATATTGGTCATGTTGTGAGAGAAAACACATACCAAAAATAAAAAAGAACCAGAACAAAAAAATTGAGACAGTGAAAAATAGTATGCTTCAATCTCATTTAGACTCTTTCAGTTCTTTCTCTGGATATGTATGGCATTCTTCATCATGAGTCTTTTGGAATTGTCTTGGATTATTGTATTGCTGAGAGTAGCTAAGTCATTCATAGTTGATCATCATACAGTATTACTATTATTGTGTACAATGGTCTACTGGTTCTATTTCACTTTGCATCAGTTCACGTAAATCTTTCCATGTTTTTTTTCTGAAATAATCCTGTTTATCATTTCTTATAGCAAAATAATATTACATTACAGTTATATATCACAACTTGTTCATCAATTCCCCAGTTGATGGGTATCCCCTCAATTTCCAATTCTTTGCCACCTCAGAAAGACAAAGTATTAATTATTTTTGTACAAATAGGCCCTTTTCCCTCTTTTTATCTTTTTGGGATACAGACCTAGTATTACTATTGCTGAGTCAAAGGGTATGCACAGTTATATTGCTCTTTGGACATTCTTCCAAATTGCTTTACATAATGGAATCAGTTCACAATAGTGCATTAGGGTCCCAATTTTCCAATATCTGCTCCAACATCAGCCAAACTGATAGGTGTGAGGCAATACCTCAGAGTTGTTTTAATTTGTATTTCTCTAAACAATAGTGATTTAGAGCATTTTTAATATGACTATCGGTAGCTTTGATTTTTTTTTATCTGAAAACTGCCTGTTTATATCTTTTGACCATTTATAATTAGGGAATGATTTGTATTCTTATAAATTTGACTGTTTTCTATATATTAGAGAAATGAGATCTTTATCAAAGATACTTGCTGTAAAAATAATCTCTCTTTCTGCTTTCCTTTCTTTTCCTTTTTTCTTTCTGCTTGCCTGGTTGCATTGGTTTTGTTTGTGTAAAACTTTTAAATTTAATATAATCAAAATTATTCACCTTATATCTTATAATGATCTCTGTCTCTTGTATGGTCATAAATTCTTCCCTTATCCATAGATCTTACACATAAAGTATTCCATGTTCCCCAAATTTGCTTATGGTATCACCGTTACTGTCTAAGTCATTAACCCATTTTGATCTTGTTATATGGTATAAGATGCTAGTCTGTACATAGTTTCTACCATATAGCTTTCTAGTTTTCCCAGTATTTGTCAAATAGTGAGTTCTTGTTCCAAAACCTTGGGTCTTTGGGTTTTTCAAACACTAGATTACTATAGTTATGTACTATTTTTTATTGGGTATCTAATCTATTCCACTGATGCACCACTCTATTTCTCAGTCGGTGATTGTTTTGATGATTAACACTTTATAATACAAGTTGAGATTTGGTATTTCTAGGCCAATAGGAAGTAGAGAACTTTGCTGATTGATATAGAGTATCCCAGAAGCCTTAGTGCAGGCAGGCTTAAGTTTTATTAGCACTAAAGTTTTAAATTTTAAACTGAACTGAGACTTTTGGAGAACCATACAATGATAAAAAAAATATCAGGAGAGGCAATATGGCATTGTGAATACAGTGGTTCACAGGATCAGGATGACCCAGTTTCCAGTTCCACCTGTGATACATATTGTTTGTATGACTTTGGTGATATCACTTCACTTTTCAAAACCCAAGACAACTGTCTCTTGGACTGTCAGTGACAAAAAAAAACTGATCTACATTGGTAAAGGGAGTTTCCTTGTCAGAAATTCCCCATGAAAATGAGAGCACAGGTCTAGTTTAAAAATTAATATTGATAATAGAAGTTATAGGTACACTGAATGAGTAGAATATCAACAAGAGACTTCTAAAGTCTATATTTACATATTTGAACTTTAAATGTCTCACACAGGAAATAGTGGTTGTCTTCCAACCAGAGACCTATCCTAATCTGATCTTCTATATTAAAGAGGAAATTAAGGCATTTATTTAAGGTCACACATCTAGGTGGTAGTTGTTGAAAAGTCACGTCCAGCTCTTCATAGCTCTAGTTGCAGTTTTCTTGGAAAGATACTGGAGTGATTTGCCATTTCTTTCTCCAGCTCTTTTTACAGATAAAATAACTGAGGCAAACAGGGTCAAGTGACTTGCTCAGGGTCACACAGTAGTAAATGTCTGAGGCCAGATTTGAACTCATAAAGATGAGTCTTCTTGATTACAGGCCTGGCATTCTATCCATTGTACCACCTCACTGCCCTCTAGGTAGTAGAGCTGATATCATGAGTTAAATAGGTGGCATAGTGGATAGAGTGTTGGCCCTGGAGTTAGGAAGACTTGAGTTCAATTCCAGTCTTAGATAATTATTAGCTGTATGACCTGGGCAAGTCACTTAACTACTGTCTGCCTCAGTTTCTTCATCTGTAAAAATGGTGTCAATAATACCACTCATCCCCTAGGGTTGTTGTTAAGGGTCAAATGAGATAATATTTTATAAAATACTTTGAACACCTTAAAGCACTAAATAAATGCTAGCTATTATTATATCCTAGATGCAGTAGGCAGAGCAATTTTTTTTTTTTGCCTTTTGGAGGGCAGTTGGGGTTAAGTAACTTGCCCAAGGTTACACAGCTAGTTGGTGTGGGTGTGGGTGTGGTGTGGCGCTTCACTCACTGCAGCACCTAGCCGCCCCTTGGCAGAGCAATTCTCGATCAGTTCTTGGGGGCGGGGGTGAGATTAAAAGCCTCCTTTGTTATTGGACATATATGTTATTAGAAATGTCTCCCTCTTATTGAATCAAAATCTGCCTCCTTGTAATATGCAACCATTGGTTCCCAATCTCTTATATAAACCAGGTCCTTTAGCCCCAATTTCTGTAAATGTGACTACTTTTACTTTGTCCCCTAATAGTCTGTGGATTATGTAGGTATACAGTATGTGGAGCAGTATATGAGAATATTTATAGGAAGGAAACTCTCTCCAGCCTTCTCCTCCTGCCCTTCTTTATGTCATATTTTCTGGACCCCAGAAGGAAAGTGTGTCATATAATACATCTTTTCCATGTCTTACTACATGGAAAGAAATTATCAGTTTCTTTCAGTTACCAGTAGAGGATGCTGTGTACCTTCCATATTTCTCACATGTGCAGCATGTATTAATCATTCAATTGTAATCTATTTATAGTTACTTGTTAAAGCATAATTTAATTGTTTGATTCTATTGAAGTCCTGGCATATTGTAGTTGCCAGTCTCCTGGTGTCAGAGTAATCCAGTGCCCCTCCAATAGTTTCCATCTAAACCTGAAACCAGGTAGAGCTCAGACCCCCATGACTCAGATATCATGTTTTGGGTAGAATTTGATCTTACAGTTTTTCATGATTGCTCATGAAATACTGATGCATGTTTCCAGAAGGGGTCCCTAGGACTCAGGTCACAACCATAATATTCCCTTGCACAAATCTAGGTAGGTCAATAGAGAGTGTTAAATTCAGAATCAGGAAGACACAAATTCAGATCCTGTTTCAGACATTAACTATCTATGTGATGCCAAGCAAATCACTTAACTCTAGCAAATTCAGGCTTCCCATCTATATAATGGGGATAATAATAACACCCATCTCTCAGAGTCATTGTGAGGATCAAAGTGGGTGATATTTGTAAAATGCTTTGAAACCTTGAAACACTATATAAATACTATCATTATTAGGTCAGCGAGGTGGCACCGTGAATAGAGCACTGGCCCTGGAGTCAGGAGGACCCAAGTTCAAATCTGGCCTCCGACACCTGACACACTAACTGTGTGACCTTGGGCAACCATTTAACACCAATTCTGTTACCTTCCCCCTTAAACAATAATAAATGCTATCATTATCATATCATTATTATTTTTATCACTCGACTCCCCCATTGGCAACTCCCCAAATGTATCACATCTGAGCAAATTCTCAGCTGCACCTAAACTCACTTTTAGGTTTGCACTCTTGTTCTAGTGTCATAACAAATGTTGTGTTGCAGCTTCCAAGCTCTGCCCTAACCCACACCAGCAATGACTTCCTCAGTCTCAAATCCCCCATCAGCTCACTCCCAGAATACCCTCTCTTTTCACCATGCTCCCAACATTCAGAACAGCCTCCAAAACCACCAAGCAATAGTCCTGAGACTCCTTCCACAAGCTTCTCAGTGACTCCCTTCCCTAAACTTCAGATACTCTCCTACCCACCAACCCAGTCATCCCTATGACAGGAAATGTAAGAAAGTCTTCCATGAAGGGGCAAACCTTCATTTTCTTACCCTCTCGGTCCATAGCATTCTAAGCTCCTGGAAGTAATTACTTTAGATTTTTTTAGAATTTGTATTGAGATTTAACTCAGCTTTAACTGATTCTCTTCTCTACCTGGTCTCCAGAAGGGACTCTGGTTCATTTTCTCTTCCTTTCTGGCCAATCAGGGAAGTGGAGTTGTCTTTGGGTCCTCCCCAAATCTCTCTCTCTCTCTCTCTCTCTCTCTCTCTCCCCTCCCTTCCTCCCTCTTTCTCTCCCTCTCTCCCCTCTCTGCCTCTCTCTATCTCTCCCTCTCTGTCTCTCTCTGTCTCTCTCTCTCTCTGTCTCTCTCTTTCATCTTTTGCTCTTCCATTCTTCCATCCTTCTGTGCCTCAGTCAGGTATCAAGTGGTAATCTTTTCAGAAAAGAAGGGGGACTTTTTAAAGACATTGTTAAAGTTCCTATTTTCATTATCTGGGACTTTTTGTATTTTCATCTTGTTAATGAGCTAGAAATTTTGTTCCAAGTCCATGTTTTGTTTTATTTTTTGTTTTAACCATTAAATATTCCTCCTTCAAATAACATTATGCCTTCATTCAGTTCCTTCAAATCCTCCACCAATCTGAGCCCAGAACATATAAAGAAGAGTTTTATTGTTGTTCATGTCTAACTCTCCCTGACCCCATTTGGAGTTTTCTTAGAAAGGATACTGGAATGGTTTGCCATTTCCTTCTCCAGCTCATTGTACAGATAAGGAAACTGAGGCAGACAAGGTTAAATTACTTACCCAGGATCACATAGCTAGTAAGTGTCTGAGGTGAGATTTGAACAGCATTCTAGCCACTGTGTCACCTAGCTGCCATTATAGAATAGTGCCAGCCCTCAAAAGATTTGGATGTGGTAGACTCAGTAATAGGAAGGCCTGGTCATTTTGACAATGATCACTTATCTAAACAATGGCACAATAAGAGTCCAACATTTGGGGGCAACTAGGTGGTGCAGTGAATAAAGCCCTGGCCCTAGAAACAGGAGGACCTGAGTTCAAATGTGGCCTCAGACACTTAACACTTACTAGCCATGTGGCCTTGGGCAAGTCACTTAACCCCAATTGCTCTGCACCCCCCCCCGCCTCCAAAAAGCAAAAAAAAAAAAGAGTTCAACATTTTCAAATACCCAGAGTCTACCTTAGAGCACTTGCAGTTCATGATCATGTCTCTGGGAAGAAAACTAGATTTGTGATTTCATTGATATAGGGAACCCCTCGGTGGAGAAGCTCCCTCTAGAAGGGCTGGTAATCCCTTCCTCTGCAATGTATAGTCCTAAAGAATTTCCTGTAGCACCAAGATGCTAAATGACTTATCCAGAGTCACACAGATAGTATGTTTCAGAGGCAGTGTGTGAATCCATGTGTTCTTTGATTCAAGGCTGGCTTTTTATATACTATACCACACTGCCTCTCTTGAATCAGTTAGTGAGATCTTATCTTACTATGTGACTGTTGCTGATTTAAAAAAAAAAAAGCAAAACTTGTTGGCTACCACTTAAAAATAGGAAATTCTAATTAGCAAACCTTCAAAATGTAACAGGATATGTATGTGACATACACATGTGTGCATATATATATACAGGATGTGTGTATATATAGGTATCTCCTTGAAATGGGTGGTGTTTGCATATGCATACAGAATATATTCAGACATATTTCTGTACATAATGCAGATACAGAGTGAATACACTATATGTTACAGATCATTATGTATGTTTGTATACTATGTGGAACATGTCTAAAATGAATGTGCATGTTAAATGTGGTCCATCTGTATATGCATGCATGCAGTAGACTCTAGTTCTAGGCTAGCACATCTGAAAGAATGATGGTTGAAAACAGAAAGAGATGAAGATTTGTTTATATCACTGTACTGATAGCATGCATTTCAAGGTAAAAGGAAAGGTACAGATTTTCCCTTCCCCAAATCACTTGAAGCTTTATTTATTTCTTAGACCCTCCCTTCTTATTCTCAGTTCCACCAATATAGCACCAAATCTGAGATGTTTCAAATGCCCATTGATTTTGCTCTGCCAACATGTGAATGACCTGAAGGAATTTAGCAACTGCCCAGGTACAGAGCTGGACTTACTTGTATGCTCTCTGTTAGCATTACCTGTGTCCTTTTTCCCCGCCTTCCTCACTTTCACTGTTTTGAATTTTTATACTCTTTGTTCCTGAATGCTGCTAGAACTAATAGCGAAAACAGTTGTATATCCAAGTCAGAGGGACCTCCCAGATGCCTGTTGTTATGAATTGACCACTGAGCTAAAAAGGAATGCTCAGGATGGTCTCCTGATGCTGGTGATCAGGGGCCTAGTCATCTTAGGAGCTGCCCTTGGCACTAACTTTGTGATATGATTTGGAAAGATAATGAGTTTGTGTGTGGGAGAAAGGAATATTTGTGCAAGTACTGGGAGAGAGACTGATTATAGAGTAATATAGTATGGTAGTTGAATGAATGTGAATCAAGCATTTTGTTAATTGAAATTACTTGAGTACAGACCACTGAGCAATTTGAGGGCATGTTCTAGGTGCAGATCTCCTCAAATCTGTGGTCATTTTTAGGTGTGGATCCCAGAGGATTTGAATTGCTTTTGAAGGTAAACCTCAATTCTCAATGTTTTCTCGCTCCTAGGCAGAAAGGGAGAAAAAAAAGTCACAGGTAATTAGTATCAGAAGGCATACAAACTAGTCAAGCTCTTTACTTGATAAGCTGCCTTGTTTGCATATTGTCAGAGCAAACTCAATAGGAATTTGTTTTGTTTTTTAAAATTTTTGCAAGGGGGGAAGGCAGGGCAACTGGGGTTAAGCGACTTGCTCAAGGTCACATGGCTAGTAAGTGTTAAGTGTCTGAGGCCACATTTGAACTCAGGTCCTCCTGACTCCAGGGCCGGTAATCTATTCACTGTGTCCCCTAGTCACCCCATCAATAGGAATTTGACACATCCCAAATATGGTGCTCACTGGTGGAAGCAAGAATAAGGAGGGAGAATCTAAGAAATAAATAAAGCCCCAGATAAACCGGAGAAGAGAGAACCTCCACATTTCTTTTTACTCCTGAATGCATGTCATCAGTATGGTAAGGTAAATAAACCTCTTTTCTCTTCTACCCATGTCTATTTCAACCATAATCCTGCAAGATATGCTTTCATTCTAATTTCCAAATCCAGTACATACATATGTACACAGATACACATCTACAGGGTATTCCAAAAGTCCTAGTGTAGTTTAAGTTAGTAAAGCTTGATCATGAAATTATTATTATTATTATAAGATTATATCATTTATTTAATTATATTATTTGATTGCTACTTAAATAGAATTATTATTTAATGATTATTAAATATTTAAGCTTATTAAAGCTTAAACTATACCAAGACTCTTGAGACACTTCATATACAAATGTAAAGAAAGCTTATTAGATATCAATCTCTTCTTAAGAGAAAATATTCTGCATGTACCACATTTAACATTCTTATTTATTTGTATTCATTCACTTCTAGGGAGTGAGGGGAAAGTGAGGATTATGGTGGCAGATGGAAGCTGGTAGTTACAACTGGTATGCCCACTGAGCTTGAATATGTGCTGATAGCTTCTAGTCCCTGGGATAGCTTCCAATTCTGAGGGCAGTGATGATGAAGCCCTGCAGATGTAGGGTATCTGAACGGCCCAGTTTTGTGACTCAATATGGTAGGAATAATTTGCCTTACATAGACTGGGATAGATGCTTTCTCTTTTATCCACATTTCCCTTCCACTGCTTCAACTTTGAGAATCACAGTGTCATTGCAACTGAAACCTACATATTAATATCAGATATTCTAGTCCAGACTTAGCTCATACCACTAATTCAAGTCTATTTTTGGAATATAATTAAATACTTGTAGCTTATAAAAATGACTTGTGATAAAATATTAAAATAATTGTTTAATTAGTAAAAAACAAATTATGCTATCCTCCTTTGCCTCCATATTCACTATGGCACCAATACTGGATCAGAAAGGCATTTTGCATGGCATTGAGAACTCCGCTAAACTTCCAGCATCCTAGATACCCATAGATTGGGCTTTTATGATCAGGTGACAAAGAAACTATGCCAGAAGTTCAAACCCTAGGCCTGTGAACCAACCAAATCCTAAAGACATTTGTACTCCCTTTACAGGAAACGATCTCAGTCAATGTAGAACAAAGATTCTTCATTCTGCATTAGTAGTCATCGCATGGGAAAGAAAGTGCCCAGAGTAGCATAAACCAATATGGGGCCAGAATGTGTGAGAGAAAAGGTCCATGACAATTAGGGGAGAGCTGAGAATAGTGGAAAAGTAATTAAGAAAGCAGACCCTCTCCAGGTCCTTAGGGTTTAACACCATCCCAGTATGGATGACTTCTTTCTTTATATTTATATCCCAACTGCTTATCAGAATGCCTGATACATAATAGGTGCTTACTAAATATGTTTACAATTGGTGGTTTGGCGGTATATGGAATTCAAGCCATGGTAACTTAACTGTCTGATTTGAGAAAACTTGCTTTTAAGGGGAGAAGTTGGATGGAAAGACATTATCTCAGTTGGTGGGAAGGAAAATGGTAGTGTTTAAAATAGAGTATCCTAAGGATTAGACAGCTTCCACAAAGAAAGTACCTTTCCAAGATTTCAGGCTACTATACACAGTTCTAAGGAATTAACTTATAACAGTTGATAACTTCCTGCCCATTAAAATGTAAAAAGTTGAAGTTATCACCCAGGCTACCAGACAAATATTCAGTGGTTCTACCGGTAGGAGGCAGTGTAACCTGTAAGTATCATATACTAATCCTGTTTATAAGCAAGACTATTCCTGTAATGGCTAAAACTGATTATTAGTTTTTCTATGGAATGTCTTTTCCATATATGCATTATGGTCTGCCCAGTGCTAATCTTCAACTCAATTAAACAAGCATTATTAAATTGCCTTCTATGTGTAACAGCCTGTTCTAGGTGCTAGGGATACAAGTCAAAGGTAATAGTTTTTATTTAAAAAAAAAATCACAGTAATCTATGCCCTCAGGGAGCTCACATTTGCCAAGGGAGACTTTTGGGAATTGTTCAGCTTACTGTCATGTGTGTGTGTTGCACATGTGCATGTAAGCTAAAATAACTACCAACATTTCTAAAACATTATTGTTATTTTTTCTTTTTTACCCATTTGTAGTGAAAGACACTTCAGCTCCTCCAGCACCACAACTTCTGCAAGTCAAGAACCGTCTTCTGGGGAGCCAGCATTGAGTGCCCTGCAACAACAGCTTTTACTCATGGTGGCTCGGAGGACCCAGTCAGAAACCCCACGGGTACACTGTAATATCACTGCTCCTAATATTTCAGTAGGTCATATTCTCTAACTATGGGATTATCTTGAGGTCTTTTGAGAAGCTAGTAAAATAGGACCCTATCTCTCTATTCAATGGTAGTAGCTACACTGCATTTCTGTAATGTTTTCCCAGTGCAGCTCAGTAGAGGGCACTCTACTGATATGTGGTGAGAAGAAAGGAATCTTCTTAGACCAGAGCTTCCCAAACTGATTTGCTTATGGAATACTTTCAGATTTGAAATTCATTGGTGGAAACCATAAAGGTTGGTCTAGGGTCATAAGGCATAGAATATCCTCAGGGCAGAAAATTCCACTTCCCTGTCAGATCAGACATGTGCTTTAGATAGATCAATCTGACAGGTAAGTTGAGGATGAACTGGAGTGGGGAGAAACTCAAGGCAGGGAGACAAACCAGCAGTTCATTGCAATAATCCAGATGTTATGTGTTGAGGGACTGCAATGGGGTGTTTTCAGAGTCAGAGGAGAGAAGGTGCATGTATGAAAGATGTTAAGAAAATAGAAATGACAGGATTTGACCACTGAATAGGTATGGGGGGGAGTGAGAAAGAGAGTGAAGAGTTAACGATGACCCATAGGTTGTGAGCCTGGATGTCTGAGAGAATGGTTGTGCCCTTGAAAGAGGGAAAAGCAAATTTTATCAAAAATGAAAAGGGTAGATCTTTGGGTCAAATGATAGGAGTACTTCAGTCACTTTATTGAATGATTTCAAATTGCTTCCAAAAATCACAGTTCTAATTCACAGCTCCATCAACATTTTTAGAATATCTGTCTTTCCATATACCTTTGTTATCAATAATTCCCATATTTTGTTACCTTTGCTAGTTTTCTGAGCATTAGGTGAAACCTTCTCCTTAAGGATAAATCTTCTATATTTTTCCATTGGAAATAATCTGGTCCTGAATTGTCATCATAAAGTTCTCCATTTCAACAAAGAAAAGCAATGACTCTGTCATTTGTTCGACACATTTTTGCCTGAGTTCATAAGAATGGCATGTTTGAATTCTACTCTTAGACCTTTGCCATTTTATAGGCTCCATCCAGTTATATTTGACAAATCCAGGAGCACAAACCTGTATCAGTCTTTACTACTTCTTCATGAAATATCTGCTTGATCAAAAAGTGTTACAAGTTTTGTTTATCATATACTTTAAGAATGTCTTGGGGGCAGCTAAGTGGCACAGTGAATAGAGCACCAGTCATGGAATCAGGAGAACCTGAGTTCAAATCCAGCCTCAGATACTTACTAGTCATGTGACCTTGGGCAAGTCACTTAACCCAAATGCCCTGCCCTCCCCCCTCCAAAAAAAATGTCTCTTAATTCTTCCCCTCCTTTTGGTCAAGGAAGTGTTCATCTTTCCATAGCTCATTTAGGGTACTCTACTATTCTTTTCATTAATATTGAGTGAATTTTTTAGGCTACTTTCTTAATCTGTCACAGTACTCAGTATAGTTCCTAAAGTATAAATTAAAATTTGTATTGTGGGGGCGACTAGGTGGCACAGTGAGTAGAGTGCCGGCCCCGGAGTCAGGAGGACCTGAGTTCAGATCCAGCCTCAGACACAACACACACACACACACACACACACACACACACACACACACAAAACTAACCATGTGACCTTGGGCAAGTTACTCAACCTCAATTGCCCTCCAAAAAAAAGCAAAAAAAAAAAAAAAACCAACCCAACTTGCTTTAAATGTGTTCTTCCCATTCATCTTTGATTTGAGGATGCCAAATTGTCATTTTATGTATTCAGTCACAGCCTTTCCTTGATACCTTTTTGATCAGTGTGTTATGTGATCAAATTATGTGTGTGTTACCTTCATGCAATGATTCAATGTGCCTTCCAGATTCGAGTTCACAGCCTTCAATCTCTATATTTCTTTTGCATATATTAAGAATTCTGTATTTTTTGGAATCTAAAATGTATTTATTTATCATTGGAGAAGGATTCCACGAGGTGTTTTTCAGTGAAGCCATATAGCTCGATATAATCGTTGAAAATCAAATGATTAGTAAGACATTATAGTTTGATTCATCATCATTATTGTTATTATTATTCATGCTCTTATTCTGACCTGGAATTTCACTGGCATGAGAATTACCGTTCTCAAAACTCCCCCCACCCCAAAGCAGATTGATAATTTGACTATAATTTGTAGTCTCAGATAGTTGTCTAAGACACTGAGAGATTAACTGACTTGCCCAGGATCACATAATCACTGCTTATGAGAGGCAAGTCTTGAACTCAGATCTTACTGACTTTAAGATCAGTCCTGTATCACCCCTATCTTACCCCTTCTCATTATTTTCATTATCATTATTGTTCAGCCCAGGTTTTTATTATCTACACCTATAGCATTCTTCCCATGGATTTCTTACTTCTTGTAAAATTATTTTTGCTTTTGTCTGAGGAATCTCTCTTATCAGTACTATTAAAAACATGTCATACTCTTTCTATCACTAACACATGAGCTTACAGGCATATGTTTATCAGCTTGTAATCATACTTCTACCCTATTTTCATTTTTTTCATGGTGTACACAGAAGTCTCTTTTAGTATTTTAAGATTTTTTGCTAGGCTATTTGGGGAAGGGCTCAGTCCAAAAGCTACAAATCATTACAAGATAAAATTTCTCCTAATGTGATTTCTTCTGATGTGGTAGGTGGAGCAATGGCCAGAGTCCTGGATCTGAAGTCAGAAAGACCTCAGTTCAAATCCATTCTCAGATTTTACTAGCTGTAGGACCCTGGGCAAATCACTTAACCTCTGTCTGTTTTCCCAACTGAAAAATAGGTATAATAATAACACATACTTCCTAGAGTTGTTGTGAGGATCCAACGAAATAATATTTGTAACATGCTTAGCAAAATGCTCGAAACATAGTAGGTGCTTATAAATTCTTGTTCCCTTACCCCATGATCAATTATTCCTTAATGTTTGACTTTTAGCAGAATTATCTATCACACAGTGATTTAAAAATATGTTGTTAATGTTTTAATATTTAAAATCCCATATAGTCTCTGAGTGATAGATCAGCTTTTTCATGGAACCTCTTCTATAATGATCTTTCTTATTATGGATAACACCATAGCAAAGTGAAATTGGAGGTTGAGAAAAAGGTTTTTTTAAAACACATAAAACTGGCTTAGTAGTCCTGTTTGCTCAGTAAAACTTAACTCTCCTCAATTAAACCTTTTATTTCCAGAATTATTTTATCACTTAATGTAACAGAAAAGGGGATAGAACATTTAAGTTTCATATACATATATATGTATGTGTATACACACACACATATATATATATAAACTTGTACATTGTAAGCAACATATGCATGAGTAATATCTTTCAAAATTCTAGGATGATTAAAATTTCTAATCACCAAAAGTGCCTGCAATGTGAAAACATGAAGAAAGTCAGCTGTTCTTTCTGCTTAAATCCTAGGGGACATAAGTCACAGGCCCTTGTCAGAAGAGAAGTTGTCAATACAGAGTGATTTCTTCACCATTATAAAATTATTCAGAGGGTAGAATATGTTCAGAAATTCATTCTCTGAAAATTCCATAAAATTCTCTTACTTTCATAATTTGTTGATCCCTTTTCATTTTGTTCAGTCAATTAATACTCTCATTTTGAAATAGCAAAGCCAACCTTCTGAAAATACATCTCAGTTAACTACATTTGCTCATAAAAACATTTTGTCTTTTCAGTGAATACTAGGTCACTGATAGGAAATCTTCAGCTCTTTTAATTGGGCACTACTCAAATAGCGTAATTCCGGTGGTCCTCATTTATAGAGAGACTCCTCATTTGGCACTGATCCATATTTGGATGATTTAGCATTCTACAAAGTAATAGAGCAGCTGCCCTTTCGGAGTTCTTTTGTCATTCAGAGCAAATAAATCAATCAACAAATATTTATTCAGCACCCAGTGTCTATCACTGGGGATACAAAACCAAAAATGAAACAGTTTTTGTCTTGAGCTCACTTTCTAACAAAGGAGACATCTATCCATGTAAGAATATGCAAAATAAATACTTAAGATAATTTTTTTTTTTCAGAGTGAGGCATTAATAGCTGGGAAAGACCACATGTAAGATATACTCTTTGAGTTGAGATATGAGGGAAGCTAGAGTCATTTAAAATGTCCATTTTCTCATCAAAGGTTTAGCATAATTATTTTATGATTCCTCCCTTATCCTTTCAATGGAGGAAGCTTGGAATTGATGTTAGGATATGTTTTTGATGACGCGCCAAGTTGCTTATATGTACACATTTTGTACCCTGCTATATAACTGTAGTTTGTATCATTCTTGAGCCATCACTGCAACATACTTTATACTGTGAATCTCCTCTCCTGCCCTTAGTTGCTGACCTCTTCTGATCAGCATGTCATAATGATGCCTTTGAGAACAATAAAATGCAACCCAAAGAGCTGCTTATTTCACCACTACTATCCCCCTCCGCACTCCCACCCCATTGAAGAGCTGTCTAACTTCTTTCTCTTCATCCCTTGGTTTCTTTTCACCTACAGTTAGAGTGTCTGCTGTTTGCTGTCCCCATCATTCCTCTTAATTGCCACAACTGTGATTGTTCTCATTGCTGACATCTGTTGTTCCCTTCCCTTCTTTTTTTTCACTTTTCTTTGTTCTAGTTTCTTTGGTCACTTGTCACTTCTTCATGCTTCTCAGCACAAAAAGGCTGACCTTTATAGTCAACACCAGTCAATCAAAGAATTCCCTTTCTTTTGTTCAGGTAACTCACCAATCAACAGCATATCAAGTATGATGTTCAAGTCTTAGGCTCTTGTCAGCTGTTAGGTATTTCTTGGCATTCAAGAAAGAGGTGCTTCTTTGCCTACAAAGCAATTTGGGAAATATGCCTTACCACCTTTTCATTTCCCTCTCCTACTTCTGGGGATAGAGCTATCCTAGAAACCTGAGGGTGCTGAGAATTCTATTTCAGATAACTGAACTTTGATTTTACTTTATTTCTACTTCAGCAAGCAATTATGTGTCTCTTTAAGGTTGTGAAGTTAAAAGGATGTAAGATCTCTCCTGACCATTAATAGGTCTCAGGTGGAGCCCATTAAGGGAAGTTTTCTTATGGGAGGCTTCCTTCTAGGAAGGCTTGCACACCTCTTGGTACTAAGTTGATTAGTCACTGAGTCACGAGGGTTGTGATGCCTTCTGTCTCTGAGAAGTTTATATATACTCCGAGTTGGTATTTTGCTTTGGGGGTTTTCTTATGAGAAGGACCTTGTGATTCCCTGGTCAAGACTCTGAATAGCCATATGCTCACGAATCCCCAACTGCTCAGATATAAAAGCTCTTTGGATCCAGTGGTGTATGTAAAGTAAATAGCAACATTGCTTTGATTCAGACAGTCAGAGCCCTGTCTGTTGGTCTTTATGCTAATTTCTTTATTTATATTTTCACTGCTTGTATTTTCTTTGATGTTCAGGGTGCTGACTTTTCCCCTGAACTAGTGAATGTAATTAAGGTAGATTACTGACCCCTTAAAGGTTGCTTTCCTATTAGAAAAGTAGATCTAAGAACCTGTGATGGCAGGCCATCCTGGATGTGCCAGGGTACTTGCTGATACAAAGATTTACAAAGCATTTTATATGGTATCTCATTACCATCACTACAACTCTTTACAAAATGCTATGATTGTTTTTTCTATAGATGAGGAAACTGAGGCTGAGATGGCACCAGAGATAGATCATTGGACCAGTTGTCTGGAAGAACTGAGATCAAACTCATCCCCAGATACTTTCTAGCTATGTGACTCTAGGCAAGTCACTTAATTCCTGTCTGCTTCAGTTTTTCTCATCTGTAAAATGGGGATAATAATAGCACCTACCTCCTCAGATTCTTGTGAGGATAAAATGAGATAATAACTATAAAGACACTATATTAATGGGAATGATGATGATGGCATAAGTTGCTTAGGGACAGACAACTAGAAAGTTTATGAGTCAGGATTCCAACTCAGGTTTTCCTGATTTCAAATTCAACTATGCCACCTAAATGAGAGAAGCAATATATCACTTATTTAGAGGTAATATATTCCACAACTTCATCTTTCTAAAAGATAGTCTGAAAGGAAGCATGAAAGGCCTCCGAGAAGCTGTAATAGCTTCACTAACATGAACTAAATTCATGTAATTTGCTCACAGCAGAGCCTCTCAGTCCCTCATTCTGAGCCTATTAACTTTTATTTGCATGAAATTCTAGCAAGTTTTTATGTTGTTTCCCAGCACACAGCAGATTAGAAACAACAAATTAAAATTAGAACTGGAAAGATTCAGAAACATGTAGGAACAACAGTTGACAATTTGACAGGAATTCAACAAATTTAAATCAACTCAAAATTTTAAATGTTTATTAATGTTGGAGTCATTGTATGAGGTGCTGGTAATAGTGACAAAATGAAACAATTCCCGCCCATAAATGGGAGCTTACATTTACATAGAAAGACTCTTTTTTAGAATTAAACAAAAGATATTCTAAACCTATAGTGAATTTGGGCTATTAAGGATAGGGATAAAAAGTCGAGATACTTCCAGAACAAAGCAAAATAAAGTTTCTAACATTCATAGGGAGTAGGATGAGGCAACAAAGAAATATAAATTTTTATTCAATATACATGATTTAAGAAGTCAGAGAAGTAGGTAGTATATTTTAGGAATATCTCCATCCATAAATGTTAAAATGAGTTACAATATTTCAAGTAAGCTTTTGTTATCTGGAAAATTGACTTTGTAAAATGGAGAATAAGATGATTACTATAGTTGAAAGATGCTTTCAAATATTCTCTCATTAAGATTCACTATATCAGACATTTATCTCTATTAAAAAATTGGGAAGTAAAAGGTCAGAAAAACTGAGTCATTTGTCCCAGGTATTGTTGCTTATTCCTATTACTGTATCCATTGTTTTACAGAGTCCCTTTAATACCATCTCACCTTGGAAATTTGCCAACTCCATCTTTCAGGAGGCAGATGTTTCTTTAGCTCTTCCTGTGTCTCTGTTCAGCATTTTGTTGTTCAGTTTCAGTCATGTCTGACTCTTCTTAACTGCATTTGGGGTTTTAGTCTCAAAGATGCTGGAGTGTTTTGTCATTTCCTTCTCTAGCTCATTTGACAGATGAGGAACTGAGGCAAACAGGGTTAAGTGATGTTCACATAGCTTGTAAGTGTCTGAGGCCAGATTAGAATTCAGAAAGATGAGTCTTCCTGACTTCAAGCAGGGCAACTCTGTCCACTGTACCATCTAGCTGCCCTTCTTTAGCATTAACCTAAATTTAATGACTGAGCAAAAGTATACTCCCAGGCAACAGAAATGCTCAGTCACATTTCAGCTATATACTGGAGCAACTCACTGCTTGAATAAGGGACAAAACCTTCTGTAATGTTAAGCCTCCTTACAATCCTGGGATCTTAGTAGACATAAAGGGAATCTACTTCAACTATTTGAGAAATGAAGAAACTGAAGCTCCTGGTGATCTGAATATCATTGTTCACCTTCATCTGTTTAAATTTTTTATATTAGAGTTTCTTAAAGTGGTTCATATTACTCAGTCAACAAATATTATTTACCACTTACTATATGCCAGGCACTCTATGCTAAGCACTGGAGATGTAAAGCAAGGCAAAACCTTAACTACCTTCAAGAACATTACATTTGAATGTAAAGAGACAACATGGAAGTAGCTAGACACAAAAAAAGATCCATAAAGAGTCAATGGAAGATGATTCAGAAGGGGAAGGTCACCCGCAGAAGGTAGACTTTGAACTGAGCCTTTTAGGAAGCCAGGGAACCTAAGAGATAGAGGTGAAGAAGCAAGCATGCAGGGGACAGATGACAGGAAAACTGAGATGGGGAATGGGATATCATGTCCAAGGAAAACCCAGTAGGCCATTGCAGCTGAACCCTAGAGTACATGGAGGGGAGCAAAGTCTAAGAAGACTAGAAATCTTTAGAAAGGAGTCAGGTTAGGAAGAACTTTAAATGCTAAACAGAGAAGTCTATATTGTATTCTAGAGGTAAAAAAATAATGGGGAGCCATGGTAGCTTTTTGAACAAGGGATTGAAATGATTAAACCTATATATATATATATGTTAGAAAAATCACCTTGATAACTGAAAAGGATGGATTAGGTTAGAGAGAGACTTGGACCTGACTTGTGGCAGTTAGGTAGCGCAGTCCCATGGGTGGTTCAGTGGTCACTGAACCTGGATTCAAGAAGCCTTGAGTTTCAAGCCAACCTCAGACATTTCCTAGCTATGTGACCCTGAGCAAATCACTTCTGTCTGCTTCAGTTTCCTTAACTGTAAAGTGGGGGTGATAATAATGCCTACCCTCCCATGGTTATTGTGTGTATAAAATATTTGCAAAATGCTTAGTGCCTGACAATAGTAGGTGTTTCATAAATGTTTATTTCCCCTGCCCTTGCTACCCAAGGAGACTGCTAAGAAAATAGTTGCCTTCGAGAGGAGAGGTGTTGAGCCCCTCAAGTATGGCAGTAAATGTGTAAGTGTAGAGAAAGTGATGTGTGTGACGTCAACCAATCAGATCTTATTGGCATCCCTTGGGAACACCTGCTCTTTGAAGAGCATATAACCTTCATACCCAAATCCCAAATCAAGCCAGTTCTGAACTGGCTTCCTTGAGGGGGGACCCAGTTTTGCACTGTAACTCCCATGCATTGCATGTCAAGCCAGCTCAAAAGAAATTAAACCATGGATATATGCAAAAAAAAGTGTGTGAGAAATAATGGCAAGATAGAAATGATAAGACTTGGCAATAGATCAGCTATAAGGAGTGACAGTGAGGAAAAATTATGACATCAAAGTTGCAGTCTAAAATTGGGAGGATAATGGTGCTCTTGACCATAATAAAATAGTTAAGGAGAGAGGAAAGATGGTGAGTTTTTTTGGGGGATGCATTGAATTTGAGAAGCTTGCTGGTTATCTATTTCAAGTTGTCCAGAAGATAGTTGAGGATGACTGATTTTTATAGCTCAGGAGAGACACTGGGGTTTGTACTTTCCACTTCCCAAGAATGTAGCAAGGAAAACAATTTCTCAATCTTAAAGTATTACATATGTATAATTTGTTATACTTGGGTGTATTTGTTTGGCTATCTTAAATTTACTTATGAGTGAACATATTGTTACCCCCAATGGAATTGAAGTTCCTTGAACATGGGCTGTCTCATTTTTTGTATTTATATCCCCAGTACCTAGTACTTGGAACAAAGCAGATATCGAATAAACATTTGTTTATGGATTGCATATTAATTAAATGATTTTATCCATTAAGCTTTGATGTTTTCTATTATCTCCACTAAACATTAACTCAAGTCTTATAGCACTGGCTCATTTGATTATGTGGGTAACCCTAAGTTTTTGAAGGGTACACCAGCAGAGCCCAGTTTCTAAATCCTGCCAGAATGGAAAGGTTTTGTTGGGGGTGGTACTTATATTGACAGAAATCATTGAAGAATGTAAATGAAATGCCTTGCTGCATTTTTTACAACAAATCCTACAAATACTATTCTGTTGCCAAATTCTCATTTTATGCAAAATTGTTTTTTTTTTGCAATTTCTGTCTTTAATTAACAGTGGTATATTGATGTGATATGTTATTGGCATGATTTCAGGCATGTATCATTAGGTCTACAGGATTTCAGTTGTAAGATTGGTAAGAAATAACCTTCCCATCAGTTAGAGCCCTTATCGATTTAATGAGAACATATTCATATAAAGCTCTGAAATTGAACATCTGCTTTTCATATTTTAAAGTTTGAATTTCTGATCATAACAATAATATGTCAATGTGAAACCCTCCCTTTTTGTTTCTTTTCTATTTAAAAGCATCTGAGTCAGGACCTGGAAGAGTCTTCATGCTCCTCAGCCCCCAAAAAATTTAACCGAGAGCAGTTCTACAAATTTATCATTTTTCCTGGCAAATGGATTAAAGTTTGGTATGATCGACTTACCTTGTTGGCACTGCTGGATCGGTAAGCCTGTACATCACTAAGATGGACAACAGAAATACCTAATAAGTGGTGAGGAGTTGTAGACCCCATTTAAAGAAAAAGTACAAGATGCTATAGGGAACCCCAGGAATGTTAGAAAAGACTATGCTTCCTTTGCTAGAAACTCAAAACCTAGGCAAAAAGATCATGAAAGTTTAAGAAATAATATGACTTAGCAATTAGTTCAGGACATTTGGGATAGGACTTTCTAGAATCAGTTTGGACAGTGTGGTCTGTTCTGCCAATATTCTACAATACTTTCTAATCAGAAAGAATCCGGTGCACCTTTTTGGCCTCCTTTTCTACATCTGCAAAAAGAGGGCAAAGGGCTTCCAGTGGTCTGAAGAAAAGGCGCTCTGTAAATCAGATTGTGAGGGTTTCTTCTTGTTTGTTTGTTGTTTTTTTTCCTGAGTATTTGTGTAATATAATACCAAGCAAAGGCAACTTCCCAAGTTCAAAATACCAGCATAGGTGCTCTCTATTTTATTTAGTGACAAACCAAGAACAGAGAAGATCAAAACATGACATCATTCCAAATACAGCATTTACTAAGTGTGATTAAATAATCTCCAAGTACTACCCCACCCCAGGATCTTCCAATCATTCAATCAATTACAAAGTCTCTGTTCTAAATACTTCTCCACCCCTAGGCTATACCTTAATTAAGTCCACCACAAAGCCCCTCTTCTCAAATGGAGATTAGTTTCCAAACATAGGTAAAGTACCTTCAGTTGTCAATCACAGAGCACAATAAGGTCAAAAGTTCCCCACTCCCAGGATCACAATTGAATCTACCCCAGAGTTACATCAAGTTTAAACACAGCACTTAATACCCAAATGGAGGTCTTTTCTTCATCTTGACACGAGGCAAGTTCTCAGCAATCTTAGTTCCTGGGGAGACAAGGTTTAGCAAGGCCATAAGATACATTGCCAGTCCCTTCATGAATTCATCCTCTGTCTGTAGAACAGTCCTAGAACCCCTGAACACATTAGCAAAGCCCTCTCCCAGGATTTCTGTAAACATACAACAAGAAAATCCTTCTTCAGGGCTTCTGAACCAACAGAAAGGCTCCTAGACCCCTGCAACAACAGCACTGTCCCTCACCAGTGGACAGTATTCACTCTGTCTGCAGGACAGTCTCCAGACCCCTGCAACAACAGTACTGTCCCTCACCAGTGGACAGTATTCACTCTCTGTCTGCAGGACAGTCTCAGGCCTTCTTAGCGAACAGCCAGGTTCCAGGACTTCTTCAACAAAAGGACAGTCTTTCACCAGTGGACAAATCTGGCAAAATAACATCAAAACAGACAGACAAAGTACCAGCAAAACAGCCATGTCTCCTCAGTCCTTGGCAGCTCAGGGGGCAGGTCTCAAAAGTCCAGGGCAATTCAAAGCGGCCACCAGCAATTCTCTTAGTCTCTCTCTCTCCACGAGGTGCTGCTACCAAAAAAGATCTTCCGCCTCTCTCTTGTGTCTCCAAATCTACGTCACCAGCTCCTCCCAATTCAGGACTTTCTTTTCACATCAACAAGCCCATCCCACAGGTGGGATTAACAAGCTCTGGGTTTTAATACAATCAATTTGAAAACCAAGCCAATACAGGGGAATCTTTAATTGCCATTACTATCACAATTTGCTAGAGCAGCCTGTTGCTTCATGTAATTCCAGGTTCAGCTTCTTTTCAGTGCTACCTTTGATCTATTTCAAATCTTGAAGATTGGTTCAAATATTTTTTTGCAAAAATGTTTGGCAATGCAGCAGTGTCACAGTAAAGAGAAGAGTTCAACATGGGGAGTGGAAGAGGGGACCTGGGGACAAAGGGAACTTTTATGCCAATTTGGGGGAGGGGGAGGAGCAGCTTTAAATTTGCTATCACATTTTTGAGAAGATGCAGATGGGATGACCCTAAAATTTCCCTTTTACCTTTTTCCCATTGGTTCACCTCTTCTTTCCTTCCTCCAACCTAAAGACCAAAGTGGGTGGTCGATAGGCATTTGACAAATTGGAGGACAAACACAAATTGTCGTGTATGTATATAATTGTTTACATATTGCCTCTCCTCTTAATATTACTTTTCATTGACACCATGTATGTGTATACATATATTTATATATGTATATATACATATACATATATATATATATATGTTTTACATCCAACACGTTGAGTATTATATCCCTTATTAGAATACGAACTCTTTAGGGACAGAGGGCATGCTTTGCCTTTTGGGGGGGGGAAGAGGGGGTAGGGATTAGCACGGTTCCTATCATATAATTAGTATTTAATAAATACTTCTTGATGACAATGAAGAAGAGGAAGAAGGAAGAGGAGGAGAGACAAGGAAGAGAAGGGGGAGGGGGAAAGGGGGGAAGGAGGAGAAGGAGGATCAGGAAGAAGAGGAGGATGAGAATCAACAGCAGCAATAACCGTTTCATCTTCATTGTCTACGTCTGCGAAAAGAAGGCAAAAGACTTGGAGTGGCCTGGAGAAAGGTATTCCATAAATCATCCAGATGCTGAGGTTGCCTCATGACTTTTCTAAGGGTTTGCTAGATCAGCCTTTGGCTCCTCATACAATTCCACGTTTAGCTTCTGATAATGGTGGTGATGATTCAGGGTAGAGTTGGAAACATTCTTGTGTCTCAGTTAATTTTCTGCTCTACATTAAAAGATAGAAAGTATAGTAATATGAATGTAAAGATAACTGTTATGGATGAATTGATTTCCTGATAATACTGTTTTGCAAATACATGGTGCTATTACTAAACCTATCCATTGAAATGCTAAGATTTCATAGTTAAATACCAAACAGGAGTCAATGCAATAGAGGCTAAATGCTTGTTCCATTGTATCATGTCCCCCAGTGACTACTCTTTGCAGTAGTCTTTAATTGTGAGATCACATACTAGAAAAAAACCATAGTATTGCAAAATTAGGATTGTAAATATCAGTACTGAAATGTCAGAAAATAGAATAATGATTCTCTTAGCAGCACTAAGTTTCCCAAGGGGTACTCACTTAAAAGGAATATTTACCACCTAACTAATAATCCAAGATAACACATTTTCCTTGAACATTCCATGTAAGCATATGATGTTCATTCAATATTAATTTTTTTTCAATATTCACATAACCAGTCCTAATCTTTCATCTATGTAGACATACATGTTTTTAAAGTTCGTTTACAAATGGATTAAACCAAAAGGATGCATTTTGCTCAGAAATTTAAAACCTAAAATTTGTTTCTTAAAAATGAAAACTTTAGGTGTGGCTAGGTGGCTCAGTGAATAGAGCATCAGCCCTGGAGCCAGGAGGACCTAAGTTCTAATCCAGCATCAGACATATAACACTTACTAGCCATGTGACATTGGGCAAGTCACTTAACCCCAATTGCCCTCCAAAAAAGCGGAAGGAAGGAAGGAAGGAAGGAAGGAAGGAAGGAAGGAAGGAAGGAAGGAAGGAAGGAAGGAAGGAAGGAAGGAAGAAAATGGAAAAAATGAAAACTTTATAAAGGAGAATTTTTTATGCTTTAAACCTTCCTAGCTTTAGTCAGTGTAGTATGGTGGAAAGAATGTTGGTATTTTTTGAGACAGCCAAGTCAAGAAGCATTTTAGGAAGTGCCTAGCACCTGCCAGGCACTGGGCTAAAGAACTGGGAATATGAAGAAAGGCAAAAAGCAGCCCCTGCTTTCAAGGCATTTATAATTTAATGGGAGAGATAGGAGGTAAACAATTACAGATAAGCAAGATATATGCAGGATAAAATGCATGTAGACCTGGAGCTACTTACTGACTCCCACTAGAATTGGCAGGTTAGGTCCACAGAGAGAAGTTGACTACCTCTCCCTTTGAGATTATCATCATGAACCCGCAATAGTATGTTCCCCACTGATTCCAACTCACTCAGACTTAGCTTTCAGAAAAGGATGTTTATTGAGATAGTATAGTAAGACTAGTGATAGAAAAACACTGACCTTCCTTCCCCCCCCCCCCCCCCCCCCAAAAAAAAAGAAATCTGTGATAAACTTTTCCACAAGTGCATATATAATTCAGGAGAAAGTGAGCTCAGGCTTAAAGAACCCCCATGACCGAAGGTTAACGAACAGCTATTGCTCCGAGAAGTCCTTTTAACATTGCTGGTAATCCTCCTGAGTTATAATGTAGCTCTCTCCTGGTTCCTTAGGGTCAAGACATTTGTATATCGTCTGGAAACTGCATGTCTCTCTGCCCCAAAAAGATAAATCATGCTGAGTGAAGCCGCTCCGCCTCATTTTGTCTACCTTATTCTCTCTGAAGCACCAGCAGGGATACGTTGTTATTGGTCCAGGCTCTTCTAGGCATGGCTGAGGTTTTAAAAGAGAGGGAGAGGTTTGAGAAACATGACACTTCCTCTGTCTCTTATACTTCACTGGCCTCTCATGCAGATCCAAAGGGCCTGCTTTCTCCAAATGGTCCCAACGCAGTTGTTCCAAGGCTCCTACTCGAATCTCCTTCATGGATATACAGAGGGCCAGAAGTCTAATTATTTCAACTAGTTCTAATGTATTTGTCATCTGATATCCAGTAGGTAGAAGCACTTTACTCCTTCTGATTAAAAAAAAACAGTTCAAACTTTGGTTAATTAATGGCTCTATCTAGGAATTATTTGTGTCCATTTTATATTTTTGATTAACTGATTCTATAAGTCAAAGAGATTTTTTTTACCTAGTTAGCTTAGAGTATCTTGTTAACTACATTTAATTGGGGCTCATATATATACATGTGCACATGCATGTATATATGTATGTGTATGTGTAAAGAGGGTTCCCAACTACTCTGTGTATGTGTTACCTGTGATTTAATCAATGTAGGGGGTTCTAAAGCATTCCATCCTTGATCAGGAGCACATGGTACAGTGGGGAAAAGTTCAGCATTCAAAGAACCTGGGTTCAAATCTCTGATACTTGCTACCTGTGTGACCTTGGGAAAGTCATTTAACTTCCCTTTGCTTCAGTTTTTCACATGAAAAAGAGGGTTTAGACCAGGTGGCCTCTGAGATCCCTTTCAGTTCTAGATCTATGATCCTTTGAACTGGGATCAAGCCCTGCTTCCAATCCATGTTGGCTGTAGGACCATAAACAAATTACTTGTCCTCCAAGTTTCATTTTTTTAAAGAAATGACTTGCCCAGGGTCACATAGCTAATTAGTGTCAAGTATCTGAGGCTAGATTTGACCTCAAGCCCTCCTGACTCCAGGGTTGGTTCTCTATCCTCTGTACTACCTAGCTGCCCTGTCCTCTAAATTTCTAAGGAAACTTAAAGGCTATATTACAAGCTAGTTGCCTGTGAGAAGTTTCCCACACTGATGAGAACTATTTATAGAAGCCCATTAAACTATTGACAGCTCACCTATAAGTGATAATTTTAGTTGCCTGGGGTACTGATAAGTCAGTGATCCAACATCACATAGTATATGTGTGACAAATTTGAACTCAGATTATCCTGACTCCAAGGTTAGCACTTCCTCCATGTTGCTACACTGTGTGTCTGTTCTCTCTCCCTATCCCTCTCTCTCCCTTTCTCCCTATCCCTTCCCCCTCACCCCCCACCTTCATCTCTGTTGGTCTCTCTGTCTCTGTTGGTCTCTCTGTCTCTCTCTGTGGCTCGCTCTCTCCATCTTCCATCAAAGATACTGAAATTTCTGGCTAGTTATAAAGCGACTAGATGTGAAGTAGAGAGATTCCAGCTGGGCCTGGAATCAGAAAGACATGAGTTCAAATCCATCCTCAAACTACTTTGCTGTGTGACTCCAGGCAAGTCACTTAGTTCTGTTGGTCTTAATTTCTTCATCTGTAAAATGCTAATAAGAGCACCTACCTCTAAGGGTTTTTATGAGGATCAAATAAGATACTGTAAAGTGATTAGTGCACAATGCCTGGCACTTAGTAGTTCATAGCTTCATAAATGCTTATTTTCTTCCTTATGGAGCTTAAAATTTTATTTAAAGGGTAATAAATTTTGACTATTGGTCTCTTCCAAGGCATAGAGTTTTTCTCCACTTAAAAGGGAGTCTTAACATTTCCCCCTATTTTTATCTTTTCATAGAACTGAGGACATTAAGGAAAATGTATTTGCTGTTTTGCTCATCATCCTGGTATCTCTGCTTGGATTTCTAACATTGAACCAAGGCTTCTGCAAAGATATATGGCTCCTGCTCTTCTGCCTCGTTATGGCCAGTTGCCAATATTCCCTTTTAAAGGCAAGACCAAAGCTATTTCTTATCAAGCCAATGTATTTGTGCATGTATGTAATTTAAAACATCAAATGATCTCACTGACACTTCTGATTTGTGTTTTAGAGTGTTCAACCTGACCCTGCCTCACCAATACATGTAAGTGTCAAAACACAGGCAAGTAATTTGTCTTGTCCATTTGGACTGAAGACAAAAAATAAAAAATATTTACCCTTTATAATGTGATTATGTCAACAGACATTGATGATGTTAAATAAAAGGTAGCCCCTTGGGAAATGTTCGGCCTCTTCTAATCATTCAACAAATATTTGCTGAGTCTACTATAGAGAAAACTTTGTTCTTTTAGAAAGTGGATAGATGGATGGATGAAACTTGATTCTCCCTGCTTCAAATTTAACTGCCCAAATTAGCTTCCCATATTTTCCTGCTTGCCCAAGTGCATATGACAGTGACTCGGGGACAAAGGAAGATTCATTCATATTCCCATACCTCATCTGGCAGAAGATTCTCCATACTGTAAACATGTTCATGAGGCCAGTGAGAGTCCTGCACATGGAGAGAGATGAGTTTAAAATAACCTTACTGGTCTTAACCATCACCATTTCCTGATGCCACCATAGGACAAATTATATGGGGAGAAGATAGTACCTTCTGCCTGTTATACAAACACAAAGTGCCAGTCCAAATTTACATGGGTCTCCCCTCTTCTTATTACCTACTTTTGAGGCCATTGTTGCATTTTTAGCCTAGTAATTATTTGACATTATATATAGTGTATTGTAATTATTGTATAGCATTATAAATTACTATACAAATACATGTAATAATATGACTACATAATATTAATTATAATAAATCAATAATGATAACAGTGACCTAACATCTTACAGTTTTCATAGTGCTTTCAAGTTTGTCTTAGTTGGTCCTCACAATAATCCTTTGAGGTAGTTATTACTTACCCATTTTATAGATGACAATGGAGCTATCTAAGCTCAATCAGATGAAACTAATGCTGTGCTAGTTTCTTTAAGCTAAAATTGTTTCCTTTGATTATGTTGGCTTTTTGTTTTTATCAGACATCTTCTGGCATATGCTATGGAATATAGCCTGTCATATTCCCAACCCAGCTAGCTCACTGTCCAAATGCCTTTGAGCCGGACAGATAGACAGTTCAAAATCTCTACTGTTTAAACAACCTTTTTCCCTCTTTTTGTTATCATGCATTCCCATGAGCCCATGAAATAACTATCCTAAATTAAAGTATGATCCACTCTCTATTCTGGTTTTAAAATTCATCACTAGGATTTAGAATTGATTTTAAATATGCTATAACTAATGTTTTTCTCATTGTAATTAAGGAGAGCACATGATTGGATGATCACATGACATATGTTTCCTTTTTGTTAAATTCGTCTGCTCTCTGTAATTGGTTTACATATAATAGAACTCCTTTTATCCTAGAGACTGAATGTCAAGACAAGCAGAAGAAGCATAATTAGGGTCTTAAGAATGGATTGTTGTGATTATCAGCAGAAATCCGGGTGAGGTAGAAATGGGTAGAGATATGCATTTCTGAAATTCATCACTCAAGCCAACTGTAAGTCCCAAATTATCCATTATCCTGCCTCAGTGAATTCTCATTTCTTGAAAGATCACACTGGAGTTAGTGTCACCTCTAGGGATGACCTGAGGGAGGGGATTTAATATATGAAATAATGATTTATTAACAAACACACATTTCCTGAATACACTACTTCTTAGAATTATTTTTCAATCTTTTTTAAATTTTATTTATATCTTTTAAAATGTAACTTCCATTTTCCTATCTATCTCTCTCATCCCCCACCCAGAGAATCATCCCTTAATACAACGGATATTCAAAAGAAAAGGGGGAAAATTGTTTCAACAAAACTGGCTCAGCAGCCAAGTCCAGTATTACAAATAGGGTTTCATATCCATATTCAACCATGTCTGAGAAAAATGAGTGGGGGGATGTTCATGCAGCATGATTCTAATAGCAATGTTTATTACATCAAAGAAAATATTGGTGTAAATGAATAACTAGTGTGCCCACCTCTCCTTGATAGGTCTGTAATATACCTGCTTCTGTGTCTATTCCTTTAAGACCATGAGACGGAGTTAATTATACCCAGTCTTAAATAATTTTAGGCTACTATTGCCCTTTTTATGTAGGTTGATGCACAGAAGGAAAGAAAACAAAGAGCTCCTTGACATGTCATCTTGCATATCTAACACGATTCACTTTTGAGTAGAGTAATTCATTGGCTTTGTGCTTAGTTCTCAGTGATTAATCAGTGACCTTAGTTGCTAGTTCTTTTTTAATTCTTTCCAGGAAATGGTAGTTCCATGAAAAGTATTTCCTTTTTTTTTAATCTGAGGAAGTGAGAACATTATAAAGGTGAATTGATCAATTATCATTAAACTAATGGGTAGATATTAGAAGGCAGAATCTACTGTCTCTACTGAAACTTAAGACACGGAGTTTTCAAGTGACCCTAGTGAAATTAGAGAAGGTAGGACTAAATCATGGTCCCCTTGATTAATAGGATCACAGATTTATAGAATATACCTGAGAAGTGACTGAGTTCAATTTTGCCAAAGTTTACTCAGTTACCAAGCATCTAAGGCAGGATTCAAAACCCATCCTTCCTGCCTCTATTCCATTCAGTAAGCTACACTAGTTTCTCTTCTCTCATATGTCATGTAAAATGAATCTGGTTTGACTTTTTATTTTGTTTTGTTTTTTTTCTTTTTCTGATACTGCTTAATTGCATAGGAACCAATTGAGATTAGTCTTTATTTTCCTTTGGGTGATAATTTTTTTTTCTTCATTGCTTCTTTTCGGAAAGCTAGTTGGCAACAGATGAACAAAATCTTAAAAAAAGAAAACAAAAGGACAATAAAAATGAATTTCTGGTGGACCATTCATTATATTCCAGACTTATCTGCATTAAACTTCGAATCAGTTAGAGACATGCTAACAGACTTAGAACTAAACAAAATGGAAAAAGAATAACTGAAGATCTTCCAGATGAATTAGGAAGTCAGGCTAAGAGCTCAGGTTTTATTGTTGTTGTTGTTTAATTTTACTGTTTTGTTTTTCCAATTACATGTAAAATTTTTATTACAGTTTTGACTTCCTAATCCCCTCCTCCTTCATTGAGAAGTCTAGCAATGTGATAAATATTGTACCTGTGCAGTCATGCAAAACATTACTTAAGTTGTAAAAGAAAACACAAACAGAAAAGAAATAAGAAAAATAGAGAAAATTTAAAAACAGCTACTTCAATCAGCATTCAGATTCCATCATTTTTTCCTCTGCAGGAGGATAACATTTTTCATCATAAGTTCTTTAGAATTATCTTGGATTTTCATATTGCTAAGAATAGTTGACATTCATAGTTGATCATTGTAAAATATTGCTGTTACTGTGTACAATGTTTTCCTGGTTCTGCTTACTTCACTTTGCATCATTCATGTAAGTCTTCCCAGGTTTTTCTGAAATCATTCTGCTTATCATTTTTTATAGCACAATAATATTCCACCATAATTACAGACAATAACTTATTTAGCCATTCCCCAGTTGATGAGTATCCCCTCAATTTCCAATTCTTTGCCACCACAAAAAGGAACTCAGAATTTTAATGTAGAAATCCAAGCATTGTCCAATGCTAATGGCCAATATGGATAGTTTTGCTACATCCATAATCATAAATATTCTTACATTAGTCTCTCTAGTCAAAGTACAATTGACCTGACCCACAGGGCAACTAATAATAACCCAGAGAGGAAAAAAATATGTGAGCTCCCTTCTGCATACTTCAAGCAAAAAAGAAGTCCTATAAATCTGAATGCATAGGTCTGGTTTGTCTTGCTTGTCTATATTGTAAATTCCTAGAGAGTAGGAGTCATCTTTTGTATTTCTATTTAGCTCTGAAACATCTGGCACATAGTGGAGAAATTCAGTAAATGTGAATCAGATAAAATACAAATTCCTACTAGTGTTGTCATTTTCTGCCTGATTATCAAAAAATTACTTTGAAAGTCATTTGAGTGTTAAGAGTTAGGCCACACATGATAGCCCAAAATGTACATTCTCCCAATTCTAATGACCAGAAGATTACCTTTCTTAAGACTTTCTTACGATCAACTCAGAAAAGCAGATCATCTGCCAATTCCACACATTTGTCTCAAAGGCTATGACTCATCAGGACCCCTGCTTTGAAGTGTGACACAATGGATCTCTTCATCGCAAGAATAAGGAACACTTAGAGCTAGGTGATCTCCCTTTAGAAGTCATCTGGTTGTTTCAGTGGTAGCCTATGTATTTTCTTTTTTTTTGAAGTGCTATTTAATAAATTAATTGGTTCAGAGCTGGAAGGAACTGCAGAGCTGACCTAGTTTGATCCTCTCGTTTTGCAGTTGAGGCAGGTCAAGCACGAAGTCAGACGGCCAAGGTCACAAGAGTAGCAGTAATAATAATAGCTAACATTTGTATACTGCTGTAAAGTTTGCAAAGCACTTTGAAGACATTATCATTTTAGTCTCACAATAATTCTGAGAGTTAGATGCTAGTATTATCCCCATCTTACAGATGAGGAAACTAAAGCTGAGAGTGGTTAAATGACTTGGTCAGTGTCACACAGCCAATAGACCTGAAGCTGGATTTGAACTCGGGTCTTCCTGCCTCCAGCTACAGCATTCAACCCATTGTGTGTTCTATCTAACTAAATTTGAGGTTAGGTACTCTGGCTATGAAACCAACCCTCTTGTCACTGTACTATGTACAACCAATGCTCAAATTGTATGGTTTTGCATCAACTTGCTCTCATAGTTACCTTCTTCCATTTATGCTCCGACTTGTTACTTATCTCAGCTCTTCTAGTAACTAGCTTCATGACCATAGTCCAAACATTTTTCCTTCCTGAGCCCTGGTTTGTTTATTTGTACAATTAAAATACCATTATTTAGATATTGTATATTAGGAGTTGTTGTGAGGAAATTGTTTTTGCCATTGTAAAGTGCCTTACAAATAGGAGATATTCCTAAACTAGAGATAGTCTCCATAACGATAGTGAAAGTCAATAATTTGAAGATGCCTGG
Organism: Petaurus breviceps papuanus; assembly: GCF_028583685.1. Taxonomy (NCBI): domain Eukaryota; kingdom Metazoa; phylum Chordata; class Mammalia; order Diprotodontia; family Petauridae; genus Petaurus; species Petaurus breviceps. Next base: position 3,329,809 of record NW_027187299.1, read on the forward strand.
TGCTTCCTGATACAATCGATTCTTAAACGACACAAGATTTTCATGCCCTCTTTTTCTCTACAGTGGACTGTGGCACGCTTGTAGACACATAATGTAATGCCTATTGGAACTTACAGAGGCTGGGGTTGTTCTTAAATACTGTACTTAAATGCAGTCAAAAACATTGATAACCAATGTTCATTTCACCTCTTAGTTGCAGAGACAGTGTCATCTGCAGAAGAAGGTACTCAAGGGGAGCTCCTTATACCAATGAAGTCTTAGGTCCCTCTCATTCCCATTCCATCTCTTTACCCTCAGTCCTTACCACTTGGGAAATCAAGCCTCATGAATAGCGCAAGCCAACAATAAAAGTGATTCATCAAACACAAAGGAAAGTAAATGCTCAAATAGACCAGGAAAAAGTATAGAAAGTATAAAATAATACAGAGGATAATCCAGAGGAAAGTCCCAGATCACAAATGTGTTGGTCATAGGTTAAAATGTCTCATAACCTGAGCATAGTCCCAAGCCAGCAACTGAGTGTCAGTGACAAGGCAAACATGTTGATGGAAAGGAGATTGTGTTTCTGATATGCTACAGGCTTTCCAAACTCAGGGGCCTTCCTCCCTGCCAAGAATCTTCTTGGCGAACCTTAGTATTGGTTTCAGGCCTGGGGGTGGAGAGGGAGTTGACCAGGGAGAGGGGAGGACACTTATTAAGTTTTTCCAACATGATGCAGTATGGTCACATACAACTCACTCAACCTCAATCTGATACATGGAAGTTACTAAGATGACCACTTTGACTCTGAAAGGATTCCATCAGAAGTTGTTATTTTATTCCAATCTTGAAAACAAACCCAAGTTTTCCCCCAGCTGACTCAACCTGTAGAAAGTTCATAGAATAATTTATCAACCTACTCTAAAACTTGCCCTGTATAAACTATACTATTCATTTTAAATGTGTAGGCAAGTGGCTATTGGTAAAATTTTTCCAATCAGTATTTTTTGCTATGTTGTGAATAAGATGTGAGTTTTAAAATCCAATGTGTAGGGTGGTATGCTGGAAAATTGGAATGCTTAAGACCTCAAATACAGAAATGGATCTATTATCTCTTCAGTTTGGGAATTCTTTCCATGTTGGTCCATTCTGTGTTGCTCCAAGAGAGAGAGGTCTGCCCTATGTCAGATACATTATGATGAAAATTTTTGTTACATCCATGTTATTGAACAAAGGTAGATATAAAATAAATTTTAAAAGCTTGGAGGAAGTATTCTGATGAATTTTGAGATGTCCTGATAGTCCTCTCATTCCATGGGAATTCATGAAATTCTAATGAAAAATGAAAACCAAACCCTAGGGTTTTTGTGATTCATACACATATGAAAAATGTAACTAGATAACCAAGAAACTTTATTAGTTTGTGTTCTTGGGGACTGAAGAAAAGAAAGGTCCCTTTTGTAATGCCCATGTATTAGGAATGGATTTATGATGATTTGGGGATACAATGCAATATGGGAGAAGGAAGTTAAAAATGAACAGGATAATGAGGTACTGTGCCAGGTAATTGAGTCTTGAATTTTTATTTCATAAATTTGAAATGCATCCCTGTGCTCAGTAATCTTTGCCCTGGTTGGATTTAAAAAAGAAATTTCAGATTAGTGCTAATATAGCAGAAGTCTCAGCCTGGCCCAAAGCCAAAAATTTACAACCCTTAAGGACAGTATATTTTTCCATTATATTAAAAGAGCCTCAGAACAAGATTTACCCCTACCACATGATGGACATTTAAATTGCATTTCCTGAATACAACTGATGGAAGAAAGAACTTGATAACTCTCCTTGCAAAGACACAAATATATTTGCATACACTAAAACTTTTTTTGTACTTGGATAAAACCTGTGTTTATATTAAGTAATATTTCAGGATCATAATTTTGAGATGCAAAGGAAATATTTCCATACCCAATAATATGGACTTGGTTGGATCAAAAATGAAATTTCAGAGCATGCTAGTAAGTTTTGGGCAGGCATAGGGCCAAAAACATCAGCAAGTATCCAACCCATATTGACTATGTGTCTTTTCCCTCATATTAAAAGGTAGTCTCAGAATAAAAGCATTTTCACTTTAGAGAGTGACCATTTAAATTACATTTCCTAAATGTACAAAGCTGTGGCTTTAAAAAGATCAAATCTGGGGTCATATTGCTATCATCTTGACTAATCATGCTCAAATCATCCCAATGATATACAAGAATATAATGTAATCTATTTGTCCTTGAACACACTACCAGAAAAGTGTGTTTCTTTTAACTATCAGTGGATTTAGGGATGCTCCTTAAACCAATCTTTGTTGGTACTTTAATTCACTGGTTAGGGAGACTTGGATTCTTTTCTTGGTCCTGCCATCAACTTGCTCAGTGACCTTGGCAAATTAATTTCCCATCTGGGTCTTGGTTTTTCTATCTTTTTTAAGGGCAATATGACTTAATTGCTCCTCCTTTCCAATAACCATGCTGTGAAGGTTCAGGAGCTGATGTCTGACAAGTGTTTAGCATTCCTCAGAGAAGTGCTTGATAAATAACTAGGCATCATTGCTGCATTAGATCATACTCACTTCATTTAGACGTTTAATCTGTAGCAGCGCCTATCTTTGTGAAATGCCAGGCATTTGAAACCTACAACTTTGCAATTTCATATCTTATTAAGGGTGAAACCAAAGTGAAAACACCAAGCAAACTATGGCTTAAATTATTTTCTCACTTAAAATGAGCAATAAAAAATTTCATGTTTTATCACGGGAGAAAGTTATGTTAGAACTAGATTTTCTCCATGGAGGGTAATTAAATTTTCAGGGCTGATTACCACGGGTTTGATAGAGAAAAGCATGATATTATTGTTGAAATTCCAGATTCAACAGGATACCCAGTGCATTCCATTATGTTTGGGGATGTTTCCTGCAACTTTTTTTGTGTATTTTCTAACTTGTTTAGTCATTGTGTAGACTTTGTTATGTCAACATAATAGATGTGTTTTCTCTTCAGAAGTGGTGTATTTATTTTCTAGGGACACAACCAAATAATTACATACAGCAGACCCATCTACTTTTGTGTTCTTTGTGGACTTATTTTGCTTCTTGACATTGTGGCCAAGGCTAGACACCCTCCCAGTTACACTGTGTATGGCCTGAGTTTCTTCTCATCAGGGTCCCTTCAATCAGCCAGAGATCACTTAATAGGTAAGTTGTTTATGACTTGTGGCAATGTAGAGAATGAACTTCCTTTGGAAACTTTTGATTGAAGAAATATTCTGAGTAACTGTCTATAATCCCCCCATTCTCTGTTTTCCTTCTGATCTTAGCTATATTTATTTTATTTTACAACACCTTTTAAATTTAATGTAATTGAAATTATCCATTTTGTAACTAACTTTGCTTTCTATCTCTTCTTTATCCATAAATTACTCACCTATCCATAAGTCTGATAAGTAATATGTTCTATATTCTTCTAATTTTCTTGTAATGTCTATTTATATCTAGGTCATGTATCCATTTTGACCTGATCTTAGTAAATGGTTTAAGGTATTGGTCTATACAAAATTTTTGCCCTACTGATTCTAGTTTTACCAACAATTTTAGTTAACAATTAATTCTTATCCCAAAATCTTAAGTCTTTACATTTATGAAAAACAAGGTTATTATGTTTATTTGCTGCTGTAAATTGTATTTCTACTCTATTCCTTTGATCTACCTTTTTATTACTTAACCAATATCAGGTGATTTTGATAATTACTGCCTTATACTACAGTTTAAAATCTGGTACTGCTAAACCTCCTTCCTTCACATTTTTGTTCATTATTTCCTTTGCTATTCCTGGCATTTTGTTCTTCTAAATGAACCTGCCAGAACCATAGTAGTACAAACTCCAGAGAGACACAGGACTTGGTGGGAGGGGGGCAGGAAAGTAGGGTATACTGGTGGCTTCTTTCTGGTCATGCTGCTTTCACCAACCTTATTGTTTGGAGTGCTGCTGGGGTGTAGTGCATTGTTACTATCTTTTATTCCCACACATTCTTCTTCTCTCCTTTTAGCAGATGAATTCTCTTAATCAGAGATTGTTAGCACATCTTCCCTTTATCCATTCTCACGATAAAACAGATGAAGTTTAGAGAAGCTATGGCTAGAGAGGTAAAGGAAAATAAGATTTTAAAAAGTAAGTGATGATGGATTTGGCCATTCTGGCAACATTGGCTATAGTAGCACCTTCTGGGTCCTGAACCAAGAGCCACATGAAATGATAAAGTCCTGATGGAGTAGATCTAAAGGAGCTATTTTATGCTATTCAAGATTGACTTGCCCAAGTCAAGGTGGTCACTCTAATGCCACGCCTTATATAAGAGAGCCTTTTCATAGAATTCAAATCTTAAGTCCTGTTCCTAGGGGGTACTGGATCACCAGGTCATGCATCCTTGACTTTGAGCAATCCATTGTAGATAGAGCCTTGCCCTCATATGGCCCTAAGCAATGTACAGGGGAACCTATATTTATACTGTACCATTCCTGGGCAAACTTTCTGGTTTGGTATCTGCAGAGCTAGAAAAAAAAAAGGGTGTCGCAGGGACAGAAACTAAGCATTGACATTGTTATATTCTACTCTAACACTACTCTAGTGTCCTGGCCAGATGAACACTGGAGCAATCCCCAAACAAACCACTTTGCATTTTATTTTATTTTTGCATTGCATGTATTATCTCTCCTGCTAGTTTGTAAATTATCTTGAAAGCAGGAACTATGTTGTGTCGATCACTGTAGTCCCTATGGTGCTTTGTACATAGTAGATGTTCAATATATTTTTGTTGAATGATAAAATGTTGCCTGATTTGAATTTTCTAGAGCTTTCCCCAAAGGGAAATGAAACTTTCTCCATCTTCCCTCATCCTGAACTACACTGGCCTTTTTTCATGGGACAGAGAATTAATATTCTTTTTATTGTGCTACATTATAGTTTCATTTTTGTAGACTAGCTTGGGCATCCTTTTAGACTAGAGTCACCATTGATTATATTATTTTGGGGGGTATTTCTGTCGGTAGAGATATTCAAACAATCAGCATTTAAATGAACTTTTGGAAAACAACATTTTGGGAATTTAATACTAAGTAATTGACATTTGGTGAGGTATGATAGAAAGAGTACTAGCTTTGTAGTCAGAAGGACTACAATCTTGGCTTTGCTGCTGATTTAACTGTGTGACCTTGGGCAAGTCTCTTCTCTTCCAGACTGAAATCCTGTGATGCAAGTCTTGTGCCCCTTTCGATGTTTGTTTCCTTGGTCTGTAAAATGTGAGGTTATATTAGATGACTTTTAAGGTCCCTTCCAGGTCCTGATACTTTTTTTCTTTTAAATTTATTTATTTTTAGTTTACAACATTCAGTTCCACAAATTTTTGTGTTCAAAATTTTCTCTCCCCCGCCCCAGATGGCATACTATCTGATATAGATTCCACATATACCTTCACATTAAACATATTTTCACAATAGATAAGTTGTGAAGAATTATAACCAACGGGGGCGGCCAGGTGGCGCAGTGAGTAAGAGCATCGGCCTTGGAGTCGGGAGACCTGGGATCAGTTCCGGCCTCAGATACTTAACACCCACACAAAATAACTGGCCTTGTAACCTTGAGCAAGTTACTTAACCCCAATTGCTTAAAAAAAAAAGAATTATAACCAATGGAATGAACCACGAGAAAGAAGAAACAAAACAAAAGAGAGAAAGAGCAAGTAGTTTGCTTCAGTCTGCATTCAGACTCCATAATTCTTTCTCTGGATGTGGATAGCCTTTTTCGTCATAAGTCTTTTGGAGTTGTCTTAGAACCTTGCATTACTAAGAAGAGCCAAGTCTATCAAAGCTAGTCATCACAGATACAATTTGTCTTTAATTGTGTACAATGTTCTTTCTCCTGGTTCTGTTCCCCTCACTCAGCCTCAGTTCATATAAGTCTTTCCAGGTGATTTTGAAGTCTGTCTGCTCCTCATTTCTTATAGCACAATAGTATTCTGTTACATTCATATACCACAACTTATTTAACCATTCCCCAATTGATAGACATTCCCTTGATTTCCAAATCTTTTCCATCACAAAAAGAACTGCTCTAGATATTTTTGTGCACATGAGTCCTTTTCCCATTTGCATGATCTCTTTGGGATACACCAGCTTCTGATCATATAAATACTTTTGATGCTGTCTTTGGAGAGAAGTTGCTCGAGATAAATTGAATTTATAGTTAGTTCCTCCCCAAATAAATCCCCCCTCATTATTTCTCATCCCCCCTTCTAAAAAAATCGAACAAATGCAACAAACTTTAGACATCAAAACTTACAGTAATATCAAAACTTAAAACAGTAACACTAACAATATAATTAAGCTGTGAGCTTTGAAATCCCAAACCTTAATGCATATTGTATAAGCTCAATGTTGTTCTCTGAGGAGAGATCACTAGTCCAGCATAGACTACTGGTCTATGATAGGTATTCATTTTGTTTTTCCTCAACTCAATCTATTAGGACAGAGAAATAGCAAGGCATATGATATGATGAGAGAGATAGTAAGGGATACAGCATTCTCATTAGTAGTTTTCATTGGAAATTGTTTTTTCACTCATTATAATGTCTTGCTTTATTCTTGTCTGAATGTCAAAGTCAACCAGGAAAATTGGCAGTTAAAAAACCCAGCAAGCAAACTCAGTGACTTCCAGGATAAAGATAAATGGGACAAGGTGGGGAGGGGGGGAGAGGAGGGTAGAGAAGGACAGCAATAGCCATCAATGGGATAGAGATGTTGAATATATTAACTAGGCTTACCTGGAAAAGAATTATGGAGGGAAAATTGTGAATGGGAGAGAGGGGAAAGAGATGGAGTATGTTTTTTTAAACATTATTTCAACTATGTGGGAAAAGACAAGTTAATCAATAAATAATACACATGTAGATTCTTTCCTTAGAAAAGCAGATATTCATCTTGACACTTGTATTATGATCTGGGACCAAGATACTTGAGAGCTGATCCTTTCTTGACCATTGATTCATTTCATCAGCAAACTGATTGATTTGCCCCCATGGGTTTACCAGGAAATAACAAGTCGTGTTATAAAATAAAATTCAGGAAGGGTATTAAACTTAATTGTAAAATAATCATGTAAAAATTGAAATGTAAATTTGTATTTCTGTCTACCATAATCACAAGACACTCATACAATCCTTCAAATTTTGTAAAATGCTTTTTTTTTATTATTTTCCACTTAGTTTTCTTTCTTGTTTGTGCAGAGTTAACTTTTTACTTACTATGTTTTGGGGACTATATTTGTCCTGAATCTCACTCTATATTTGCACATAAATGAAATTATTGTAGAAAATGGGAAGTTGGGAGGCCTTTCATTTTAAAACATTTTAATCCTCAGATTGTATGTATTCTAGTGAACCATGGGAGCTTTCAAAGACGTCTGAGGACTAGGACATAATTTAAATATTCTGAGGGTCCATTCCCATGACCATCCCTGGCAGCTCTAAGAAACAGGCAGGAAGAAAGGAAGTGTAAAATTGAGCAGGAAAGGAAAGAGAGTAGGAGAAAAAAATGTATAAAACACATAATTTAAAAGATTTGCTTACAATAATAATAGCTAACATTTATAGAGCACTTTGAGGTTTGCGAAGTATTTTACATATATTATTTCATTTGATAGTAGATGGATGAAAGGCAACACATGGTTTATTAAAAAGAACACAGGCCTAGATTTCAGAAGACCTGGAACTGATCTGCTATTATGAACTGAGTAGTGTGACATTGGCCAAATCACTTAGTTCCTTTGGACCTCAGTTTTCCCAAGTGTAAAATGATCTGGATGATCCCAAAGGTTCTTTATGACATTGAAATCCTATATGATTCCTGTGAGTATCAACAGTAGTGGTCATTGTGGTGCTATCAGTTGCCTCACATTAGTTCCTTGTGTCTCTGCTGATTTGTATTAGACATAAGCCAGATGGTGCATTATGTTTGAACCAAGCTTGTTTTTTTTTTTCTTTCTGAGTTTGAATGAGCTGAGCTTAAGCTTGTTTATAACTCTGTTATTTTTATTGAATGTCTTAAAAGCTAAATGGAATTTTGCTTAAGATCAGATATGTTTCTGACTTTCCTGATGGCATGTGAATACTTTACCTTTTACTAGTGTCAGATTTCATATGTTTGGGATATACAGTAGTCTTCTCGATTTTTGCCAATTATAATTGTTGCTATTATTGTTTTAAATTTCTTGGCAATTCTGGTTATTTAAATGAGATGCCAGTATTTCCAGACTACCACCAAGTGATGAGCAAAAAGTAGTGAAAGGGTGCATTGATTTTGTTGTTTTTCAGTCATGTCTGGCTTTTCATGACCCCATTTGGGGTTTTCTTGGCAAAGATACAGGAGCCATTTGCCATTTTCTCCTCTAGCTCATTTTACAGATGAGGAAAATGAGGCAAACAGGGTAAATGTGACTTACAATTAGTAATTATCTTATACTGGACTTGAACTCATGAAGATGAATTCCAAGGCCAGTGTTCTATCCATTGAACCATCTAAGCTGCCCCTTCTGTTAATAACCCCCATTCAAAAGTAATTGCCTATATTAGGTAAGAACACTTCTTAATCTAATCCATCATAAAGAACCAGGTATCAATGAGACCTGACAGCTTCTGAAACCCATCAAAGACATTTTAGTTAGGTTCAATTGAAAGTCTTTCCTAATGGGGTGAGGGATTTGGTCATATGCTGAGAGCTCATATTAAAAAGAAAAAAAAATAATCTAAGAGCTATTTAAGAAGCAGGACGAAATTTCTAGATTCTCAAAGCAGAGAGGAAGAAATGGGGAGCTAGAAATCTGGGAGCTTATTTCATGATCCAAACTGGAATGAGTAAGAAAAAATAGCAATTAGATAAAGGGGAAAGATAACTTATCTGTGGTTGAGAGCAAGGGGATTCAGAATTATAGAATGACTAAAGTCATCTTGGAGTGAAAGACTGGGGCTAATGCCACCAGTTGTACCCATCTTCTCAAGGACTGAAGAAAGTTCTGAAAAGAGGGGGTTTCTTTCTCCTACTTCCCCTTCTTGTCTATTAAGACACTACAATATACTCCACTGCTTCTTTTCCCAAACATTCTCAATAACTTCAATTTTGTTTCAACCACAAAGAGGCCAGGAATTAACTAGTGATAAATATAAAGGTAATGTAAATATAAACATTCAGAGATTTCCCTTTTGCTTATCAAGTAAAATTTTTGGCAGAATGTCAAACCTCTGCCCAAATGTTTGGAATTTTCCTAACTGGGGGCTTGAAGCAATTGTGATTGTACTCCTAACTTTTTATTTAATATAAATTTCCTAAAGCAACAGAGAATGGAACCATGTGGACCCCAGGGACCATTATACTGCTCCAGGCTTAAAATGAATTAATTATGATAACAAGGTGTTAGAGTAAGAATCATAGATTTAGAAATGGAAGGGTCATTAGAGATTGTATAATAAAACCATATGATTTTGTAGTTTCTTCTCTGAAGAAATTGTAGTCTAAAGAGCTCGAGTGACATTCCCACAATAGTAACTAGCAGAGGCAGGATTCAAATGCAGGCTCTCTACTTCCAAATCCAGTGTTCTTTCACCTAGCACTGCCTATATTCTTCCTTGTGGTACATTATGCCTCTAAAGGAAAACCAAAACTCATGTATATTTAATTCATCTTTTTTTTGCCACCCTGTCACACACAATCCAATCTCTGCCAAGACCTCTGTCATTCCCTATTTTGTGATTTCTCTTGTTCTGTCTCATTCTCTCAAGTCTCACTGAAGTCACTCTTTTTTAGAACCTCATATCTTCTCACTTTGATTACCACAATAGCCTCCTAACTAGTCTCATTTTATTCCCTCTCCTATCCTGTTATTGCCTAATTCAAGTACCACTCTAAACATACCACTCGTATCCTCAGAAACATTCAGTGATACCCCTTTTGCCTATCAAGTAAAAATTCATGATCCTAGAATTTAAGACTGCCTAAAATCTATCTCCAACTTGCCTTTCCAGTTGTATTTCTTACTACTGAAAAGGCAAGGGCTGTTTCCCTTCTGTCTTTGCATCCCTAACAGCTAGCAAAGTATTTGACATTTAGGGGCAGCCAGGTAGCGCAGCGAGTAAGAACACTGGCCCCAGAGTCGGGATAACCTGGGATTGAATCTGGGCTCTGACAATTAGCACCCACCCAGAAACACCTGGGCGTGTAACCTTGAGCAAGTTACTTAACCCCAATTGCTTTAAAAAAAAAGTATTTGACATTTAGTGGTGCTTTCAAATGCTTGCTGATTGATTGATGCTCCCATTCATACGCTCTGCTTTCTAACCAAACTAGGCTTCTCTGGCTCTTTTCTTGTCCTGTTTTCTCCTTTCTACTTTTCATCCTTCATGCCTAAAGTACTACTACCATGTCATTCAGTTTTGGTTTCTTAAAATGCTTCCTTTTCTTTAAGGTTCAATTCATGTCCCACCTCCTCTGTAAAGATCTCATTCACCTTCCCCAAGATGAAAATGACATCTTCCTTCTCAGATTTCTAACAGTGCTTCACCTTATTTAGACCTCTTATTTTCACTTCTTGCTTTCACTCATACCATAGTCATTGAAAAAAAGTATTTATGGGGATTATAAAGGGGGAAAAAAGCAAAGTAAAAAGTGTACAAAAAAAAACCTACAAGGAAGCAAAAAAAAATATTAACAGCTTTCAACACAACATGTAGTATTTAATACTATAGGTTTTCTTGAAATGAAAATCATTGCTATCTATATTGAATCTTCTCATGTTCTGCTGTGCACATGATATGCTTTTTCTTTTCTTGTTTTATATTCAAGTTTAATATGTAAGTTCATAATATGTCTCTTTTTCTTTATTATGTATTTAAGTTTTAATAAAATTTTTTACTTATTTTATTCTGAACTTAAATAAAAATCATTTCTGTAACATAGTAGAATAGAAAAAAATGACTGTACATGGAACTGCAAATCTGTTATGTACAACTTGCCATTCCTTTTAAATATATAATAATCACGTAAGTTTCTTTTTTTTCTTCCCTCCAACAATTGAGGAGAGCAATGACAAGACTAGCTCTATATGTAAGGAAAATTAGTCTAGCAGAGGTATGAAGAATATGTTGATTGAATAAGGGAAAGTGAGGAGGTATGAAGGTTTATTAGGAGGCTACCACAGTAGTCTAGCAAGGTGTCAATGGGGTGGGTCCTTTATGAAAGTGATTGTAGTGAGAATAGAAAGGAAGGTTAAGATACAAGTTCTATTTTAAAAAAGGGAGTTAACAAGATTCAATAATTGAGTGAAAAGTTTAAGAAGAGGGTGAAATATAATACCAAAGTTTTGAACATAGGAGACTGTTAATGATGCCACCAACAAAAATCCTAACATCTGAATGAGAAGTATGCTTTTAAGGAAATACCATTCATTTTGGAATACTAAACTTAGGGTCCTCTGGGTAATTGTAGTTGTGCAAATGGAGTTTAAAAGAGTGGCCAGAACTGTAGATAAAAACTTTGGATTCATCTGAATAGAGATGCATTTGAAACTGTGGGAGTGAATGATATTGACAAAAGACAATATGTAGTGTAAAAAGAGAAAAGGAAGCAAGAACTAGATATAGGGGTGGGGAACCCATGGCCTTGAGGTCACATGTGGCCCTCTAGGTCCTTGGTGCTGGCTTTTTGACTGAGTCCAAGTTTTACAGAACAAATCTCCATAAAATATTGAGAAGAGGCTGAAAAGTTAAGGCAGAGGAGGTGGAAATAAAGAAGTAAAGTCAGTAGAATCTAGCATTTCATCACACAGTATAGGGTTTGATGCTCTGGGATCAAATGATGTTTTTGAAATCACTTTGTAACTCTTATTTCAAAAAGGGCTATAATTTCTATTACTATAGTTTTAAGGGACAAATGGAATGGACTGTTTGGGATTTGGCATTTGGGGTCTGAAGTTTTTTGAGTAACTGAGAAGACTTTCTGCCTATGGAAAAGGCAGAGAGAAAGAGAATTAAGGGGGGGGAAACTTTTTTCTTAATAGAGCTATCAATTTATTTTATAAAGAGTATTATAAAGAAAATTTTATGATAAGTATATCTGGGGAGAAACTATTAAGAGTGATTGATGAGTTAATAAAAACTGAAAAAAATAACTATTTTACTGTCATGATTAGGGAGAAGCTGGGGAGGACAGAGAGAGGAGATAGAGGGGTTATCTTTTATTATGAAACTATTTTGACTTTTACCCTATGAAGAGGACTTTTGAGATTAGACTTTGATATCATTGTTGAACTGAGTGGAAGAACTGTATTTTCAGAATTGAAGTCTTCTGCATTTACAGTAATATTTTAAGGTGATTGTGATCTTTTTCACAGATAAAATATAAATAATGATTTATGCATTTTATTACCAAATTGATTATTAATAAATTACACTTTAATTTGCATTTAATTCCAGGAGATTGGGATTATGTGGGTTTTAGAGTTATAGAGATAGATTTTAATTAGCTAGTTAGCTAGATTTTATAGATCTAGATAAACATATGGATAAAAGCAACTACTTGTAGGAAGGGAGCTTTCTTCAATTCATTTAAAAATTTATTTTCTAACCTGGGGTGGGAGCTTGTAATGTTAATGGGATTCAAGATCTTCCCCACCCATTAATAGGTCTCACTTGGAGCCCATTAAGGGAAACTTGCTTAGGGGAGGCTTGCTTGTCGGAAGACTTTCACACTTTTTGCTAATTTCAAATTAGACACTGAGCCAAGAGGGTTGTGATGCCTTCTGACTCTGAGAAGAGTATATATACTCTGAGTTGGTATTTTGCTTTGGGTGCTTGCTTATGAGAAGGATCTTATGACTCCCGGGGGTTGAGATTCTAAGTGGCTGTATGTTCAGAGCTTCCCCAACTGCTCAGATGTAAAGGCTCTCTTGATCCAGGGATGTATGTAAAGTCTATAGTTGATTCAGGCAGTCAGAGCCCTGTCTGTTGGTCTTTATTTCTCTGCTTATATTTTCTCTGAAGTTCTGGGTCCTGACCTTTTGCCCTAAACTACTGAATGTATTTAAAAGAAAATTATTGACACTTTTTTGAGCAGTTTTTTCCTAATAAAGCAGAAAAAGGAGCCTGCACTGGCAGCTATCCGGAACTCCATGATTAATTAAGATGTTGAAATTTTAGTAATTAATGAAGGAATATCCAATTATACTCATAGATTACCCTAGAACTTGGAATGATACAAACATATGGGAATAAATCAAGTAGCAGACTAAGAAGGATGAGAAATTCTATGTAGCCCCATTGCAGATATGTGTATGGAAGGAATGGAGATCATATTTTATTAACACTGTTAAAATTTTTACTGTATACTATATACTGCATATAAAGATACATAGTGTATATTATATATATACTGTATACTATATACAAAGATACTCTTTGTATCTGTCTCTCTTACTACTCAAGACTGTTAGTTTTGTATTTTTTTTTCTGTCCCTCTTTGCTTCATGAGCAGCCCGGGAGTTAGACAAGGAGATAATTGTCAGATAGGACAGGCTGGAGAAACACACAAGGCATATTTAATCACATTGGATGAAATTAGTTTAGTTATTACTTTTGTAGAATTTTAATCCTGCACAATGTTTAAGTCTCAAACCTGTAAGTATGGTAACATGATATTTTTCACACTTAACAAAGAAACAAATCAAGTTACCAATGTTTCCTTTATAAATGCTGCTTGAAAAGAAATGGGAGATCTACCAGAAGTTTCTTCATTTGTAGTAATTATTAGGGAAAATGAAGATGGAGAAAAAGTGAGAGAAAATTGCAGACCTGCTCAGTAGTATACTAACAAATATACGTCTGTCTCCAGGGAACGTTGCCAACAACAGCAGGGACTTTTTTCATTTTTTACTTTTGAAAAAAAACAGTACAAAATAATGCCTGTAATTTCAAGTACAATTTTCCAATAGCCCTACTAACATAATAACGGTCTGATTGCTTTTCTTTCACCACAACTGCAACCTGACAGATGTGCTACAGTCTCAATTTGCCATTCATTTCACCTCTACACTTTAAAAATAAAGACAGTAGATTTTGATCCTTTTAGATGTTCCCCAGAAGGTCTAGCTGCTGGTGCTACCAGTTTACAGATAAGACTGTTATCATAGTGTGTCATAACTTCTATTTCCACACATCTGGCAAGATCATTTTTCCCCCTACAGAGATGTTTTGTTACTGTCTCTGATACTTGTTTTCAGTCTTCCAATTCCATTCTTAATTGTGTCTAAGTTCTTAATTTATGGTGGCCTTCCTGTCTGAAGTACCAGACTACTGTTCTGTCTGTGTTTGTCTGAGCTATCTTCAATATCCAGCTGTCCTTAGTACAAACTTGTCCTTACCGTAAACTTCTTTGCTTACATAGTGTCATAGATGTAGAGACAGAAGAGATCTTATATGTTAACTAGTTTGCCTCTTTTGTTTTACAGATAAGGAAACTGACACCCAGACAGGTTAAGTCCCATGCCCAAGGTCACAAAATAGAAAATGGTAGTGTTCCCATTTTAGAGACAAGAAAATTGAGGCCAAGAAAAATTGACTTTCTGATGGATGGCCAGATAGATAATAAGTGTCAGAGCTTATTTAAATTAAATGTAATAACATAAAATGGTGTGTGACCAAGAAAAAATAGTTTTATGCCCCAGGCCAAGAGTCCCTTGTTGTATTTATTATTACTATGCTTAATTCAATAAACATGTCCCAAGAGAAATGAATTGGGACAGTTTCTTAGCATTTGTTGTAGTAGGATCTAGCCTAAATCTATTTTTAGCCAGTGTACAGGGGATGAAAAAAAGCATAATCAAGGCACCACTCCCACAGTTTCATTGCAGAAAATAAGCATGACCTCCCAGCATTCAAAAGTAACTCTGAACACTTCCCATCCACCTCTAACTTCCACAATAGCATTGGGTTATAGGGAGTGCTGAGATATCTCAACAGAATGAACAAAATTAGGATCCAAATGAGATTTTTACCAATTACTTGTATTTGAAATTGCTGTTAGTAAATAGAAATGTATCCATCTAAGCCATGCTGCTACAGTCACAGACATAGACCCTAAGGAAGATACTTCCCTTCTAAGGGTTACCATAATCACTGTTGTGGAACCCACTTAAACAGAGCCAGCAAATGAGCAGTGATAGTGATAGAAAATTGACCATGCAATTTCCAGGAGAAATGCTTTGGCATTCTTTTTTCCCCCAAGATTCTGTTGCCATTTAATTAACATTGCTATTTAATATGCTGAAATGTCAGTTTGTCTTTCCTTATAATATGTAAAGTTTCTCAGTGTCTGGCATATAGTAGGTGCTTAATAAATGTTCATTGATTAATCGATTTATTGAAATGTATCATAATGTTTTTTTTCTTCTCTTCTGTTTCATTTTTCAGTATTCTTATACTGCTTTCCTGCCATTTCTCTTCTTGGCCTCTTCCCTCAGATCAACACTTTCTGCATTTATCTCTTAGAACAAATTGACATGCTGGTTTTTGGTGGTTCTGGTAAGTCATATAGTTTCTCTTTCTTTTAAGAGGAGAACCTGAGTTTCTTGAGAAGAAAATAAACCCTAATACATAGAGTGAGACATTAAGTTAGGTTTACTTTGTGGCTCCCTCAAAAAATATTTTGTTGCTTGTTTACCTAGATCAAGAGTTCTTAACCCTCCTCAATGAAATATATGTATGTGTGTATATACAAATGTCTGTGTGTGTTACATACATATGTATATATGTAGCTATATTTCAGTGTAAATTACTTTCTTTGTAATCTCATGTTTTTATTTTATGCATTTCATAACATTATTCTGAAAAGGGGTCTGTAAATCTCACCAGACTATCAGAGGGGTCCTAGAGACAAAAAAAAAAAAAAAAAGGAAAACCACCGCTTTGTGTGAACGAATTCAAAGTGACTCGTTCACTTTGACCCCAGGACACCACTAGAGCATACGTGAAGTGCAGACTTTTGTGAACTTTGAAAAAGCATTACTGTATCGATCTCGACACTTTAGATAATGCCATCGTATATGCCTAGAGCTTCCACATGGTATAGTAGTTAGAGGGCTGACTTTTGAATTGGGAAAACCTGTGTTCATGCCCTGCCCTGACACATACTCGTTGTATGGCAAAGGCACTTGAGCTTTCTCAACCTAAGTTTCCTTATCTATAAAACAGTGGGGTTTGACTTAGAAGTTTCCTCTTAGTAGAAACCTTTGAATCAGGAATACTTGGGTTCAAGTCCTCCCTCAGTCACATACTATCTGTAAGACCATGGACACTTAAACTCTCAGATAACCAAGAAGCTTTCTAAAGACAGAAACAAAAGTTTTTTGAATTTGAAGGCAAAGGATCTAGGCTCAAATCTCACCTATAACATTTACTACCCATGTGATCTTGGACAAGACCTATCACCTCCCTGTGCCTCAGTTTCCACATCTGCAAAAGGAGGAGATTGAACTAGATAACTCTGAGGTCCCTTCCAGCTCTAGAACTATGATAAAATGACCTCTAATATCCCTGCCAGCCTTAAATCTATGATACTATGATTCTGACCTTCAGAGGAATTACCAATATGCATTGACAGAAGGAGAACCTCTGGGAGTTCCCCACCACAGTTGCAGCACAACAATCAGGAGATGCTTCTCTGACTCTTGCCCCACTCTACCATTCCTGGAGGCTTAGTTTATAAATACTGAGGGTTTAATTAATTAGAGTTTATTAATGCTTAGTGTATATATATATATATATATATATATATATATATATATATATAATATAGTATAACTTAGTATAGATCCCCAATAAGCATAGACTATGAAAGATCCCAGCCTTAACTTCTCCAGTGCTGAGATTACAAGCCTGTGCCATCAAACCACCAAACATGTTCATTTTTATTAAATTCCCTGCCACCACTGAGTTGATAGATTATACTATGTCCTTTGTATTGAGATTGCTTCAACCAGGGCTTCTCTCCCAGCACTCACCCTCACCCCCCAAGCCATTGCCATTGCTTATCATTTTGGTCATTCCTATTTATCACCTGCCTACCTTCTTGTGTCTTTACAAGGTTTGCTAGCATGGGCAGGGGATCAGATCTAGAAAGGAACTAACTGGTGATGTTTGCATTTCAGCTGCTGCTGGCACCCTCTCTGCAATCTATAGCATCTCCCGAAGTTTTGTAGTGGCCCTTGTGCTCTATGCATTCTGTTTCACTGCAGTCAAGGTAAGTGTGAATGAGAAAGAATGAGAAAGAATATCTGGGCTGACAAGAGACACATGCCTACTTGACTGCTGTTCTTGTCTCCACATCAACTTTGGATTTTTACTGGAATGTAAAAATTTGTTGTTGTTGTTGTTCAGTCATTTTTCAGTCATGTCCAACTCTTCGTGACCCCATTTGGGGTTTCTTGGCAAAAATACTGCATGGTCTGCCATTCCCTTCATATACATATATACACATGTATGTATTTATATATGCATTTATGTGCATATATATGCATATATAAATATTATATTGGTTATTTGTATGTATATTCTGTGACGGAGCTAGATGACACAGTGAATATAGGTGTAGATATAGGTATAGGAGGTATACCTGCACGCATAAGTGTGTATGTATGGGTGTATAACAACGGAATATACACACATATATATTTGTGTGTATATTATATAAAACAAAATATTTTTATTCATGTGTGTATGATGTCCCAAATATCTTTCAAAAAAGTTCTGGAAGAGGGAAAGATAGTGGCCTTCCCTTTAGTATGATATGTACCTGTTCACTTTGAGGTTCATTTACTGGGCTGTACACCCTTTATCAGGTTGGTCTCATCTATATTTGCTGCATCCATATTTGTTTGGGAGAATAAGTCATATGTTTAAATAACCTTATGTAATCCAGTATGTGTCTTTTTAGATTCATGCCCTCCTTTTGCAAGGCTGAAGGAAAATCATTCTGGTTTTCTCCACCTTCTCTAAAATGGCGCAAAACAACCCTGACAAACCCTATCTTTCACAAGAGGTTGTGAAACTGCATCAAATAACGACTAGAAAGCCAGTTGCAAAGTCAGAATGCCCTTGGCTCAGTTTTTGCCTCTAACAACTGATGGTTGTATGACCCTAGACAAGTCAATTTAACGTCTCATTGTCTTGTCAGCTCACTAAAACTATGGTGTAGAACAGTAGCTTATCTGCATCAGTGGAGAGAATTCCCTCACTAAGTATTTTTCAGTCATTTTTCAATCATGTCCAACTCTTTGAGACCCCAACTGGGGTTTTCTTGGCAGAGATACTGGCATGGTTTGCCATTTCCTTCTCCACCTCTTTTTATAGATGAGGAAACTGAAACAAAAAGAGTTAAGTGACTCACCCAGCTAGTAAGTGTCTGAGGCTGGATTTGAACTCAGGAAGATGAATCTTCTTGACTTCAGATCCAGCAGTCTGTTCACTGCGCCACCTAACTGCCAATTCCTAATACTGATTCTATTAAAATGTGAGCTTGAGAGCAGGGACCATATTTTTGCCTTTCTTTGTATATCTAGCATTCAACACAGCCCCTGGTACATTGTAAATATTTAATAAATGCTTCTTGACTAACAATATTCAAATCACAGACCTAGATAAAAAAATAATCTACTTATTGTGCTTAAATGTATTTCTATTAGCAATGTCAAAGTACAAGCACTATTGACTTCATTGATGGTATTATCTGGCTTTACTCTGATCTGAACTTCCAAATGATTTTGTTTGATAAGGTTTTTATTGCATGTCTTTTATCCTTCTAATATAGTGTAACACTATGTTAGATATGGTCTGTATGAACAGAGGATTGTGGAATTATAGATTTAAACTGGAAAAGACTATATGGTGCAGCACCCTCATTTTACAAATAAGGAAACTGAGACTCAGAAAGGGATAGTGAGTTGCCCAAGGTCACACAGATAGCAAATTAGAGACAGGATTTCAAGTTGATGCTCTCTGACTCCAGAGATGTAGCTTTTTCCATTTTGCTATTTGGGTTCCATATGTATGAAAAAAGCATGGTATGATCCTTGCCTTCATCAGAGTCTCACTGAAGAGACTGAACTTCCAGGCAAGATATCATTAAAGAGTCGTTAAAGACTGCATATAATAAGGTGTCTAATGCAATGTAATAAATGTGCTAAATAGATGGGCTGCATTGTAGCCTGGTGGGTGAATTCAGGCTCTTATGTGAGTAGATTAAGTCACTTCTCTTTTTAAATACCTTAGCTTCGTCATCTGTAAAATAGAGGATGTTTTTATCTCCCAGTGTTCCCAAAAGAATTAATTGAATGAATGTGTGTGAAGTGTTTGAGTTCCTCTGAGAGAAGGGCTCTCTAAGATCAAGGTATAATCATGAAGACTAGGTTATTACCAGGTATTTTTAATTCTCATCAATTGACCTCTAATGAAGCCCTTCAGCATTTCTATTAAATATCTGGAATTCCAGTAGTTTACAGACTCAGTCACAGTTAGCACTGTGAAAAGTTTGGCCTACACTAACTACCTTTGGTCCAAGGCATTCCTTGGTCTGCTATGTATAGGAAGGGAAGGATGAGTAGTAAGAAGAATAGATTTCCTAAAGGCACAGAAATTCAATAAAGAGAGGTGAGATTGATGGGAAACAGGAAACCCAGGCCTTAAGCTTAGGAGCAAAAGGGAAAAATATATATGTATGTATCTGTGTGTATAGATATAGATATAGATAGATATGAGAGGCTATCACACAAAGTACAACTATGAATATCTGGGACTTTTCTTTCTGTTTTTTACTTCCTTTGAGTATATGCCCACTAGTAGAATCATTAGATCAAAGTTACATAGAGTTTAGTTACTTTGTGCTAATTCCAAATTGTTTCTCACAATGGTGGGACAAATATGTAACTTTGCTATGGTCACTTTGTCTTTCCACCTACAATGTTTATTATTTCTCTCCCATTTTGTTACTTTGTGGAGTGTGAAGTAAAGCTAGAAAGTTGTATAAATTTCCATTCTTGTTATTATTAGTTACTTGAAACAATCTTCCATATTTTTATTGACTGGTTATAGTTCTTTGGAACACAAATTGATATCACCCTTATCTTGATCAATATGGCTGGAATATAGGTGGAATCAATGGTGACATAACTGAATAGCTCAGATTATAAAGGGTTTCAAATGCCAAACAGAGGAATGTGTATTTGATTTTGTACATAATAGGAAGTCACTTAAGCCTCTTGAGCAGGAGAATTACATGATCAGACCTGTTTTAGGGATATCAAATTGGCAGTTGTGTGGAAGAGGGATTGTTGAGGAGAGAAACCAGAGGCTGAGAGACTAATTAAGAAACTATTGCAGTTGTTTCAGATGTGAGGTGAGGAGGTCCTAGATTAGAGGGGTGGCTACATGAGTGGAGAAGGGGATAAATATGAGATTATGGATTTAGGATAGACAACACTTGACAATTGATTGGATATGGTAGATGAGGGAGAGTAAAGAGCTGATAATAATTTTGAAGCATGGCAAGATTGTAGTGTCCTTGATATAAATAAGAAAGTTTGGTGGAGGGCTAGGTTTAGGGAGAAGGGTGAGTTCCATTTAGGGCAAATTGAGTTTTTGAGATGTTTGTTGGACAGACAGTTGACTATGTCCAGCATGCCCATAGATGGTAAACAAGCTTTTATTTATCACACATTATCTGATAGGCATGGGATCCAGATATAAGCAAAAAGGACAATCCCTACTCTCAAGGAACCTAGATTCCAATGGGGAAAAACAAAACAAAACAAAGAGGAGATGGAAAACAGAAACTGGAAAGCACTTATGGGGTAGAGGGGTGGATGAAGAGATGTTGGGCACCCAGGGGCAAGGCTGGTAGAAAGAGAGTGGAGAAGTCCAGAGAGTGGGGAGTAGAAGCTAGAGGGAATTGGGACCCAGAAAGAGAAAGCGTTTTGCCTAAGGTCAATTAAAGGTCAACTAAACCCAATGCCCTCCTGTGACTGCTATGTAGAAATTAGGCCCAGTGATCTACACTGGAACCTAAACAAATAATAGTCAGAACCTAGAGATAGTCAAGGATACATATATGCATACAGAGATATATGTGAATATATCTCTGTGTGCATGTATATATGCATGCACATCCACTCTCTATAACATACATACTCACATGCACACGTGCCTATACATAGATACATATATGTATATTGTTCTTTATGACAAATATTCATATAGATATATGTCTCTACATCTATAGATACATATATATGTGTGTGTACTCTTTATAACACATGTACACTCACATGCATGCACAAAGCATTGTAAGCTCAGGCTAAAAATACAAAACAGACAGCAAGAAACATAAGGAGAAAAACAAAGGCAAATAAAAAAAGAAAAAGAATACCAATCAGTCTGCTAGTTTTTCTGATCAAAAAAATAAAAGGTCCTGGCAGCTGGTGGTGATGATGAAAATGTGCTGCCAAATGTCATGAGATAACTCTGGTTGCTGAATGTTTTTGTCATTAAGAGACAATCAGCTGTCACCCAGAGCAGAAAGAGAAAGGAAGAAACAGAAGGGAACAGTAGCTCTGAAACTATTCCATGATTATATTAGTTGATTTTGACTCCTCAGGCTTGTGGCCTAAACTGATAATGGAATTAATTTCAGCAAAATAAGATGTAATAAAATAGCTCTATCTGGTGGTCAGATTCAACAAGTTCAACAAATATTTATTAAGCACCTATAGTTTGTAGAGCACCACTCTAAATTCTAGAAGGTATAACTAGTTGAGATCATACCGTCCTTCACCTTATGTAGCTTATGTCTAGAAGAGGGATAAAGAAATATACACAAAGGGGCAGTTAGGTGGCACAGTGAATATAGCACCAACCCTAGAGTCAGGAGGTCCTGAGTTCAAATCCAGCCTCAGACACTTAACACTTACTAGCTGTGTGACCTTGGGCAAATCACTTAACCCCAATTGCCCTGCCTTCCCCCTCCAAAAAAAATTAATATACAGAAAAAAAACCTAGAAAGCACAATAACATAGAATAATTGAGAGATAAGAATAAGAGTGCTTAATGAGAAGTGGAAGGTTGTTGATAGCAGAGGAATCATGGAACTCTTCAGAGAAGGTGGCATCTGAATTAGGATTCAAAGTATAATGTGTATAGGGGGTGTGGGCCCATGTAATATATGTTTGTCCACATGAGCTGTCTAAATAGGAGTCGTTAGAGTCCTTGATAGATAACAACCTGAGGTCTGGACCATCCCCAGGAAAATGACTAGAGTAGGGCAGGCAAATCCCTAAGCACTGCCAAGCTAGGCAATTTCTTAGGGGACTCAAATTATATCATTCTGTACCCTTAAATATTGTTGATCTAGGGATACAATAGCTTAAAAGTACAACACTTCTCTGATTAATCTTTTTAAATGTTGTTTTATTTTTTCCCAGTTACACGTAAAGACCATTTTTAACATTTGTTTTATTTTATTTATTTTTAAAGCAATTGGCGTTAAGTAACTTGCTCAAGGTTTCACAGCCAGTTATTTCTGGGTGTGCTGCTAAGTATCTGAGCCCAGATTGGATCCCAGGTCATACCGACTCTGGGGCTAGTGCTTACTCACCACACCACCTGGCCACCCCTAATATTTTTTTTAATTAGTTCTAAATTTTCTCTCTCCTTCCCTCACCATTTGATATAGGTTATACATGTTCAATAATCATACACATATCTTAATATCATCAATAGTTGATTGTATTATAAACCATCATATTTAATGATATATCTGGCAAAGAACTAATATCCAAGACATACAGAAAAATCACAAAAACTTATAAAACCAAAAGATATTCTTCAGTGGATAAGTACTTAAAGGATATGACCAAATGATTCTCTTAAAACAATTTATTTTTCTTTTTCAACATTCACTTCCATAAGATTTTGAGTTCTAAATTTTCTCCCCCTCTCTTGCCTCCCTAAGATGGTGTGCAATCTGATACAGGTTTTACTTATACTTTCGTATTAATCATGTTTTTCACACTAGTCACGTTGCAAAGAAGAATTAGGACCATTTTGGAGAAACCATGATAAAGAAGAACAAGAGAGAGAGATTGCAAATAGTATGCTTTGATCTGCATTCAGACTCCATAGTTCTTTTTCTGGATGTGGATAGCATTTGCTGTAATGAGAGTTGTCTTAGATTCTTGCATTTCTAAGAAGAATTAAGTCTATCAAAGCTAGTCATTGTACAATGTGGCTGCTACTGTATGTAATGTCATCTTGGTTCTGCTCACTTCACTCAGTGTCAGTTCATCTAAGCCTTTCCAGGTTTCTTTGAAGTCTGCCTCCCCATCATTTCATATAGCACAACAGTATTCTATCACATTCATATACCACAACATGTTCAGTCATTCTGCAAATGATGACCTCAATTTCTAAGAGCTGCTATAAATATTTTTGTGTAGGTGGGTCCTTTTCCCTTCTTCATGATCTCTTTGGGATATAGACCTAGAAGTGGTATTTCTGTGTCAAAGGGTATGCACAGTTTTATAGCCCTTTGGGCATAGTTCCAAATTGTTCTCCAGAGTGGTTGGATATCCATTCACAACTCAACCAACAATGCATTGGTATTCCGATTTTCCCCAACATTTATCATTTTCCTGTTTTGTCATGTTAGCTAATCTGATAGGTATGATGTGGTGTTTCAGAGCTGTTTTGATTTTCATTTATCTAATCAATAGTGATTTAGGGCATTTTTTCATATGACTATAGATAGCTTTAATTTCTTCTTCTGAAAATTTCCTGTTTGTGTTCTTTGACCATCACATAAAATGAATGGTGAGCAAACACATTTATGTAAACAGATAGCAAGCAGTAATAAGAAGAGAAGTTTTATAGATTGTGTTACAAAATAAACAGAGTGAATGAATTCTTTTAATAGTAGCAAGATGAGATCACAATTCAACCAAAAGAGGTCCTAATCTCAACCAAGAAGAAATTCCCTGAAGTCTCTAGAGAGACAATATGGAAATGAGGGAGCTTTTGCAGAGCCAACTTCTCTCAAATGTCTACAGATTCCAAAATCAACCTTTCTCTATTCACATAAATGGAGTTGGGTGTGAAGAGAGTCTGGAGCCACATATGTCTCTTTTGAAGAAAGAATGTCTATCCTCTTCAAATCTCTTCCACCATCTTCTCCCATAGAAGCATAGTATCAACATCCTCTCCACCAGTTAGGAGATTTTCATGCCTCAGACTCATCAAGAAATCCAGATAACATAAGAATGGCTCAGATTCACCAGATGAAAATGGAAAGGGAGGACATTTTTGACATTGGAAAAGTTTAAGCAAAGGCAAGAATGCTTTTGTTTGGGGATATAAAAGTATATTTGGCTTACTCATATAGCATTTAGAGGGGTCTTGTAGAAATGCAAAAAGTACCAAAGTGAATTAGTCTTTTTTATAAAATCTTTGTACTCTATTACAACTACAACAACAAAATCATAAAAGCTAGATGATACCAATAATCTCAGTGTTACAGAATATTTTACAATGTAGAATGCATTATCAGAACTGCATTCATAAATTGTAAGATTATTTATAAAGAGTAAAATTGCATCTCTGAGGTGCATAGGTGATTATGTTAGAATGTAAGCTCACTGAGGGCAAAGGTTGTTTTTTTATCTGTGTCCTCAGTGACTGGTACATTGTTTATCACATAATAGGTTCTTAATAGATGTTTGTTGATTGATTGTTTCCAGAATCATAGATTTTGGACTAGAAGAGACCTTATGGTATTGATGTAGAAAGGTACATTATGAAGTAGTATTGGGTTGATACTCTTCATGTTAGAAATATTAGAAAAGCTGGTTTAGGATTACACGTATAAGTCTCCTGAGAATTAAACAAAATTATATTCAGACATTGATCCCTGGAATTTGCTTGCCCAACATTCACTTAGATGTCCAAGCTGGGAATTATTGATTTATCCATTGCCTTTTGTTCTAATATTAATAGATTGACTCAAAAACTAAGATCCCAGTGATATGCATGCATGTGTGTCTGTGTGTGTGATGACATGGTAATTAAATCAACACTACCACTCCTAGAGACGATGTGTCAATCTTTTGCCTTATGACTCTACTTATTATCTCCTTGACTTCGCAAATCAAAACACCCCTCCTTGGATATTACTCTCCCTGTTTTCCCCCTTTATAAGAGCAGGGACTGTATTTGTATTTCTGGTGCTCAGCACCTAACATACAGAGCTGAATAAATGTTTCTTCATTTGTTCATTCAAATTGCTCAAGTTCCCCATGAAGAAAAAGTATGTAATTTCATGGATTTTTGTGTTGTTGGGTATAATTTTCTGTTTGAGAGAATTGTGGTCATGAACACAGTCCAAAACTTGCATTGCAGTTGAACCATGAAATGGAGTGAGGGGCCCTTTCTCTGTTAGAGATGTTTCGAGAAAGGATTGACCTGATTTCCCTACTCAGAATGTTATATTTCTTTAAAAGAAAGGTTAAAAAGCTTTCAATGCGAAAGAAAGATGATTATGATGCCCAAGAGATGAACTTACACATAGTACATTAAAGCTTTAAGAAAGCTTAACTTTGAGGGGAAGAAAGGAAAAAATGAAAAGTAAATGGACAACTTTGAAAATAATGTATAGTATTTATTATATAGGTTTTCTTGAAATGGAAATTTATTGCTTTATGTCAAATCTTCCCTTGTGTTCTGCTATGTATATGGCAATGTTTTTTTTCTTTTCTTATTTTGTATTTAAATTTAAAATAAATTTTAAAACTAAAAAACAAGGAAGCTTAGCTCTGTGTGTGTGTTTAGTGTTGTATGTATATGTGTTTAGCAATGCTAAGGAATTCCTTTTTAAAATATTCCTTCACTTATACCTCTCTTGTTTTCACACAGAAGCCTAAATATTGACAACCAAGTAGTTTGTTTTTGTTTTTGTTTTTTTGGTAGAAAAGCAATCTTTCCTATGAGTGTTTGATGGTAACAGGAGGTTTCAGGGAACAATTGCAAGATTTACGAAATATTAGTTGTGAATTATCTGTATAAGAAGTCATCCTTTCTGTTTACATAGAAAAATTATACCTAATTTGAATTTTCATGGAATTTTTCTCCTGATGCTTTTAAGCAGGTAATTCAAAGCAAGCATAAAGATCATTCCATTTGTTCTATTTTGTCTCTACATCAGGAGGAGGGTAGTGGGTGTAATGTAATGCCAAAAGAAGGCAACTTCCCAGGTTCAAAATACCAGCATAGGTGCTCTCTATTTTATTCAGTGACAAACCAAGAACAGAGAAGATCAAAACATGACATCATTCAAAATACAGCATTTACTAAGTGTGATTAAATAATCTCCAAGTACTACCCCACCCCAGGACCTTCCAATCATTCAATCAATTACAAAGTCTCCGTTCTAAATACTTCTCCACCCCTAGGCTATACCTTAATTAAGTCCACCACAAAGCCCCTCTTCTCAAATGGAGATTAGTTTCCAAACATAAGGTCAAAAGTTCCCCACCCCTGGATCACAATTGAATCTACCCCAGAGTTACATCAAGTTTAAACACAGCACTTAATACCCAAATGGAGGTCTTTTCTTCACCTTGACAGGAGGCAAGTTCTCAGCAATCTTAGTTCCTGGGGAGACAAGGCTTAGCAAGGCCATAAGATACATTGCCAGTCCCTTCATGAATTCATCCTCTGTCTGTAGAACAGTCCTAGAACCCCTGAACACATTAGCAAAGCCCTCTCCCAGGATTTCTGTAAACATACAACAAGAAAATCCTTCTTCAGGGCTTCTGAACCAACAGAAAGGCTCCCAGACCCCTGCAACAACAGCACTGTCCTTCACCAGAGGACAGTATTCACTCTGTCTGCAGGACAGTCTCCAGACCCCTGCAACAACAGTACTGTCCCTCACCAGTGGACAGTATTCACTCTCTGTCT
Source organism: Petaurus breviceps papuanus (assembly GCF_028583685.1). Taxonomy (NCBI): domain Eukaryota; kingdom Metazoa; phylum Chordata; class Mammalia; order Diprotodontia; family Petauridae; genus Petaurus; species Petaurus breviceps. Next base: position 3,356,920 of record NW_027187299.1, read on the forward strand.
GCAGGACAGTCTCAGGGCTTCTTAGCCAACAGCCAGGTTCCAGGACTTCTTCAACAAAAGGACAGTCTTTCACCAGTGGACAAATCTGGCAAAATAACATCAAAACAGACAGACAAAGTACCAGCAAAACAGCCATGTCTCCTCAGTCCTTGGCAGCTCAGGGGGCAGGTCTCAAAAGTCCAGGGCAATTCAAAGCGGCCACCAGCAATTCTCTTAGTCTCTCTCTCTCCACGAGGTGCTGCTTCCAAAAAGATCTTCCGCCTCTCTCTAGTGTCTCTCCAAATCTACATCACCAGCTCCTCCCAGTTCAGGACTTTCTTTTCACATCAACAAGCCCATCCCACAGGTGGGATTAACAAACTCTGGGTTTTAACACAATCAATTTGAAAACCAAGCCAATACAGGGGAATCTTTAATTGCCATTACTATCACAGTGGGAAACTTAGACCTGAGAGCATTATCCATGAAATCTTTAATTGTATATCTTAAAGCACTGATATAATAAGAAAACAATGGGATTGATTTTTTAAAGTAGATTTTGAAATGAGAATGGGCATGAATAAGGAGTAAAGAAGCAAAAATTTTAACCAGCATTGATCAGGTTCTGAATTAAGTGGTACAAACAAGTTTTATAAATGTAAATGAGTAAGAAGTATGATCTAGTGTAGTTATTTTAAGAATCAGAGTCAGAACTTGGGGTCTAACCTTAGCTGTGATTTCTTATTATTGTTGACCTAGAATATAACTTAGCCTCTTTTTGACCATCTTTTTTAAGGCAATATTTAACTGTTCTTTTATTAATGTAAATTTTAGTCAAATTTCTAAAGTGATTTAATGGTTAAAGGGTGTTCTATAATTGCTGAATTTTATTTATCTAAAACTTTGTTTCTGCAACAGTAGTTCTAAGTTTGAGAGACAAAATTAATATTTCTTTTTTCCTTTATTTTATTCAAACTAAAGGTGACACTCATCATGAATATCAGTGCTCAGTTAATAAACAAATATATAAGCATTTACTATGCTCCAGGTATAGTCTTGAGTGATGGAAATACAAATAGAAAAAAGACAGTCCATGCCCCTAAAAAGCTTACATTCTAATGGGGGAAAACAATACATAAAAGGAAATTTTAAAAGGGGCAGGTGGGCAAGGGAAGAAAAATATTCATGTGTCAGGTCATGGAAGAGAAAGTCAGGAGTGCAGCCTGGAGAGGAATGCCGGGTGTTCTCCTTAACAGACATTCTGGAAGGTGTCATCCAATCAGAGGAAGGGGACAGTGGATCAGAGAGTACTACAGAAGGTTGAATTCTCGGGCTGAAATGATGGGTGAAGAGGAGTCTGGAGCATAATGGAGAGCAATATCTGGAATACAGCCTAGGGAGTTAGGAATTTTTATTTTATTGAAATTAAAAATAGGGGCGGCCAGGTAGCACAGCGAGTAAGAGTACCAGCTCCAGTGTCGGGATGACCTGCATCAAATCCAGGCTCAGATACTCAGCACCATACCCAGACATAACTGGTCGTGTAACCTTGAGCAAGTTACTTAACCCCGATTGCTTTAAAAAAAAAAAAAGAAATTAAAAGTGATAATCATCATGAATATTGAGGGAAAACAGGACTGCTTTTATTTTAAAATATGTATACACAATATGACTTGAATCAGGTGGAAAAATCAGATGAACCAAAGCCCCAGGGCTTCTCTGCAGATTCCATAAGGACCTAGAACTAGAGAAACCTCAGATACCATCTAGGTCTAGTCCAACCCCTTCATTTAAGAGAAGAGGAAAGTAAAACCCAGGGAGACTGTGACTTGTCCAAGGTCAGGTAGTAAGTGTCAAAAGTAGGATTTGAACCCAGGTCCCCTACCTTGAGTCTGTACTTTCTCTACTTTGTACCATGTTACCCACCCCTTTCTCGACTTTTTTCCCTGGAAAGTTTTTTTTTAAGAATTATAAACCATTTTTAAACCTATTGTTCTCAATGGGGTCATGTTCTAAATTTGCTTAATGAGTATTGGAATTGCTATTGCTTTAGACAGAGCTTGGCAAAATACCTATCACTGTGTAAGTTATGTATGTTTTCCCAGGTCTAGTTGATGATCATTTCTACTCTTCAGGAATTTCACTAGTTGTATTCATAGTACTAATAATACTTTTGATAATAAATTATAATGATAAGATAAGAAATTATTCTTATTGATGGAGACCTCTCTGTATCTATAGTCTAAATTAAGCTGGTCCAGCCTTCTACAGAGTAGATGAATAAAAACTCACCAGGCCACTCCACTCCCACCTCTACATCTGCTTAGAATATATATATATATATATATATTTAATTTTATGTTTATTTTTAGTTTACAACAATCATTTCCACAAGATTTTGAGTTACAAATTTTCTCCGTCTTTTCCCTACCCACCACCACAAAACAGTGATCCCACTGAATACCCCCTTCCCTAATCTGCTTTCTCCTATATCCTTCCCCATTCCCCCTCCAACTTTCCAGTGGGGCAAGATAGATCTCCATACCCCAGTGCCTATATGTATATTATTTCCTAGTGCATATAATAATAATAATAATAATTTTTTAAACATTTGATTTTAAAACTTTGAATTCCAGATTCTTTCCCTTTCTTCCCTCTTCACCCACCCTTACTGGGAAGATAAGCAATTCAAAATAGGTTGTACATGTTGTAGTTACACAAAACATTTCCATAGTGGATATATTGTGAAAGACCGACTATATTTCCCTCCCTCCTATCCCATCTCCCACTTATTCTATTTCCTACTTTGACCCCGTCCCTTTTCAAAAGTGTGTGCTTCTAACTACCCTGCTCCCTAATCTGCCCTCCTTTCTATCATCCCCCCTCTTATCCCATTACCTCCTACTTTCTTGTAGGGTAAGATACCCAATTTAGTATGTATGTTACTCCCTCCTTAAGCCAAATTCAATGAGAGTAAGGTTGACCCATTCCCTTTTGCCTTCCTGTTCTTCCTCTCCATTTTAACAGTTTTCCCTTGCCTCTTTTATATGAGATAATTTACTCTATTCTGTCTCTTCCTATCTCCTCTCATTATATTCCTCTCACACTGCTTAATTTTATTTTTTAAATATCATCCCTTCCTATTCAATTGATCGTGTGCCCTCTATGTATACCTGTATTCATATATACACATACTCACATGTATTCATATGCACATATACCCTCATATATAGACATATGTATGTTTGTGTATGTATATATATATTCCCTTCAACTATCCTCATACTGAGAAAAGTTTCATAAGTTACAATTATCATTTTTACATGTAGGAATGTAAATAGTTCAACTTTGATAAGTTCCTTATGATATCTTTTCCCTGTTTACCTTCTCATGCTTCTCTTGCTTCTTGTATTTGAATGTCATATTTTCTATTCAACTCTGTTTTTTTCATCAAGAATGCTTGAAAGTCCTCTATTTCATTGAATGACCATGTTTTCCCCTGAAATGTTATACTCAGTTTTTCTGGGTAGGTGATTCTTGGTTTTAATCTAGCTCCTTTGTCCTCTGGAATATCAATATCATATGCCCTTTGATCCCTTAATGTAGAAGCTGCTAGATCTGTGTTATCCTTATTGTGTTTCCACAATATTAAAATTGTTTCTTCTTGGCTGCTTGTAATATTTTCTCCTTTATCTGGGGAACTCTGGAACCTGGCTATAATATTCCTAAGAGTTTTCTTTTGGGGATCTTTTACAAGAGGCAATCTGTGAATTCTTTCAATTTCTATTTTGCCCTCTAGTTCTAAAATATCAGGGCATTTTTCCTTAAGAATTTCTTGAAGGATGATTTCTAGGTTCTTTTTGATCATGGCTTTCAAGTACTCCAATAATTTTTAAATTATCACTTCTGTATCTATTTTCCAAGTCAGTGGTTTTTCCAATGAGATATTTCATGTTACCTTCTATTTTTTCATTTGTTTGGATTTGTTTAATAGTATCTTGATTTCTCATAAAGTCATTAGCTTCCATTTGCTCCAATTTAATTCTGAAGAAATTATTCTCTTCAGTGAGCTTTTGAAATTTTTTTTTTCCATCAGACAAATTCGGCTTTTTAAGGCATTCTTCTCCTCGTTGGCTTTTTGGGCCTCTTTTGCCTTTTGAGTTAGTCTATTTTTTAAGGTGTTATTTTTTTCAGTCAGGTTGTTGACTTGCTTTTCATGATTTTCTTACATCATTCTCATTTCTCTTCCTAATTTTCCTCCACTTCTCTTACTTGGTTTTCAAAGCCTTCTTGAACTCCTCTATGGCCTGTAAATAGTTCATATTTTTCTTGGAAGCTTTTGGTGCAGGAGTTCTGACTTCATTGTCTTCCTCCCATTCCATGCTTTGATCCTTTTCTAATATTTGACTGCTGTGCTTGCCTTGCTTCCTTTGCTTGCTCATGTTGCCACTCAATTACTTGACTTTTGAGCTTTTTGCCACAGTAGAACTCTGCTTCCAGAGAGGAGAGCTTTGACCCAAATCTCTGGGGTTTTTGCAGCTGCCTGAGCTTTATTTGGGTGGCCTCCAGAGGCTCTGGCACCTGTTCACACACCTCAAGACCTCCACTCAAGACAGTGATCCAGATCCAAACAGGTTAAAGCAAGAGTGATTACCCTCTGAATGGTCCCATGGCCACCTATGATCTGCAGGCCAGGATCTCTGAAGCAGCCACATGGCTGTGGCTGTATGGCCACACTGTCTCTGATGCTTCTTGCCTTCTCACCCACAGGGGCAGAGACCAGATCATGCTCTCAGTCCCCCTGTTCCTACAAAGTCCATACTAACTTTTACTTTGTCTTTGGCATTTATGGATTGATAATTCTGAAAACTGCCATAGCTGCTGGTGATCCACTCTTCTGAAGTCCACTCCAGCTGTCTGGTCAGGGCCTCCCTGGGCCTGAAACCCCAGGCTCACATGGGGTTGGGCTCAGCTCCCAGCTTGGTGTGATGGACCCTTTCTGATGGCCTTCCAGGCTTCCTATAGCAGATTTGTTTCTCTTTGACACTTTGTGGGCTCTGTAGCTCTAAAGTTTGTTTAAAGTCACATTTTATAGGTTTTTGAGGTGGTTATTGGTGGGGGTGGGGCTCATGGAGTTTTCCTGCTTCTATGCTGCCATCTTGGCTCTGCCCCTGGTTTATATTTATTAAGCCCTGGCTATGTGTCCACTATTAGTATGGATAGTGAATAAAATTCTGGCCTTGGAATCAAGGAAAACTTGGTTCAAATTTACCTCATTCACTACTAACAATATGACCACAGGCAAGTCACTTAACTTCTCTTAACCTCAGTCTCTCCATCTACAAAATGGAGATAAACAGAGCTATTGTAAGGCTCAAATCTAGCATTAAGGATTGCAAGGCAATAGATTGTGATCAGTTACAGTAAGTAAATATGAAAGTGGAACACATGATAGGGGCGGCCAGGTGGCTCAGCGAGTAAGAGCACCAGTTCCAGTATTGGGACGACCTGGAGATCGAATCCCGGGCTCAGACACTCAGCACCACACCCAGAAATAACTGGCCGTGTAACCTTGAGCAAGTTACTTAACCCCAATTGCTTAAAAAAAAAGTGGAACACTTGAGGCTGATGGCAAGATCAAGGGTATGACCATCTCTGTGTGTAACTGCAATGGGGTGGAGGAGTATAGGTCATGGGAAATGTACAAATTGAGTAACTAGAAAGTTGAGTTGTTTGAAAGAGTAATAACCTATATATTAAGGTCCCTTAATAGGAAGAAAAAAGTTGGAGAGGAAAGAAACATTGTAAGTCAGTCACTGAGTTTATTGGAGGAAAAAGGGATCAGGTTATAGTTTCAGATTCCAAACAAAGGAGTAATTCTTAGCCCTAAATCTATTCTACATGCTAAACATATTAGACTGAGACCTATGCTTTAGGAAAATCAGCTAAGTGGAGAATGGATTATAGTAGGGAGTAGAGAGTATGACCTGAATGACGATCTAGCAAAGAAGATCAAAAAGTGATCTGACTAGTAGGAAGAGAACCAGGAAAGAGAAATGCCATGAAGACCCAGAAAGAAGAAAACTAGCTGGAATGGTCAGATTAAGTGAGGATATTTTAAAGTGGGGAATACATGGGTGTGTTTTTAGGCAGCAGGGATAGAACCAGTAGATAGGGAGAGACTGAAGATTAGAAATAGAATGGGGATGATGGTGGGGGCAGTCTACTGGACAAAATTGGAGGTCATGAGATTAAGGCTCTATCTAGAAGAGTTGGCCTTGGCAAGGATAAGGGCCACTTCTTCATTGATATAAAAGAGGAGAGATAGTGGGGGAAGATATTGAGGTTCTTATCTCTCTTGGATGACATAGGAGCAAGTATGCAATTACTGTGTAGACCACATAACTTTTCACAGGGCTGAAGTACTTGATGCTGTGCAAAATGCTTTCCTCAGAATAAATATGTTAGATGGATAGGAGAAATGTTATTGTCCTCATTTTCCAGATAAAGAACTGAGACTCAGAGCCCTGGAATGACTTTTTCAGATTCTTCTGAATCCCAAGTCTGCTTGTCTTTCCACTACACCAGCCTAAGATAATGTAGTCTATAGATGCTTAACATCTCTTTATAAACTACAGATTGAGGGCTGCATTTTCACACGAGATCAGAACAATTGGTCCTTTTTCTGTTCTTTTTTTTAAGCACAGAGAATTTCCTAATGGACTCTCAGATTGATTTCACTTTCAAATACAGCATGTACTAAGTCCCTTGAGTTGTATAAGAATGGTTAACAAAATGGTGGGGCTTTTTTGGGAGGGGATAGAGGTGGATAAAAGACTCTCTTTAGCTTAATGCACCCACACCCAGAGCTGTGATCTCCCTTCATACTTAATGATGCACTTATTATGCCTTTACTGCTAATTCTTTGGCTTCATTGAGTTGATGGGCTGCTCTGTTTTCAACTGCCTTAGGATGGTGGACTCTGGTGAGCTATCAAGTGTTCTACACCTTACCTAAGAGATTTCTCTGGCCTGTCTGGGTAACCTTATTCATCACTGTTGTTTATTATGGGTTGCTGAAAATAGCTTGATAGGTTAATAAACTTAGAACCAGACTGAAGGGTTGTGAGTTAATTTTGCTTTCCAGAATGTTAATTAGTAAAAGCAAATTAGTTGTCCTTTAATTTCATGTGCCTTTTTTTCCTTCTTCCACGTTTGTAGTGTGGAACAGGAAAATAGAATCCCTGATTGACTTGTGTATTGGACAGTGATATATGAAAACAACTGGCATATTTGCCTCCCTGGAGGGAGATTTAGTAAGTAATTAGTTGTACTTTCTTTGTGCCTGAGTGAATCATGTTTTCTATGAGATTAAGTATATGAAATGCTCTTCAGACTTTAAAGTAGTTGTTACTATCATTATTACTTATTAAGAAATTATATTTTAAAGCATTCTTGTTATAATTTGACATTGTTAAATATCATTAGAAGAAGGTTAGATTTCATTAAGGAGAGGAAATTTCAATATGGAAATGACCTTGACCAACATGAATTAAAACCCACTTATTATTTAAAGCCTAAGCATATGTGTGGGGCTCATAGAGGTTTAGTGACTAGTCAGAAATCACATAGTATCAGAGGTGGACTTGAACGTAAGTGTTCTTCAGTCTATCAACAATCACGTGCCTTCTTTCTTATTATTAAGCTTTATTAATTTAATTTAATTTTTATATTATTTATATTTTATTATTTAATAATTAATTATTAGCTTTATTAATGGGAAGCGTTCCCTGTACTTAATACTTGCAGAGTAAGACAATAGCATGGCCCCTTGCTGTTTTAAAACCAAAGTAAAGCAAAGCAAGCTGCTGTCATAGAACTAGAAACTTGTCGGAACTAGAAGAGAAAATAGAAATCATGACCCTAATGATCTCATTGGGCAATGAGGAAACTAAAGCCCAAAGAAGCTGCTTGAACAAGATCACCAAATGAATCACAGCAGAGCTGAAACTAGAAACCAAACATCTTAGCTTCAATTCAATAATATTAATTAGCACTTAGAAAGAGTCAACTGTGATAGATACTGGTGGTGCAAAGAAGAGCTAAAGCATAATCTCTGCCCTCAAAAAGATTGCAATCTAACAAGAGGATAAAACATGCATAAGTTCCTAATAAAGAAAGCAATGCAATGAATGCAAAATAGAGTACCATCCCTCAAAAAGCATGCATTAAGCATCTTCTGTGGCAGATTAGTACTACAAGCTGGATACTGTGCTTCCAAGCAAATTAGTACAAGAAATTTGGAAAAAATATCACTTTGAATTTGGATAAAGATAGGGCATTGGTTGAATCTAGGAAAGATTAATGAACTCTATCAGACTAAAATGTTGGATTCAGGTGGGATTCCATTCCAGTCATGAGCAAAGACACAGACATTGAGAAGAATAGCCTGAAATAAGTCTAGAAAGGTTGGAACTAGATTGTGAGGGTTTTGAATATCTATGTAAGAAATGTATATTTTATTCAGTAGTCAAGAGAGAACCATAAATTTATTTTATTTAGTTTTGGCCGAGTTGCAATTTTGATCATTGAGTCATGCACAGAACTGGCAAGTATTGTGAAGGATGGATTAATAATTGAGGAAAAGTAGGAGGCAAGAAAATTTGTTAGGAGGCATTATAAATGTTCAGGTGAAAGTTGATGAAGGCCTAAGCTAGGGAAAGGACATGTGGTAGTGGGAGGAGGGTAGGTATCAGAGATACCTTAAAAAATAGAATTAACAGGACTTGGCAACTGATTGGATGTTGAAGATGAGAGAGAAGAAAAGGCAAAAATAACTCTGAGGTTTTGAACCTAGGTTTCTGGGTGGGTGGTGTCACTCATAACAGAAATGCACATATAAAGGGGAGGAGCCAAATTTTGCAGGATCATAGGATTTAGAGCAAGTGAGTACCTTGGAGATTATCTAGTGATAGGATCAGAGATGTAAAGCTTAAAGATCCCTCAGAGGCCATTTAGTCCAATGCTCTCATTTTACATGTGAAGCAAAAGAGACCAAGGTAATTTAAAGTGACTTGTTCAAAGTCATAAGGCAGCATCAGACCAATTCTCTTATCTTAAGACAAGAATATTGAGAAACAGAGAAATTAGGCCCCTTGCCAAAGGATTCACAAGTAGAAGTAGAAAAGCCAGAGTCAAGTCTTTTGGTGCAAAATCTAGCGGGGTTTTTTTCTTGTTCACTATGGTGTGTTTACTTTGTACATTCTGGATTTGAGATACTAAGAGGACTGTTGATATCCATTAACTGGCAGCTGGAAATATGGAAATGAGCTTTTATGAAAAGTTGGAAGTGAAAGAAGATTTGGGGATTATCTAGATTTTTAGTCTCCTCCTATAGATAAAGTTGAAGACTATAGACATGGGATTGGACCAGGACATCAAGGTCAAAAATATAGAGAGAAAAGGAGAAGGTAAAGAACAGAAACTTGGGGGATTTCTGTGTTTGAGGTATGAGAGGAGATGCAGAGAGTTGTTGGAGTATAGGGAGAGAACCATGAAAAAGTGTTAGGTAGAGGAAATTATCTAGACAGAAGATTCTGTCAACAGTGACCAATGCTATTGGTCAAGGAAGATAAAGGTAGAAACTGAGAAATATTTCAATACTTCAGTACATTATAGATCTGTACTTATGTCAGTGTGGGGTCTCCTTTCACAAACAGAGATCCCAATTCCACTATGCCTTAGGAAATTCTTTGTGAATTGGTGTGACTGAAAAATTCATCATTCTGTAACTGATCTGATGAGATGCTCATCTATGGGAAGAAGAAAAGACCATTTATATTAGTGAATAGAAGAGGACTGGTGACCTTGGAGTCAATCAATAAGCTTTTATTAAGCTCTTACTATCTTCCAGCCATTGTGCTAAGTGTTGAGCAGTTCTCTGGAAAGGCAAGAACATGGTCCTTGCCCTCAAGAGCTCATATTCTAATGGGGAGAGACAAAATACAAACAATGTACATACAAGATGTGTAAATGGAAAGTTAATGGAAAGGCCTTGAACCAGGCCTTTTTTTCAGGCCTCTTTTCTTTAGGAACTTATTTTCCATCCTGTGTTTTGAAGACACCTAGGGTTCTGTGAAAGCTTGCCAGGCCTCAATGGGGTATTTTGCAAGTGGAAGTAGGTTGTAGGTTCTTTTGTGAAATGGCTGCAATTTTTCCATATTTTAAGTTCACAGGAGGATATTATTTCTAAATCCAGCTCCTTTCTCTTCTTCTGTTTCCAAGTGATACTGTCACCCTCACTGCAATTCATTTGTTCCACAGGTCAGTGAAGAAGTAGGCCAGAAAACAAATGGTGTAAGTGTGACCATTCGAGTTGGAAAATGTTTTACCTTTGTTTTTACCCTGACCCAGATAAGGAGCAATATAAAAAGAACTACTTTTATGACAATCCCAATAGCAACTTTCATTCCCAACTTTACTACCCTTAAAATATACATAATATTATTATTTCAGATTTCCTCTTGACTATAAGCTAGTTTCAGTCTGAAGGACAAATATATGTATATATGTGTGTGTGTATTATCCTTTGACTAGAAACTCTGTTTATTACTTAAAGCCCTTCACAACCTAATCCTAATGTACCTTTTGAGCCATTTTATACATTATTTCCTTTCGATCCCAACACATTTGCCTTGCTGTTTCTCATACGTGATACTATTTCTTATCCCTATGCCTTTGCTCTGGCCATTCTCTATGCCTAAAATGTAACTTAGAATCTCTGATTTCCTTCAAAGCTCAGCTCATGTAACAGCTTTTATGTGAAACTTTTCCCTCTTCCCCCAGAAATATTAGAGATAGGGACCAGACTTGTGTAGTATTGAGAATTCTCAGGGGAGAAAATTTCTTCCACCAATGCAATCTTGCCTGCAGCTTAAAAGTCTTAGGTAGTTGTTTAAAACACTGAAAGATTAAGTGATTTGCCAATAGTCATCCAATCATTATGTGTCAGAAGCAGTCTCTGAATCCAGGTTTTCCTGGCTTAGGGCCCAGTTCTCTATCTACTGCCTCTCCTTCATGAAATTACCTTAGATTTATTTTGCATATCCTTAACATATGCTTATATATGAGTATGTTGTCTTCCCCCATAGAATATAAACTCCTTGAGGGCGGGAACTGTTTCATTTTTGTTTTTACATGTTCAACATCTCTCATATAGTAGCTGTTTTAAAAATACTTGTTTATTGATTGGTTATTTGAAACAACCATTTGAATGAAGTTTTGTAAACTTTAATTTCTTTTTAGCATAAAGCATCTATGATTTTAAAAAGTTTGAAAATGTCTGTTGTAGGTTATGCTTCCTCCATGTGATGACAATGAGGTGTCATGGTCATAGAAAGACTAATGGGGATCAAGCTCTGTTTAATAGCAGACATTTTCAGACAGGCTGTGACTTCAAAGCCACAAAACAATCCACCTGCAGAGATGGAAAAAGGGAGATTGTTCCTCATCTTTAGATGGAAGATGGCTGAGCAAAAATAGGAATTAATGGTTTACCTTCAATCACACAGACTGGGAAGGTGGCAACATTTGGTTAAGGACTTTGAAACATAAAGACATTGATGTTGATACCTTGGGCGAAAGGGCTCTTGAAATGTGGTTTTATGAATCTTTAGAACCCATTAGGAATACGGCTTGATAAAGTTAGACTTTATCATGAAGCAAGATGAACGTATTCTCATGACACCAGGCTACTGGGCAGGACTTTCAAGAACACCCATTACTCCTCTCTCAATTTTTGTTGTCTTCTGAGGAAGTGGAAAGAATGTGAGTAGCCCTACAATCTACAAACAAATATACATTAGAATCATAGGATTTAGATCTGGAAGTGATCTTAGATAGTTTAATCCCCTTATTTTAAAAAAATGAAAAAAAAATTCAATCCTGGAGATTTTGTCAGCAGGACTTAAGATTAATTAGGTGATAATAGTAAATGGGGTTAGCTAAGTAAGGGTAGGCAATGGAGACATAGATCTGTTGCTCTTCTTCAGTAGAAATGTCCAAATAGGGTTTTCTTAACAGAGATGTTGGAGTGGTTTGCCACTTCCTCCTCCAGTTTATTTTACAGATGAGAAAACTAAGGTAGACAGGGTTCAGAGACCGTTTTGTGATCCCTTTGGGGGTTTTCTTGGTAAAGGTGCTTATGGTGATTTGCCATTTCTTCCTTCAGCTTGTTTTGCAGTTAAGGAACTGAGGCAAACAAGGTTAAATGGCTTACCCAGGGTCACACATCTAGTAAGTGTCTGAGATCAGATTTGAACTCAGATTAATTTTCTTGACTCCAGACCTAGCACTATGTCCTCTGCTCTGCCTGGCTCCCCGTGACACATAGATTATTGTAAAACAAATTGCAATAGTTAGAAAAGTTAAAAGCTAGATTCGTATTTTAGTAGTGAGGACACAAAAGAAGGTATAAACCCTTGAGATGTTATGGAGAAAGTGTTGGTAGTATTTTGTAATTGATTTAATTTGAGAAGGTGGTTAGGGGGCAGTAAGAGTGTCCTTGAAATGGTGGAGTGGAAAATGACTGAATCTGAGGGGTTAGTAGAAAGATGGCTACATCTCTAAAAGGCTTGGGGAAGGCAAGAAGATGTTATTGCACCACCCAGACATGATCTTTCCTTCATTCCATCTCCTAGAACAACTATTGCCATGGAACACTTATCACATATTAACTTGTACCAGGTTGTTTGTGTACATGTATCTTTAAGGAACATTCAGTCTAAGACCATGAAGAAACTCTCTATTCTTAAAATGAGAAGACATCTCTACATTCTCTCCCTAATATTATGAAAAATATAAGCACAAACACAAATGTATAATATATAATTATTCTTGATCCATACCCGTCAATAAAATAAGTGTTGATATTTTGTGCGAATAAGGATTAAAACAAAAAGGAGGGGGGAGGGAGAAGAGGCCAGGACAAGTCTTTTCTGGGAAAAAAAAAAGGTAGCTGAGAGATACAGGAAGAGCACCAGGCTTTGTAGTCAGAAAGATCTAGGTTAGAATCTTGCCTCAGATGATTATTAGTGGTGTCATAGACAATTCACAACCCCTCTGAGCCTCAGTTTCCCACTTTGTAAAATGGGAAAAATAATAGTACTTACCTCATTCAAATATTTACTTTGTTTTTGAGGATCAAATGATAAAAAACATGCAAAAAAGTAGGTAACTGTAAATTATCCCTGTTATTATCATGGAATTTCATCTCTTGAATGCCCACACATGCATAGGGTCATATGCTAAATCCATCTAAACATGTATGAAGTGTCTACTATATAACAGTCACTGTACTAAGCACTAGGGATTAAAAGAAAGGTAAGAGAGGTCCTTATTCACAATCTAATGGGGGAAATAACATGTAAATAATTATATATAAACAAGCTATGCAAAGATTAAACTGAAAATAATCAATAGAGGAAAGGAAGTAGAATACAAAGAGATTGAAGATGGGACCTTAGCTGAGACTTGACAGAAGCCAGTAGGGTTGACGTAAAATTTGTGTGAATTATAGAGTCAGCAAAGTAGTAGAGTTACACCAAATTCCTATGTAACTGAATCTTTGTGGAAAATTTCCTTCATCTGGTTTTTTAGCTTAAAAGCAAATTTATTTCTGGGGTGGGTCTTCCAAATTATAGTAAATGTGAAGATATGAAACTCAAAAATGTACCTTTAGTTATCTGGAGAAGGGATATCCTTTGACTTTTCTTTCTTTTTTAAAGAAGGAAAACTGTTTAATTTAATTTAATTTAAAACTGTTATGAGATACAGAGTAAAATGAGGATTTGACCTCCTGGTATTATTAAATTATTAAAGTTTGAATTTTTCAGACAGTAAATTTCAACAAATACATATCTATAATTTCTCAGGAAATAATATGGAAAGCTAGATTCCCTTCAAAGATATGGTTCTTTTCTCAAAGTGTTTTTAAACAAAACTGTACTAACCTATACATTAAACCAACATAATTTGCAGATGCATATGAAACTCTACACTGTAAAATCTAGAACTGTAAAGTTTCATTTCTACTACATAAAAACATTTCAACATCTATGGGAGTTTTCTGGAATGAACACTCATCAATTCATATCATTCCCAATTCAGAGGCTCTTGAGACCCATCGCAGAGCAATTAGGGATGTTAATTTTGGAGAGAACTGTCAAATATTATAGACTTCATTATTAGTGGGTGATAAATTGTTTAAAAGTAGATCTCCCTCTCAAATATTTTCTTACATGTGAATTTTTTAGACCTATGTTAAAAAAACAGCTATCATTATAGCTCCTGAATTTAAATGTGCATGCATATAATTTTATTTCTCTATTTGAGAGTCAGAGAAGACATATATAAATGTATATGTAAATGTATGTTCATACATATTTTGCACACATTTACACGCATATATGTCTATGCACACATATATTGTTCAGTCATTTCAGTCACATCTGATTCTTTGTGACACCATTTGGGGTTTTTCTGACAAAGATATTGGATTGGTTTGACATTTCCTTCTCCAGTTCATTTAACAGATAAGGAAACTGAGGCAAACAGAGTTAAGTGATTTTCTCAGGGCCACACAGTTAGTAAGCCTGGTCTTTCTGACTTCAGGCCCAGCATTCTAGCCACCACCTAGCTGCCCAATATTCACATGTATGTGTGTATATTTATACATAGGGAAATACATATATCTATTTAGATATGCATATGTGTATATATACACATGCATGCCTATTTCATTCTATAATGTATTTAGCAAGGTGGGGATAGAAGGGAGAAAAATCTGTGCAAATATTTGGTTAAAGTGTTAAGGTAGGAAAAATTCAACATTAGTCATAAATGTACATAAAAGAAAAGATGGCTATCAGAAAGAGTTCCTCTATGATGTTGGGCTTGTTTAGGTCATCATGTCCATTCTGTTTCTCCTCATAAATTTCTTGAACATTGAAACAAAAACTTTTCTGAGTTAAGGCCTTTCATACTGTACACTATAGGGAAGCAGTTGTTGTTTTTATAATTTTTTCAAGAAACTAACTTCATTCAGGTTAGTCATGGTCTCAGTTCTTTAATCCAACACTTCATCTTCCCCAAATTAAAAAAAAAAGATCCAAATATCCCCAAATACATTTTTGTTTATACACCAGCTCTCTGATTTGACAAATGTAATCTCTGAGGCTTATTATCAATCCTTTAAGAAATGACCGCTTCCTGTCTATTTGTCAACTTCAGTATGAATTTCCCAGAGCTTGGAAGAGGCATTAAACTGCACATTGTAACTGGGATACATAAGGACACTAAATTGACTTTTTAATCACTGAGGTTTGAGTTCCATAGAACAAACAGGTAGAACGATAGAAGATTTATGGGGAAAAAAAGACATTTATTTAAGTCCTTACTATGTGCTAAAAGCTATGCCATTTGCTGGGAATACAGCAAACAAGACAGTCTCTGCCTTCAAGGAACTGTCATTCTAATAGCAGAAGATAATTTATATAGCTCTGAACACAATGCATGATATTTATTACATAGGCTTTCTTTTTATTTATCTTCATTTATTTATAAAATTGATTTATTTTTAGTTCTCATATGTTTTCACTTCCACAAGATTTTGAGTTCTAAATTTTCTCCCCATCTCTCTCCTCCCCCCACTCCAAGACAGCATACATTCTGATTACCCCTTCCCCCAACCTGCCCTCCCTTCTATCATACCCCATTCTCTTACCCCTTCTCCTTCTATTTTCCTGTAGAGCAAGATAGATTTCTATACCTCATTGTATAGGCTTTCTTGAAATGGAAATTTATTACTATATATTTTGAATCTTCTCTTACATTTGGCTGTGCACATGACATACTTTTTTTTCTTTTCTTATTTTATATTTAAGTTTACGTTTCTTTTTCTTTTCCTATCATGTATTTAAGTTTTAATATTTAAGCCTAAATGAATTTAAATAAATTTAAAAAAGGAAAAAATATAACACATAAAGAGGAGTGGTGGAGTAGGAGGGTTTTCATCAAGGAAGTCAGAGGGATGATGAATATAGGACAATCAGTTACCAAGTCCTTTCCAGAAATACTACTGTTGATTTGATTGATATTGTCAGAGCTAAAGTTAGAAAGCAAGAGGCCAACTTAGAGTGGGGAGGTACAGGGAGGCATATACTGTGTGACATGGTATGAAACTGGGCTGGGTGTGGCTGGTTTGAGTAAGAATGAAATACAATGAAATCAGAGATCTAGGGAAAATAATATTTAAATATTTATGATTTCCCTTTCATACATACCCACAGAGACACACATACACATATATCTAAGTATCAAGTAGTTGCATTAAGACAATGAGACAACTCGGTGGTACAACGTATAGATAACTGGGCTAGATCAGGATAAAGCCAAGCATGAGCAGCTTTCCAGAGGACTGCTGCTGTGAACAGCTTTCAAGATTCTGATTACACAGTATAGTAAACTCTCTATTTATTCAGTAACAAACCAAGACAAAACATTCAAAGAAAATCAAGGTACAACATTCACAATGTTACAACTTATCACTAAAACAGTCACGTAGTTTTCACCAAAGTGGTCATGTAGTTTTAAGCAAAGTACATTCATTTAGTCAATCATAAAGTCCTTAATTCAATCACAAAGTATGAAAGTCAAAGTCCACCACCCATGGAGTACAATTAAGTTACCATATCATCAGTCACTACTCAGTATCCTCTTAAGAGGTAGTGGAAATTACAAAGGCCATCCACCCCCAGGTCACAAGTAAGTTACAATTTCATCAGTCACTACTCACTACTCTCTTAAGGGGGTAGTGGAAAGCACAAAGGCCATCCACTCATAGGTCACCAGTAAGTTACAATTTCATCAGTCAGCATTAAATACCCAAGGAGAGGTCTTTTCATCTTGACTTGAGGCAGGCTCTTAGCTTCCATGGTTCCTCTTCCATGGTCCCAGTTATTGCCTGAATCTAACCAACTGCCACCTGAGTTCATAGGCAGACAGCTCACAGTTCCTTGTCCAGCTCTCTGTGCAGTTCCTGTTCCATATTGAAGCTCACAGTGTCTAGTCCACCTCAAGCCCTTATTCAAATACCAGGAAACTAAGTCCCAGAAACAGAAAGTCAAAGTCATTACAATAACCACAAAGTTGCTACACATGGTTAATGCAGTGAACACCAATATTCCCAAGCCTTAACAACAGAACAGGTTCCCTCAAGCAGGGATCTTTCTCTCTTACTCACTCACAGTAGCTCCTCAGCAGAAGTCCCGGCTGGTTCTTGGAAGCTCTCAGCAGAAGTTCCCAGAAGAAAGATCTCAGCAGAAATTCCAGCTGGCTCTCAGAAGGAGCTCTGCCACCACAAGTTCTGTTCTCAAAATCAAAATCACTTTCTCCAGCTCTGTTCTCAAAATCAAAATCACTTTCTCCAGCCTGGGCCTCTCCTCCTCAGCCTCCACAAGGCTTACTCCAAGTTTTGTTTCAGTTCTTATTTCTCTTCTCGGTTCTTCTCAAGTCTCAGTTCAGTCCTCAGTGCAGCAGTAACAGCTCAACCTTCACATACTCACTAAGAGAAATTCTGGCCTCTCTCAGCTTGGGCTTTTCCTCATATAAGGTATTAGCTCCTTCCTGTTACAACAGGAAGTTCCTCCCACTGTGGGATTCACAAGTTCTGGATCATGATACTTGATACAATCATACTTGAAACAAGGTGCTAAGTGCTTGCCAAAACAAGAGGATCTTCAAATTGCTTTACTGTTACAATCAGGAAGATTCATCTTCATGAATTCAAATCTGGTCTCAGACACTTACCAGCTGTGTGACCCTGGGTAAGTCACTTAACACTGTTTGCCTCAGTTCTTCATCTATAAAATGAGCTGGAGTAGGAAATGGCAAACCATTCAAGTATCTTTGTCAGGAAAACCCCAAATTGAGTCACGAAGAGTCAGGCACAACTGAACAATGACTAAATAAGAACTAAGATAATAGCAATTTTAGTTTCAGTTTTGAGATTTTTAGAACTATCAAGTAGTGCCATATTTATGTCCAGGAAAATTACAGGGCAAGAGGGCCTACCAAGGACCTCTGGTCCTCCCTCCTGTCACAGCCAAGTTACATATAAGCTACTGAAGGCTGACATGTGCCCTATTTATAAAGACTTTCAGCAAAAGAAATTCTGCTTTCCTGGCTTATCCACTTTATTATGTAACTACTACCAGTTTCAGGTTGTCAAGAAAGTCCTTCAGGTATCTAATTAAAATTTCATATGCTGAAGCTTAAATCCACTTCTTCTGTGTCCAGTGGAGCTAGAGAATAGCTAACATTATTTACTGTGTGACCCTGAGCAACTCCCTTTACCATTCAATAGTCAGTTTAGAAGATGCTGACCAACCTGTATTGGCAGTGAGTTCCCTATGGCAGAGAAGGTACAGAGAAAGGAAATGGCACTCTTTTATTTTTATGATAATGATAACAGTGGTAGGTAAAACACAAAAGCAAATCTTCAAAGCATAATTATTCCATAATGTTGTT
This sequence comes from Petaurus breviceps papuanus, assembly GCF_028583685.1. Lineage (NCBI taxonomy): Eukaryota > Metazoa > Chordata > Mammalia > Diprotodontia > Petauridae > Petaurus > Petaurus breviceps. Next base: position 3,375,483 of record NW_027187299.1, read on the forward strand.
GAACCTAAAATGCCTAAAGAAATTGAGGTTTTATAAAAGGATCATTGGAAGGAAAATGCAAGCCTGAACTAGATAAACCTTCATTTCTATTCATTTTCATGCTGTCTTTTTTTTTTTAGGAAGGACATTTCATTCATTCATTTATTTATTTATTTTAGCTTTAATGCTTTATTAACTTCTGATTTACATCATTCGTTTCTGCCAGATTTTGAGTTACAAATTTTCTCCCTGTTTTTCCCCTACCCACTGCCCCACAAAAGTAGTCCCACAGGATATCCCCTCCTCCAATCTGCTGTCTCCCATATTTTCTCCCATATCCCTTTTGAGTTTTCCAGTGGATCCCTATGCCTCAGTGCCTGTATATCTTATTTCCCAATTACATGTAAGATGGTATTAATAATAGTATATATATATACACACATATATATACATATATTTGAATATTTGATTTTAAAACTTTCAATTCCAGATTCATTCCCTTTCTTCCTTGTCACCCACCCTTGCTGGGAAGATAAGCAGTTCAGTATAGGTTGTACGTATGTGGCTAATGCAAAACAATAACATAGTAGATATATTGTAAAAGACTGACTATATTTCCCTCCCTCCTATCCCACCTCCCACTTGTTCTATTCTCTACTTTGATCCCGTCTATTTTCAAAAGTGAGTGCTTCCAACTTCCCTCCCCCCCAGCCTACCCTCCCTTCCCTCATCCCCCGTCTCATCCCCTTCCTCCCCTATTCTCCTGGAAGGTGAGATACCCTATTTAGTGTGTATTTCACTCCTTGCTCAAGCAAAATTCAATGGGAATAAGGTTGACCCATTCCCTTTTGCCTTCCTATTCTTCCCCTCCATTGTAAGCATTTTTCCTTGCCTCTTCTGTATGAGATAGTTTACCCCAATCTGTCTCTTCCCATCTCCTCTCATTTTATTCCTCTCACCTCTTAATTTCACCTTTTAAGTATCATCCCTTCCTGTTAAATTGGTCCTGTGCCCTCTATCTATGTATATCTGTAAACATATATACACACATTCACATATGTATTCATATGCCCATATACCCTCATATATAGACAAATATATATATTTCTAATCCCTTCAACTAATGAGAAAAGTTTCATCAGTTACAATTATTGTTTTTCCATGTAGGAATATTAATAGTTCAACTTTGATAAGTTCCTTATGATTCCTTTTTCCTGTTTACCTTCTCATGCTTCTCTTGCTTCTTGTATCTGAATGTCAAATTTTCTATTCAACTCTGGTTTTTTCAGCAAGAATGCTTGAAAGTCCTCTATTCCACTGAATGACCATATTTTCCCCTGAAACATGATACTCAGTTTTGCTGGGTAGGTGACTCTTGGTTTTAATCCCAGCTCCTTGGACCTCTGGAATATCTTATTCCAAGCCCTTCGATTCCTCAGTGAAGAAGCTGCCAGATCCTGGATTATCATGATTGTGTTTCCACAATATTCAAATTGTTTCTTCCTGGCTGCTTGTAATATTCACTCCTTAATCTGGGAATTCCAGAACCTGGCTATGATATTCCTAGGAGTTTTCTTTTTGGGATCTTTTTCAGGAGGTGATCGGTGGATTCTTTCAACCTCTATTTTGCACACTGGTACTAAAACATCAGGGCAGTTTTCTTTGAGAACTTCCTGGAGGATGATTTCTAGGTTCTTACTTTGGTCATGGCTTTCAGGCAGTTCAGTAATTTTTAAATTATCTCTCCTGAATCTATTTTCCAGGTCAGTGGTTTTTCCCATGAGATATTTCACATTCCCTTCTCTTCTTTCATTTGTTTGGATCTGTTTAACAGCATCTTGATTTCTCATAAAGTCATTAGTTTCCATTTGCTCCAACCTAATTCTGAAGCAATGATTCTCCTCATTGAGTTTTTGAGATTCTTTTTCCATCTGGCAAATTCGGCTTTTTAAGGCATTCTTCTCTTCATTGCCTTTTTGGGCCTCCTTTGCCATTTGAGTCAGTCTTTTTTTTAAGGTATTATTTTCCTCAGTCAGGCTGTTGACTCTCATTTCATAATTTTCTTGCATTGTTCTCATTTCTCTTCCCAATTTTTCCTCCACTTTTCTTATCTGCTTCTTAAGGTCCTCTATGCCCTGTAACCAGCTTGTATTTTCCTTTGAAGCTTTTGGTACAGGAGTTCTGACTTCAGTTTTCCTCCTGTTCCATGCTTTGCTCCTTTTTGTCCCCAAAATAGGAGTGTATTGTTGGAATCTTCTTTCTGCTTTGTTACCTTTGCCTGCTCATTTTGCCACTCAATTACTTCACTTTTGGGCTTTTTGCCACAGTAGGACTCTACCACCAGACAGGGGAGCTTTTGTCCCAAACGCTGGGGTTTTCTCAGCTGCCGGAGGTATTAGATGGGTGCCCTCTCTGAGTCTCCACACCCTCTGGCAAGCTGGACACACACCCCTGGACCTCCACCCTAGACTGCAATCCAGATCCAAGCAGGTTAAAGCAAGAGAGATTACCCCTCAGACTGGTGCTTGGTCCCCCTACACTCTGCAGGACAAGAGCTGAAGCCGCTACATGGTGCTGCCTGGCTCTGCCGGTGTCTCAGCGGCTTTTCTCCCTGGGGGTAAAAGCCACGCACTCCCACTTACTGTTTCCAAAGTCCAGAATGCACTGACCTCTCACTTTGTCCTTTGTGTCTATGTGTTGATAAATCTGGAAATGGCCACAGCTGCTGCAGATCTGGAGTCCCTCTGGCCGGGGGCTGGTCAGGCCTGCCTTGGGGCTAAAGCCTCCGTGTGGGGCTGGGCTTGGCTCCCAGAGTGCTGTGCTGGATTCCTGCTGGCCTGCCAGGCTGTCCTCAGTGGGAGGTTAGCTTCTCTGTGTCATTTTGTGGGTTCTGCAGCTCCAAAGTTTGTTTAGAGTCCACTTTTTACATGGATTGGGGAGGGTGGAAGCCGGAGCTACAGGAATGTTGTGCTTCTACTCCGCCATCTTGGCTCTGCCCAGCCATTTTCATGCTGTCTTAACCCAATGTATTGTGGCCATTAGGACAAGTGTGACTTTTGGCAAGTTTGCAAGTATGCATCAGTTTTTTGATGGTATACAGGTTGAAAAATAAATGCTGCTTTTATTCAGTACTCATAACCTTTACCCAATTCTCATTCATTTTTTTCATGAAGATATCCAAATGGTCCTGTGCAGAGATATAGGCTTGCCTCTTCATGAAGAACAAGTCTATACTACTTTGAAGCTTAGTACATTTTGTTTTTTGACAATGATGAAACTATTGACATTTTATACTAGTCCTTTCACTGTAGCTATTATCTAGCTATGGGCTAGCTTTCTCTTTCTTTGTTCCTTAATGGTTCTGTTACTTCAAGAACCCCCTCAATCAGACAATATGCCTTTCCAGAAAGCATTTGCTATATCATTAGGACAGAATGATCCTTCCATTCCCTCCTGTTCTCTCTGTCATCCTGTTCTTCTGTGAACATTAAGTTGTCCTGCTTCACTTTGTTTTGTAAGAGCTAAGAGCTTTGCCTTTCAATTCACCAAACTTACCATGACTGAAAGCAGTTGAGAACCATAGAGGTTGGTTAGATAACTTAATAGTGGTTTTAAACTTTTATATTCCTGGAGCAGAATGCATATGCCCTCATTCATTCCTTTCTTCTCTTTCAATCTCTCTCTTTCTCTCTCTCTCTCTCTCTCTCTCTCTCTCTCTCTCTCTCTCTCTCTCTCTCTCTCTCTCTCTCTCTCTCTTTCTCCTTCCTTTTTCTCTCTTCCCCTCCTCCTCTCCTTCCTTCTCCCTCTCTCTTCTTCCCTTCATCCTTTTCTGCCTACTTCCTTCTCCCTCACCTGTGAAGTCCCAGATTCTGCTGAGTATTTTTCTGCACATGTCTATGTTCAGATGGTTTCCTATTTGATTCATAGGCTTTGTGACTTTTGCTCAAAATAAGCCATCTCATTTCTGTGAGGTTGGCCTATTTTTCTGACAGTCCCTCAGTACTTGCACTGCCTTGCATAAGATACTCCTCCATTAGTCCTCTACTACATTTTGTTTCCCCACCCTACCTACAGTTATACTGTTGTAGAGTCTCAGATAATGGCTACTTTCAGGTCCTACTGCAATACATCTTTTGTATAATTTCAGTTTACACATCTGATAAGGCTTTGATGCCAACAATTTATCTACATTCCAAGTGATCATTATTATTAACTCTGACTTACAGTTTGATATTAAACCTTATACTCAGATACTACAAAAAGTAAAGTTCAAGGTGCCAAGTGGAGTGTGGACAGCCACCCTTCAGGCCTACAGACATTATAGAGATTGGAAGGCAATACTTTCTTAGAGGCTTTTGACTTGCTTTTCAACTGATGAGTACATTAGGGCCAAACACTGTCAGCAAGTCTACTGAAGCAAGTGCTTACCTTATACCCAAGTTTTCTGCTGCTTCATCTGTGAGTGTATCATTTCTTACTGTATTTACTGCTGAGAGGTGAATTCTATAATAGATCATAGCTCTAAAGATTAGAGCAGGCTATTAAGTTTGTTTGTTAAGTTATCCCTAGTTCTGGATGACGTTACTATCACCTTCATATATCCTTTAATTTGTTAACTCATTCACTTCTCTGATGGCCCTGTTCCCTGATCCATAATTTTGTCTATATCCTATTGGGTTTGCACGTCTAGATTACTGCCATTGGAGTACAGCAGTTCCCAGAATGTGATTTTCAGTACTTTTTTGTTCACAATCTGTCGTTCTGGAAACATTTGTTATTGTTGTTGCTGAGAGGAAGAAACCAAAAATGTATCATTATATTCATTGCCACACTTCTCAGCATATTCCAAATAGATGAAAATGTGAAATAGATTATATAAAAATGAATTGCTTATATACCTCAGCGTCCTTTATTTGAGGATGGAGAAATGTGCTCCATGGTACCATTAATTCTAACACAAATGAGACAAATTTATGAAGTGGTTATTTCTTGAAATTTCTGGGTATCTAAAGATTTATTGTTGTTCAGTCATATCTGACTCTTTTTGACCCCATTCTGGGGTTTTCTTGGCAAAGATAATGCAGTGCTTTTCCATTTCCTTCTCCAGTTCATTTTACAGATGAGGGACTGAGGCAAACAAGGTTAAGTGACTTGCACAAGGTCACATAACTAGTAAATGTCTGAGGCCAGATTTGAACTCATAAAAATGAGTCTTCCTGATTTCAGTACAATGCTCTATCTACTGTACCATCTAGTTGCCCTATCTAAAGATACTAATAGTAATATTATCTTATTTTTAAAATGAATATGTACTTGATTTTTTGTAAATTAAATCACATTTTCCCATTGCCTTACAATTAATTTTCAGAAATATCTTTTCTTTACATCTACTTGATCTTCGTTTAGCAAGATGTTCTAATAACTAAGCTTTAAATTTCTTTCTCTACCTTTCCACACCCAACCTCATGTTAAGATAAATAGAAAGTTGATAGTGCATTAGGAGAACTTACTCTTTAAAGCAATTTTCCTTTGAATATTTAACATGTAAATATAGATAAATAATCTCTAACACATTTATAAATAAATTTAAAAGACATTTTAAGAGGTAGACAGTACAGATCTGGTCCATGAAGCATGCACAGACACTGGACTCTCATTCACCAATTACCACATAACATCACATTTATTAAAGTAGATTACACTTTTATGTGTCAAGATCTTGATGTTCTTTAGTCTTTCCTTTTATCTGTTGTTCAGTTCTATAGGCAAAAGAATATACATTTGTTAACTGTTTGCTATGGACTGGGAACTTTTCTAAGGACTGGGAATATAAATATAAGCTAACAGAAAGATAGTCTGTGGGAAAAAGAGGGGAAGAAGCTCCCACCTAGGGAAATGGTGGTGAAGCAAGAGTCAGAAGCCCAGTGCACATGAAATATAGCAAGGACTTGTCCCATCCCCAAAATGGAGGCCCCCTGGAAGGAAGCCAACGGGAGGACACCTAGAGCAAGACAATCAGCCACACTTGAGTGCAGGGTTCTTAACCATTTTTGTGTCATAGACCCCGCTTTTTGGTGAATCCTATGAATCCATTTTCAGAATACAGTTTTTAAATACGTAATAAATATGATATGTAGAGTTACAAAGGAAACCAAGTAGATATTAAAAATCAAGCCAAATTTTTTTAAACAAGTTCACAGACCCCAGATTAAGAATCTTTGCTCCTGTATAAACCATACTATAACTTTAGGAGTTTTAATTCATAGTGTTGTGATGATGTTCCTTCAAAAGAGATGAACCAGAATCTTTCTAGAATCAGAGAACAGTGTGAGAAGGCCATTGGTGCTTCCTTGGGTGTATAGTTCTTTGAATTCTAGCTTTGCCAATAACTATCTATGTGGTCTTGCTCTTGGCACACATCTAGACCCAGCACCCTCTTAGTTCAGGTTCCATGTTGGGAAGAAATAGGGCTCTTGTCAACCACTGATCAAAGGAGGAGGTTTACTTTGCCCTAACATAGCAAGGATATGCAATGAAGATACAATGGCACTTAGATTTTTCTAGACATAGCCCCTCTCTTCTTCAACTAGGACTTCATTTGATCAGTCAGTCATCAGGATACAATGACTTGTGCAGTCTTAGGCACCTGCTGAGACTGGACTGAGAGGCTCTGGGTACACAGACTTGGACCCATTATGCCCCCAGACCAGGAAGTTGCACGGGGAAGCTGGGGCCAATCAGGATGAACTAGGAGGAAAAGTCAGGGTAGTCATGGAAATCAAAGAAAACACTGGTCCTATGATACACCTCATACACATCATTCTACCTGGATGAGCCTCAGTTTCCTCATCTATAAAAGCAGAGGATTAGACTAAGTGACCTTTAAATTCCCTTCCAGTTGTAATATCCTCTGCTTCCACTTAAAGAAAGAAGAGTCTTAAATCTCACCACTTCATAAATGGAATAGGAATTCATGATAATTTCTAAGTCTCCTCACCATTCCAGAATAATTTGAGTTGGAAATTTGCTTCCTGAATTATATAGATCAAGTTGAGGGATTGGACCTGGAGGGCAAATTTCCAGTCAAGAACCCAGGACCATCTGGGTGGCCTGCCACTTAGTTGTCTGTCAGAGCTCAGAGAAAAAAAAAACCTGGCTAGTCCTAAGGGAATGATCCATATGGAGATAAGCATCCAGGCTGAAAAACATGCAAAGCATGACCTGAAATGTGGTGTCCAGACCTGCTACATAACACTTACACTTCTCAAGGAAAGAAATATGCCACTGTGGCATTTACTTTGCCCCCACTATATTAAAAAAAATGTATTCATTACATCTGTCCTGTTCCTGTGAGCACACTATCTTTCATCTATAAAAATTTATCCTTAAGCTATTGATTATGCATAAAAGAAATCACATGTGTGAAGAAATGAGTACAATGATTTTGTCTAGTGTAATACAGTACATACACCAGAAGGAACTTGAGGACTAATAATAAATGATAATTGCCTTCCAATGAGAATTATAAGCTTAAATTGTATATAGTTTGGTATAGTAATAAAAATTCCCAAAAAGATATTATGCACTTTTTGTCATTGTTGTTCAGTTGTTTTCATTCATGTCTTATTCCCTATGACCCCATTTGGGGTTTTCTTGGCAAAGATATTAGAGTGGTTTGCTATTTCCTTCTCCAGGTCATTTTACAGGTGAGGCAAACAGGGTTAAGTGACTTGCCTAGGGTCACATAGCTAATAAGTGTCTGAGGCTGGATTTGAACTCAGGAAGCTGAATCTTCCTGATTCCAAGCCCAGTGCTCTATGCACTATGCAACTTAGCTGCCCCAGTAATGCCCCTATTCTATGGAAAAGTCGATGTACTATTGTTTAGTTAATGAACTCTTTTATAGAATTATTGACATCCTATGATAACTCATGAAAAGCAGCATGGAATATTGGAGAGTGGGGATAGGCAAAACTAGGCTCATGTCTTTCTGACTCCAGGCTTAGATGAAGTTATCTACTATGCCATTTAGCTGCCCTGCTTATCTAAATACATTTTAAAAGCATAGATTTTACTAGTTTTATGTACAGATCATCTGATATGTATATCTTTACTACTACAATGAAGACTGTGTCCAAATTTTTTAGAGATATACTGATCGGATAGAAAGAGTGCTGGCCTAGAATTGATAAGATGATAGATTTAGAGCTTTAGGGTGCCTTGAAGATCATCTTGACCTTAGAGGTCAACTTACAGATAAGAACATTTAGCATCAGATGGTGCTAAGTAACTCACAAAAGTAGTAAGAAGTAAAGCCTGAAATCAAACCTAGTTCCTCTGACATAAAATGCAATAATCATTCCACTACATAAGAAGATCTTGGCTCCAGTATTCACCAACCAAGTAACCATGATCAAGCCCTTCATTAGTTTTCTTCATCTGTAAAATGGGCATAACTTGCACTGTCTATCTATATCATAAGAGTGTTTTGTGGAAAAAAAAAACTCTGTAAACCACAACATAACATAATATAAATGTTATTTTACATAAGACATTTCTTTCCGTACCTTGTATTTTTAAAGAGATTTTTATTCTTTAACTGAAGTGGAAAATGTTGAAATTCTTTGAATGTAATTGGACTTAAGAAACATTGAATTCTCATCATTTCACTTATTTCATCTAACAAGATAAAGACAAAGTAATGTTTAATCATGTTGATCTTTGATGTTGTGGGAATGATGGCCATCTTTAAATGTTTCATTTGAGGTCCTATCTTATTGACTTTGCATTGATAACTAGGTGAAGAATCTCTGCTTTATGGATCAATATTCAAATACATGAAGTGTCTTAAAAGGAATAATTTGTGGGCATGTGGAATAGCCAAACAATCTAATATTCTCAAATTACAGTGTCAACTAAACAGTAGGTGTTGAATGTCTAAAAGGCATACATACATAAAATGCATCTGGGGTACAGTTTAAAGAAAAGACAATCTTTGCCTTTGAGAGTTTCTGATTTAGAAACTAGAACAGAATAAAATTATATAAAGAAAGCATTTTAAAAAAAGCAAAATACAGTAGAATTAATGAGGAATCTTACGCAGTTATGGGGGGAAATGTTTAAAGGTTTTTCTCATGAGGTTTTTTTTTTCATTTTGTAAGAACAAAGTAATAAAGTAAAGAAAGAGGTATATAGGGGCGGCCAGGTGGCTCAGTGAGTAAGAGCACCGGCCCCAGTGTTGGGATGACCTATGGATCGAATCTGGGCTCAGATACTTACCACCACACCCAGACATAACTGGCTGTGTAACCTTGAGCAAGTTATTTAACCCCAATTGCTTAAAAAAAAAGAGGTATATAATTTTCTGACAGAGAAAGGAACCAGAAAAGCATGTCACAGAAGCAAAAAGCATTAAGATATTATGGTAGGAAAATTTCATATTTAAGAATTTGTTGAGCATCATCACCTGTATAGCTCTGTGTCAGACTTGGTTTGGGAGTAGAGATGTGAAAGAAATATTTGACAGGAACATGTACTCAGGGAACTTTCAATCTAGTTGGCAAATGAAGAACTGAAAGAAGAATACATGAGATACAAAGAAAATGAAATAAAATGGCAGCATAAAGATAGAAAATGTTGACACACCATATTTTAAAACAACATATATATTTTGGGATTGTATTATCTGAGGGTGAGAAGAGCCCACTTAAACTATATTATTTTTTAATCTCACAGTCTTACTACTATTTTAATCAAGTTATACTATCCAGTCTTCATTTGATTTAAACACCAATATTTCATTCTCTTCATAATTTTCTTGGCTGAGTCTCCTTTTACCTAGATACAAATGTGGGAGGAAGGAAAAGCATAAGCCTGGAATTTAGAGACTTGATCTGGTAATCTATCATCTTGTCAAGAGATAGCATTCTGTGATGAATATATTTGGGTTGGAGGAATGAAATTTCTATTTCTCTAGGAGCATATAACTTCCCTTTCTGAAAATGAGGCCTGCCATTTTTGTCTCCTTCATACACAGTCATAGAGTTGGAAGAGACTTCAGGGGTCATCCAGATCCACCCCCTGTTGTTATTGTTATTTTTTCAGATGTGTCTAACTCCTTGTGACACAACTTGGGTTTTTCTTGGCAAAAATACTGGAGTGATTTGCCATTCCCTTCTCCAGCTCATTTTACAGAAGAGGAAACTGAGGCAAACAGGGTTAAATGACTTATCCAGGGTCACATTACTAGAAAGTGTCTGAGGCCAGATTTGAACTCAGGAAATTGAGTCTTCCTGACTTCAGGCCTAGTGCAATAATCCACAGAAACACTCATACCTGAATAGAAATTCTATCTACAACATAATTGACCAGTGGTCCCCTAGGCTTTGGTAGAAGACCTCTAATATAAGAAAGTTTTCCCTTAAATCAAGCTGAAATCTGTCTATCTTCATTTCTACCTTTGGATCTGTAATGTTAATGGGATGTAAGATATTCCCCACCCGTTAATAGGCCTCATGTGGAGCCCATTAAGGGAAACTTGCTTAGAAGAGCCTTGCTTGTAGGAAGCCTTTCACACCTTTTGCAAATTTCTAATTAGAAACTGAGTCAGGGGGATTGTGATGTCTTCTGGCTCCGAGAATGTATTTATACTCTGAGTTGGTATTTTGCTTTGGGGGCTCTCTTGAGAAGGATCTTATGAGTCTCTGGTCAAGATTCTGAGTGGCTGTATGTTCAGAGCTCCCAGACTGCTCAGATGTAAAGTCTCTCTCCATCCAGAGATGTATGTATAGTGTATAGTTGATTCAGGCAGTCAGAGCCATGTCTGTTGATCTTTATTTCTCTGCTTGTATTTTCTCTGAAGTTCAGGGTGCTGACTTTTCACCTGAACTAGTGAATGTAATTTAAAAAGATTGTTGACCCCTTGAACAGCTATCTGTCCTAGTAAAGCAGAACCTATGCTAGAGGCCTTCCTGGGGATGCCAGTGTGGTTACTGCTACAACCCCCCTGCACTGCAGTGCTTTCTCATGAAAGTATCTAGTCATTCTTCCCACATTCTGCATTTGTACGTTTTTTGGACCCAGCTGTAGGACTTTGTACTCATACATGTTCAATTTCATTTTGTTAGATCATAGAATTATAGATTTAGAAGTGAAAAAAAGGAAATTGGAAGATCATTGAACGTAAATCCTTCATTTTACAGAGGAGGTAAATGAGAGAGGTGAAGTGACTGACCTTGAAAGACACAATGACTAGGTGTCTGAAGCAGGATTTGAACCTCTATCTTTCTGCTTTCAAGCCTAGTTCCTTATCTACCACATCTTGCTTCCTTTCATTTTGGCCTCTTGAAATCTTTTTAAATTTTGACTCTGCCTTGATAGGTATTAACTATTCCTCTTAATTTTATGTCATCCAAAAATTTGATAGGCATGCCCTCTATTCATCTTTCTGTGTCATTAATATACATATCAGATAGCATAGAACCCATGACAAGTCTCTGGGAAAGTGTACTAGAGACTTCCCTCTATTGACACATTTATGGGTACTCTGTGGGTCTGGTCATTGAGTCAATGCCAGATTCACTTAACTGTAATATCATCAAGGCTACCATTTTGAGCATTTAGAAAGGAAAAGGGCAATCGTTACACTGCAACAGAGGCTCATCAAGCACAGGCCATACCAGACTAATCTTACGTTTCATTTTTCTTAGACTAGTGGAATTCTGTAGACATATTAATCCTGGATTTAAGAAAGGGCATTTAGCAAAGTCTCTCATAATATCTTTGTGGATAAGATAAAGAGATATGACCAAGATTCAGAGTTACTTGAATATCGGACTCAAGGAGGTAATGATAAGTGGATAATTATCATCTTGGGGATAGATCTCTAGTGGATTCCCCTGGGAATCTGTCCTTGGACTGGGGCTTTTCAGCATTTTTACTGATGATTTGGATGAAGGCATAGATTCCGTGCTTATCACATTTGTAGAAGATACAGAGCTAGGAGGGACAGGTAACCTGTTGAAATACAGAATAAAAATACAAAGAGATTCAGCAGTTCAGAACAAAACTCAAATATAGAAAAATGAAATTTAATAGAAAAAATTCAAAGTCCTGTAATTGAGTTCAGAAAATTAACTCCACAAGTAAAGGGTGGAGGGAATTTAAATTTGTCAGGTGATGGTTTGTTTGAAAAAGAACTGGGAGTTTATCTAATTAAAAAAAATGGAAACAACAGTATGACATGGGAACCAAAAAAGCTAATGAGATCTAAGACCCAATCAGCGAGGATTTCTTAAGAGTCTTTTTGCTAGGTACTGTCCTAGGTGCTAGGCATACAAAGACAAGAATGAAAGTCCCTGCCCTCAAGAAGATAAAAATCAAGAATAAGGGAGGTCATAATCTTATTGTACTATGCCCCGATGAGTCCACATTTGGAGTATTACATTCAGTTCTGTGTACCATAGTTCAAGGAAGGACATCAGTAAACTGGTTATCACCAGAAGTATAGTAACCAGAATGGTAAATAGACAATAGAGGTTTTAGGGGAAGGGAAGTACTGAAAGATCAAAAGAATTGAGCTAAGGTCATTTAGTGAGCAAAAGAATCAATGGCTTTTTAGGAAGTGACCTTTGGTTCCAATGAACCCCTATTTACTTCATATCTTACACGTAGTGTTTTTTTTTTTAAGCAATTGGGGTTAAGTAACTTGCTCAAGGTTACACGGCCAGGTGTTTCTGGGTGGGTGCTAAGTGTCTGAGCCCGGGATTCGATCTCCAGGTCTTCTCAACACTGGAGCTGATGCTCTTACTCGCTGTGCTACCTGGCCGCCCCATTACATGTAATTTTTTTTTAAATGATTTTCTTTCCTTTAGGAACCTTGGAGTACACAACACATTCCAGCCCTGTTCTCTGCCTTCTGTGGTCTTTTGGTTGCAGTTTCCTATCACCTTAGCAGACAAAGCAGTGATCCATCTGTTTTAATGTAAGTGCCATGGCTGATTCTTTACTTTGTACTATTCCTTCATTTTTCCACAGACTCATATGTTAGACAAGATTTCTGCAGGGTCCCTGTTTTATTGCAGTGTGGAGACCGTGCTCAGCATTCACTGTGGTCTGATTCATCTTCCCATGAAATTAACAACTCACTGGGGGGAAAACCATTAAGCACTGTGAACTACCTGAAATTAATGGTCAAGATTCAACTTGGCCTGAGATTTTATTGCCTCAAAGTAAACAACACAATGGAATAGACAGATGCATTTCTTCAGGGCTGGGATGATATGTGGTTCACGATGCCAGGATTTTGCCTTCCCTTCAGTGAAGCAAGGAAGGAGCACATGATCTCTTCATTTACATTGGACTTTTCCCTGGAGAGCAAACCTGTACACAAGAAAATTAGAAGAATATAATTCTGGAGATGGAAGTTGATACTTTGATCTATTTAAGAAAATATAATAATTCTTAATGTAGTATAGAATATGCGCAGGATAGAAAGAAGCATTCTGTTCATTATTCTCCAAAAGACACATGATTCTCCTTGAATCAGGGTAACTTAGGCCCAAGCATTTTAAACATTTTAATACTGATCTTTGTCAATTTTGTGTGCATTTCCTGGTCTCCCTTCCCTTAATCACATCTTTTGATGATATAAATTGTTTTTTTTTACACAGAACTGTACTTCAAATGTCCATAATACCAACTTGCATAATTTTCCCAAAGGTATAGAAACACTTGGACTGTTATAGACAGTTACTACTGTGAACATCAGAGAGACTATAATTATTCTTTAATTTTGAGACCAATAAGATGAAAGACATAGAAGGAAGGGCCAGAGAGAAAGAAGGTCAAGCACAGAAGCAGATCAGCATTTTGTTGCTTATTTTATCCTTTCAAGATAACTGACATTCTAGTATCACAAAGTAAAAAATAAAAATTTTGTGGATGTCACCAAAAAACCCTGTGCTAAGATTCTCAGTAGTGATATTATACATTGAGTGGAACCAAAGATGGAAGTATTCTTTTGTCTTACTGTTGATTTCCACAATCTAGTGAAATTCAATTCCATTCAGTAAAATTTTGCCATGTGAATACTACATGGAATCTGAGGGAAGAGGAAATATTGTGCTAGAACCTCAGTATACAAATATAACATCCCCTCAGAGCTGCTTCCCAACTGGTGGTCTAAGGGTCTAGACAATGGTTGACTACTGCTCCCCCCTCAGGGTTTGAGAGGGATTAGCCTATTATTCTAGTTCTTGTATTAAGTCACTTTGGGATCTTACACAAAAATGGATTCTTCTCTTGTTATCTTGGAAAGTTATATCACATCTTCCCTTTCCTCATGTACATGTTGTGTGGATAACTGAATTCATTTGGTACAATATTTTGAGTTTCTAAGAGATGGGTGGTATACATAAAAAGATGAGGTGCATTGTATTTGGGATTAAGGGGAGCAGGAATTTCTTAATGTACAATTTGTATAACCTATTAAGAGAAAGAGAAAACAAAAATCATATTTGTGTGCCTCGATTGCTTAAATGGCCTATATTTAGGAATAAAATGGGGAGAACCTCTATTTATGTAACTCAGTATATGATTTCCTTACCTAAAATATTTTCAAAAGATCATGTTGTATAAGGTAAAGTTTATATTTATCCACTTTCAGGTCCTTTATTCAGTGTAAATTATTTCCTCATTTCTTACACCCAAATTTGGAAGAGATGCCATCAGACCCACTTCCCAAGAAGATGAGAGACTCAGTGGTGAGTCCATTGTCTTTATGCTTTATTGTGCTAGAATGACATCAAACCCCATCACCACCCATAGTCCCATACCCAATGCCTAACCCTAAAGGCCCAGCCCCAAGTCACTAATGACTTTGAGCCAGAAGAGTCGCTTTTCACACTGCTTTGCAGTTCTGGCAAGGAGGAAATGTTTTCCTGGAATCCCAAGTTGAAACTCAAAACATGTTTCCCATGGAAACATGGTAGTTAAATTCTATGACTCTGTTAATATAATCCTGTGTATCAGGTACATTATGGGTTAAGTTGACTTTTATAGGCTGTGTTAGGATCCTAACCACCATGTACAAATCTCATTTCTATAGTAAAACACATTCTAGGTTGCAAACAACCAATTTATAAATAAGACATTAGAACACAACCTGTTCATAAATTGCAGGCTACCTTAGGAGACATAACATCAACTCACAGCAATTCAAATTGTTGGTATTCTGCCAGTCACACCCACTTATGACCAGGCAATATAATGATTAATTCACCTTAGTCTGCATGTTACCTGATGGGTTCCTTAAGCTTCCTTCCCTGTATTTCCCAGACTCTTCCCTCGAGCTGCCATAGTCCTCTGATTAGCACAGGTCAGCTAGAGCAGTCTCAGGGCTACTACCAGCTGCAGAGGAGGGAAAGAATGGGATTGAATGAATCAAGGCAGAGAGGAGAGGAGAGAAAAATAGCACAGTAAGCTAAGGAATAGTATTCGGAGACCATAAAGCCCTAAGCCTCAAAAACTGATACAAATGCAGCCTTTCCACATCCCATGACCCTAATGAGAGGATAGAGGTAAAGTGCTTTGCAGGGCTTAAAGCGCCATTTAATGCTAGCTGCTATTATTACCATTACTAGTATTAGTATTATTATCACCTGATTTCTTGTAAAAAATAAGACTGATTAAAAAGAAACAAGTAATAATTTTATGTGTAAGATAGTGGTGTTGCATCATATATTTGATTCAATGTGTTTGATTGTCATGTTGCCCTATTTGAATTATGTGCTTTAGAGATGTTTTATTATACAGTATCCAGAGATATTATTTTTAAGTGATTAGATATTGTGTTTGGAATGACTCAATAATTGGGCACTAGGCCATTAGGAAACAGAATTCAACCCCCATTATAAATCTTTTTTTTTTTTCCGAAAAATCAGATTCAGCTTCTCTCATTTTTAGTTGTAGCATCTTTTCAAGTGTTGAAGTTTAAGACTTCTTATAGCATACCTAAGCATACTTGTGCACAACTGCATGCATGCATGCATCTACACACACACACACACACACACACACACACACACAGACTTTTATTGGCCTAAAAAGAAGGTAAACCAGATATTAAGATGACCTTCCCCTAAAATGTTGTAATAACAATAACTAGCATTTATGTAATGCTAGGCTAGGCAGCTAGGTGGCACAGTGTATAGAATGCCAAGCCTGGAGTCAAGAAGACTCCTCTTCCTGAATTGAAATCTGACCTCAGACACTCACTAGCTGTGTGATCCTGGGCAAGTCACTTAACCCTGCTTATCTCAAGTTCCCTCATCTGTAAAATGAACTGGAGAAGGAAATGGCAAGCCAGTATCTTGGCCAAGAAAACCCCAGATGGGGCCACAAAGAGTTGGACAAGACTAAAACTATACAACAACAACAACAGCAAAAATCACTGTTAGTTGGTGATCATGCTTATATTTAAGATGATCCCTGATTTTTTAGTTAAGTTACTGAGGGTGGGAGAGGACTTATGTTTTTATTTATTCATTAATAAATGTGGCAACAGTGCTTAGATACTATAGTTTTGTTGTTTTTTAATTGATGTGCCATTGAGGAATAGAAAGGAAGACATTATCATTTTATATATATATACACCTCATCAAACAGAGACTGTGGCTGTAGGACTGTGCTTTGAGTAAGGTTAGCCTTCAATAAGGCATTTGGTGTGAATGGGAGACTTATGAAAATTGGCCATTCCTAGAAGCAAATGACTGT
Organism: Petaurus breviceps papuanus; assembly: GCF_028583685.1. Classification (NCBI taxonomy): domain Eukaryota; kingdom Metazoa; phylum Chordata; class Mammalia; order Diprotodontia; family Petauridae; genus Petaurus; species Petaurus breviceps. The sequence continues at coordinate 3,392,235 of NW_027187299.1, forward strand.
TAACAGTCTCTGAGAGTCACATTGAATAGGATGAATATTAAAACCCAGTCTGTTCTTCTCTATGCTAATTTCAGATTAGCATTATAGAAAATAAACATGGCATATTTAGTGTGTGGTTATATGATATCCCCTCTATCCAATAACCACGTAAGGGATTGTCAGCTATTGATAATTGAATTTCAAAGCAGCTGTGGTAGATAATTGACTATTCAGTTTTGAGAATGGCACTTCCTTGCTTTATAATTAATTCCTATAGGCAAGCCTGTGGTTGATTAGTACATTAAACAGAGACCTGAGGGTGTTAATTCAAGCTTTGCTTCCTACTTCCTTCCTTTTAGTTTGGCCTTTAGTACAAATAGCCAGATAACTAGCAATGTGGTTTGTAGGGAGCTCCAAAGCATAATTTAAAACAAAAGAAAAAACCCAAGGTATACTTTTCTATTCATTTTGCTAGGCAGGCCATATCCAAAAACAATCATTTAAATGGCACAATTCCTTTTCCAGACTAGAAGGGAGGAGTGAATTAGTTTTTTGGTTTTTTGAATGTTTCAGACTCCAGTTTAACTGTGGTTATAATTACTCTTGAGAAACTCTTGAGTAATGTGGTCTCTTAACAAATTGGAGTAATTGGGTAGCACAGCTAATCTTTGTCTGTAAAATGAGGGACTTTGACTAGGTGATTGTTCTCCAAGGTCCCTTCCAGCTCCAAATTTCTGTGATTCAATTCATTAAACAATCACGTTTTATGCTATTTTGCTGTTAGTGTGATACTATTCATAGGCACCCATTTCCTCTTGCTAACTCTTTCCTATAACACTTTAAATTTTATGTGCTAGACAAGCATGCCAACTTCCTGAAAATAAGTGTATTTTTCTTATAATTTTCACTCTGCCAGTTGGAGATTTTTTAAATTCCTGCTGCCTCAATTTGCTTAAAATCAAAGATTGGGAGATTGCTGACTGGCTATTCTGACCTTCTTTTTATCCATGCTCATGAAACTAAGAAGAGATTATGGGCTGGGGGAGGGGAAGGAGGAATAAGGATTTATGCAGAACTTACTACATGCTGGGCACTGTGCTAAACACTTTTTAAAATAATATCTTATTTGATCCTTGCAACAGCCCTGAAAGGTTGGGGCAATTATCGTTGCCTTTATAATTGAGGAAACTGAGGCAAACAGGGATTCAGTGACTTGCCCAAGGTCATATAGCTAGTAAGAGTCTGAGGCTGTATTTGAAAACAGATCTGTTTTACTCCAGGCCTGACCTTCTATCCACTGTACCACCAGCTACTCCCAATATTGGACATTTCATTTGCCTCCCTGTGTTATAGGGAGAACCACTTTTACCAAGGACTCCATGGTTTTTTCAAGGATAGATACACTGTCCCAACCTGTTGCCTATAGAGTCGGAACTTTATACCTTTGGCACAGTCAGCAAGATTTGCTCTTTGGTAGGGTTTGGGATATGCCACCAGTAATATGTGAGCTTTGCTTCTCCAAGCACCCAACCCTGGTTTTCGCATTACTTCTAACTCATGGAATGCTGCATGTTCTATTGCACTCCAGTATGTGTCCTGCAGAACACATTTCAGGTGAGTTGGCAGAAGAGAGCCAATAGGCTCTCCTTGGACTTGCTTGTGTTCCTATGGCATGGGGGAGAGGGAAACTTACATATAACTTCTTTTTACAGAAGGAGACCCTGAAATCAGATCTCATTGTCTGCACCGTGGTTGCTATTCTTTCATTTGCAGTGAGTGCTAGCACTGTATTCCTGTCATTAAGAGTAAGTATTCTGTTTCTTATCTTCATCTCTCATGTTGCTGGTTCTTTTTTGTTTGTTTGCTTTTGTTTCAAGATGCTACATCTGTTCACAACAGCAAGTTTTTGAAAGCACATTTAGACCAGGGGAAGGAGACTAGTGGAAATTTTGGGACTTGAGGAAAAATTTGTTGGTTGTTAAAAACAATTTCCCAAATTTGAATTGGCCTAGAACAAAGCTCAGGGTGTATAGATAGATATAGATATCCATCTTTCTATCTATATACACATATGTATGTATGTGTGTATGTGTGTATGCATGCATGCATGTATGTATGTATGTATGTATGTATTAGAAATAGTGTATTTAACCACCTGGAGGAATTGTTGATCATTTTCATTAGGAAGGACCATTCCCTGGCAATCCCATGGGTCACTGGCCACCTTTGTGGTTATGCAATCCATCCAACACTAGAAGGTACTCAGGGACAAAGCTAAACTTTGTACAATTCTCATAGCTACTTCTTATCCCTAATGGCACTCCTTCTGTGAGTAGAAGTTCTTACCATGTCAGTATAGGGCTTTGCACTGTGTAGATTAATCTGACTAGTCTTTTTGTTCAACCCCCATCCACCAAAAAAGCTTTATCCTATCTTTTCATTTTGTATTTCAGTTCACTCTCATTATCAAAACACAATGGAGTTACTCCCATTAACATGGTTTACTGCAGGACTCTTTATTCATACAGAAGCAAATGAAATCCAATCAAATGAAATATATTAAAACCACTGCCATATATGTTGTACACTCATGGCTTCTCACAGACCCAGGTAACCCTTAACCAATTTATGAGATACCCCAAACCCAGGATTTTGAGGAACTCAGTTCAGATGGATGAAATCAGTTCTTTTTTTTTTTAAGCAATAAGTGTTAAGTAACTTGCTCAAGGTTACATGGCCAGTTATTTCTGGGTGTGGTGCTAAGTATCTGAGCCTGGATTTGATCCCCAGGTCATCCCGACATTGGAGCCGGTGCTCTTACTTGCTGAGCCACCTGGCTGCCCCTGAAATCAGTTATTCCTATCAATCATTCCCACTGGGATATGATATGTCATCAAAATATTTTTCTTTCAAGGCCTCCTGGAGGTTCAATATCTAGTTAGTCAAGGGAGCTTGGAACTCAAGGCAGTTATTCCTCTTCTACTTTTTGTCACTTGCCACTCTGTCACTGTTTGGGACCTCTGATACTGCCCTTTGGGACCTCTGATACTGTCCAGGTGGCTCTTAAAGCGGACTCCTGACACTCATTTTGACTTGTACATTACTAGTGGAGCACAGAGTGACCTCAAAAGTAGTCCTCAAAGAAAAGGAGTCCTTGCACATACATTTGTTCTCATTTTTTTAACTTTCTGTCCCTGTTTCATCTTCCATGATTTCTGCCTTATTCAGCCCACTTATTTCATATTCCCCTGTATCTCCAGCATCCCTTTAAGTGGATGGCCTTAGTCTCACACCCAGATGCACCCATGCCAGGAACCAAAGAACAAGAGTAGAAACAAATGGTTTTCCCCCTACCCCCAATTTTTGTGGTTGACTTTCTCTATTTTTAGTTTTCAATAGTCACTTCCACAAGATTTTGAGTTCCAAATTTTCTCCCCATCTCTCCCCTCCCCCACCCAAGACAGCATGCATTCTGATTGCCCGTTCCCCCAGTCTACCCTCCCTTCTATCACATCCCAACCCCCCTTATCCCCTCCCCTTCTGTTTTCCTATAGGAAAAGATAGAGTTCTATACCCCATTTGCCCATGTGTCTAATTTCCCAGTTGGATGTAAAAACAATTTTTAACATTTGTTTTTTTAAATCTTCGAGTTCTACATTCTTTCCCTTCTTTCCTCCCCACCCACACTAATTGAGAACGCAAGCAATTCAATATAGTTTTTACATGTATAGTTATGCAAAACACTTCTATAATAGTCATGTGAAAAATTAACTATATTTCTCTCCGTCCTATCCTGCCCCCATTTATTCTATTCTATCTTATGATTCTGTCCCTCCTCAAAAGTGATTGCTTCTGACTACTCCCTCCCTCAATCTGCCCTCCCTTCTATCATTCCCCCCTCTTATTCCCTTCCCTCCTACTTTCCTATAGTGTAAGATAGATTTCCATATCCAATTGAGTGTGTATGTTAGTCCCTCCTTAAGCCAAATCTGATGATAGTAAGGCTCACTAATTCCCTCTCACCTCCTCCCTCTTCCTCTCCAATGTAAAAGCTTTTTCTTGCCTCTTTTGTGTATTCCCTCCAACTACCCAAATACTGAGAAAGGTCTCATGAGTTAAAAATATCATCTTTCCATGTAGGAATGTAAACAGTTCAACTTTAATAAGTCCCTTATGATTTTTCTTTGCTATTTATCTTTCCATTCTTCTCTTGAGTCTTACATTCGAAAGTAAAATTTTCTATTCAGCTCTGGTCTTTTCATCAAGAATGCTTGAAAGTCCTTTATTTCATTGAATATCCATATTTTACCCTGAAGGATTATACTCAGTTTTGCTGGGTAGGTGATTCTTGGTTTTAATCCTACCTCCTTTGACCTCCAGAATATCATATTCTAAATCCTCTGATACTTTAATGTAGAAGCTGCTAAATCTTATGCTATCCTGATTGTGTTTCCACAGTACTCAAATTGTTTCTTTATGTCTGCTTGTAACATTTTCTCCTTGACCTGGGAAATGTGAAATTTACCTTCAGTATTCCTAGGAGTTTTCCTTTTTTAGATCTCTTTCAGGAGGTTATCAGTGGATTCTTTCAATTTCTATTTCACCCTCTGGTTCTATAATATCAGGGCAGTTTTCCTTGAAGATCTCTTGAAAGATGATATCTAGCCTCTTTTTTTGAACAAGGCTTTCAGATAGTCCAGTAATTTTTAAATTATGTCTCCTGGATTTATATTCTAGGTCAGTGGTTTTTCCAGTGAGATATTTCACATTGTCTTCTATTTTTTTATTCTTTTGGTTCTGTTTTATAATTTCTTGATTTCTCATAGAGTCATTAGCTGCCATTTGCTCCATTCAAATTTTGAAGGAATTATTTCTTCAGTGAGCTTTTGGACCTCCTTTTCCATTTAGCCAATTTTGCTTTTTAAGGTATTCTCCTCATTGGTTTTTTGAACCTCTTTTGTCATTTTGTTTAGTCTATTTTTAAAGCTGTTATTTTCTTCAGTATTTTGGGGTCTTCTTTAGCAAGCTGTTGATTCATTTTTCATAATTTTCTTGCATCACTCTCATTTCTTTTCCTAATTTTTTCTCTACTCCTCTTACTTTATTTTCAGAATCCTTTTTGAGCTCTTCCATGATCCAATTCACATTTTTCTTGAAGATTTTTTATGTGGGAGCTTTGACTTTGTTGTCTTCTCCTGATTGTACCTTTTGATCTTCTTTGTCACCAAAGTAAGATTCTGTAGTTTGAGTTTTTCACACTGTTTGTTCATTTTCCCAGACAATTACTTGACTTTTTAACTCTTTGTTAAGGTAGGACTGTGTTTCTGGTGTGGAGGATGTACTGTCCCAAGATTCAGAGGTTTTGTGCAGCTCTTTTCAGAGATACTTCTAGAGGCCTGTAAATTTTCCGTTCTTCCAAAATTATATGATCAAAGAAGAGATGTTTGCCTTTTTTCTGGCCTGTGCTCTGGTCTATGAGCAACCACAAGCACTCTTTTCTGCCTTAGAACTGTGGGGAAGATTCTCTTTCCACCACAGTCACAAGCTCTGCCAATCCAATACTCCTCCTCAACTCAGTACTGCCACCTAGGACTGCAAGCTAGATGCAGGCAGGACAAAACAAGAGACTCCTGTCTCAACACCAGCAAAAGATCCCCACAATCCCCCTCTGATCAGATGCTTGATTCCCCCACCATCTGTGTACCAAGATCTCTAGATGTAGCTGCTGACCACCCCCCACCCTTGACTCCCTGGGGCTGGACCATGCTCCTCTTCTCACTCACCCAGTTCCCAACCGAACTTTCCTACTGACCTTCTAAATTGTCTTTGGCATTTGTGGCTGACAAGTCTGGAAACTTCCCCAGCTTCCAGTGGTTCAGTCCCCTGAGGCCTACTCTGAGTTTGCTGGGCACAGCCTACATCGGACTCTCACACTGGTGCACTTCTCTCATACTGGTGCAACAAACGTTTCCTATCTACCTTCCAGGTTGTCTTGGGCTGGAAATTTGTTTCACTCTGTAATTTTGTGGGTTCTGCTACTCCAGAATTTTTTAGAGTCATTTTTACAAGTATTTGGAGGGGTTTGGAGGAGATCTCAAGCAAGTCCCTGCTTTTACTATGCCATCTTGGCTCCACCCTCAGTTGACTTTATTACAGAGGAGAAAACCACACATCCATAAGAATTCTTGTCTTTAAAAGTACAATAATCAACCCCCAATGTAGTAGGTACAGACGAATGTAAGCACACAAGGAGTTTAGGTTATAAGTGACTAGAGGAAGGTCTTGGTGAAGGAAGAACATATATACATAATAGTAATAAAAAAAAAAAAGTGAAGCACTCTAGGTGGAATTTCTGACTGATACTTCCTTCAGGCAGATGCCTTCCTTTCCACCCTAACCCCACAACATGATATATTCAATGAAAAAATGATTCTGGACTATTTTTTGTTTGTAACCCTCTCTTCAAACAAAGCCAGAAGTAATTTAAAGTCACACCAAGGAGCTGAATTCATATGTGCTTTTGTCTTTCTTCGGGCCACTTTTCCACCCCCATAGATCCTATTTGGGAATTTAGAACTTATTGATGTCTCTCAGCAGACAGATCAATTTCATGAGCTGTAGAAGAAACCTTTAGAGCTATGGAACAAGACCTGGATTTGCCTCTGTATTTCTTTAAGAGGAAACAGAAAGGACAGGAGTGGTTAAATAATATTCAGTCCCCTTCCCCCCAGCCAAATAATGAAATTTGGGTTTCACCTTTTATTTCAGCCATTTCTAGGCCTCATATTGTTTGCCCTGGCCTGTGCAGTGGGATTTGTAACACATTACATGCTTCCTCAGCTACGAAAACATCATCCATGGATGTGGATTTCACACCCTATTCTTAAAAACAAAGAGTACCATCAGCGGGAAGTAAAAGGTGAGTTGTGTCTTGCTTCTCATAAGATTGCCATGCTCACCTGACAGGTTTGCTGCTAGCCAAGGAATGAACCAAGGAATGGTTTTACTATCCTGTCCCCAGATATTCTGGTTAAACTTACAAAGGTAAGATAGAGTTTCATCTTTAAAATATTAATTTGTGCCTTGGGACGTGAGTATAAGGCATTTACAATGCCATCCATTCCATTCATCCATAACTTGGAGAATAGGCTTTGTCTGAAAGGCATGTTTAGGAGCACATAATTCTGGAAGTTTTCTGTTCTAATGTCCTGCCATTCTCTAGAGGAAGATTGCAACAAGGGAAACAGACAGTATATTTTCTATATCCTTGTGCTCTAGTTTCTTGAGCTTCTTTTCCCTACACCAGGAGTTAGTTTTCACGATCAGGTAGTTGTCATATAAAAGAAAAAAATCTTTGTGACAGTTCCAAATTAAGACCTAGCATAGCACATAGAACTTCCAGGAATTGCCCTGAAATTGAGCTAATATCCATAGGTGTGCCTGGTAGAAAACCCTGGTTTTTTTTTTGGGGGGGGGGGTTCAAAATGCTTTGAGATCTAATCTCATTGGATCCTCATAACTATGAAGTAAGCAGTCCCATTATTATCATCATTTCCATCTTATGCATGGGGAATCTGAGGTACAGAGAAGTGACTTGTCTTCAGCTCCTTAACCAGTTAAGAGCAGATTAGTCACAGAAAGTAATGTCTCTTTTAAAATATTTCACCCGTTAAGAGTCATATTTTTAAATAAGTTCTTTAGTAAGCTCTATAATGAGTATAGTAAGCTAAGTGATGGAGTGAAGAGTGTTAGGCCCGGAGTCAGGAAGACTCAGCTTCCTGAGTTCAAATACAGCCTCAGACACTTACTAACTGGGTAACCCTAGGCAAGTCACTTAACCCTGTTTGCCTGAATTTCCTCATCTGTAAAATGAGATGGAGAAAAGAATGGCAAACTACTCCAGGATCTTTGTCAAGACGATGCCAAATGGGGTCACGAAAACACTATTGAAAAATGACTGAACAACAGAACTCTATATCATCCATACTCTGTGGGTCATGGGATCATAGAATTTAAGGAAATTAAGATTCTCCTTCACTAAGTCCATAACAAGTAGAAGTGTCATTGTATAATAGTAAGCGTGTTAAATTTGGAGTGAGGAGACCTGGGTTCAAATCCTCCCTTTAATACTGAGTAACTGTGTGACAATGGGCAAGCTACATAGATGACTGAGAACTTCATCTGTAAAGTATGTCTAATAATACTTGAACTATCCACCTAAAAGGAGTTTAGAAAAGAATTTTTTTTGTAAACTCTAGAGTGCAAAAATGTATCCATGACCTGAATATAAAAGTCACATAATTAAAGAAATAAGAGAAGAAGATTAAGACAGCTGGAGTTAGGACAACCTGAGTTCAAATATATATAGTCTCTGTCACTTAGTAGCTATATGCCTCTAGGCTAGTCTATTTGCCTCAGTTTCTCCACCTATAAAATGGTGATGATAATAATACCTACCTCTCAGGATTGCTGTGAGGAGCAAACTGGATGCTATTTGTATAATGCTTTCCAAACCTTAAATAATAAACACTAGTTAGTTGTCTAGATGAGATAGATACCTTTAATAAGAGGCAACCATAAATAATAAAATATATAGGCTGAGCCAAGATGGCAGAATTAAAGTAGAAACTTGCTTGAGCTTATCTCCTAATTACCTCTAATACCTGTAAAAAATGACTCTAAACAAATTGTAGAGCTATAAAACCCACAAAATTACGGAGTGAAACAAATCTCCCACCAAAGGCAGCCTGGAAGGATGATGGGAAGAGTCTATTGCACCAGGGCTGGGAGTGGAGCACAACCCACCATGGGCTGTGCCAGCACAGACTGGTGGCACAGATCAGGCCAGAGCCGACCTCAGGGGATTGAATCACTGGCAGCTGTGGGAGTTTCCAGACTTCTCAATCCACAAATGCCAAAGAGAAAGTAAAAAGTCAGTGGGGAAACTCTGTTAGGCATGCGTGAGAGAAAAGCAAGGTCTGCCCCCTGCCCCCAGGGCAGCAGAAGTGACAGTGTCTGCAGTGGTGACTGCTACCAGAGATCCAGGCCGATAGATGGTGGAGTGACCAAGCAGCTGATCACAGGACAATTGCAGGAATTTCTCTGCTGACACTGAGGCTGGATTCTCTTGCTTAGACCTGCTTGGATCTGGTTTGCAGTCTAGAGTGGTAGTCCTCGGGTGAGGAGAAGTGCTGGCGTGGCAGAGTTTGTGGTGGCTGTGGAGAGGGATTTCCCCTCACAGTTCTGAGGCAGGTGCCTAGAAGTAGCTCTGACAATAGCTGTGCAAAACAACAGAAATTTGGGATACAGCACTCTCCATTCTGGAAGCAGAGTTCTACTGTCACAAAGAGCTCAAAAGCAAAGTAATTGGCTGAGAAAATTAGCAAACAGAGGAAAAGAAATCAGAAAATCAGACTAATAGAATCATTCTTTGGTGACAACCAACATCTAAACAAAGAAGCAGAAGAAGACAACAAAGTAAATCTTCTGCATCAAAAGTCTCCAGAAAAATATGAATTGGTTGCAGGCCATGGAAGAGCTCAAAAAGGATTCTGAAAATCAAGTAAGAGAAGTAGAAGAAAAATTGGGAAGAGAAATGAGACTGAAGCAATAAAATCATGAAAAATGAATCATCAGCTTGCTAAAGGTGACCCAAAAGGTACTGGAGAAAATAATACCTTAAAGAATAGACTAGGGGTAGTTAGGTGGCACAGTGAATAGAGCATTGGCCTTGAAGTCAGTAGGACCTGAGTTCAAATCCGAACTCAGACCCTTAACAATTACTAGCTGTGTGACCTTGGGCAAGTCACTTATTCCCAATTGCCCTGCTTTCCCCCCCTCCAAAAAGAAAAAAAATAGACTAACCCAGATGGCAAAGAGGTCTAAAAAGCCAATGAGGAGAAGAATGCCTTAAAAAGCAGAATTGGTCAGATGGAAAAAGAAGTTCAAAAGTTTATTGAGAAAAATAATTCCTTCAAAATTTGAATGGAGCAAATGGAAGCTAATGGCTTTATGACAAATCAAGATATTATAAAACAGAACCAAAAGAATGAAAAAATAGAAGACAATGTGAAATATCTCATCGGAAAAACCATTGACTTGGAAAAAAGATGCAGGAGAGATAACTTATGGACTGTTGAACTACCTGAAAGCTATGATCAAAAAAGAGCCTAGACATCATCTTTCAAGAAATTATCAAGGAAGATTACCCTGATATTCTAAACAAGAGGGTAAAAGAGATATTTAAAGAATCCACTGATCACCTCTTGAAAAAGATCTCAAAAAGACAACTCCTAGGAATATTATAGCCAAATTCCAGTTTCCAGCTCAAGGAGAAAATATTACAAGCAGTCAGGAAGAAACAATTTGAGTATTATGAAAATACAATCAGAAGAGCACAAGATCTAGCAGCTTCTACATTAAGGGTTTGAAGAGATTGGAATATGATATTCTGGAAGTTAAAGGATTAAAACCAAGAATCACCTACTCAGCAAAACTGAGTATGATATTTCAGGGGAAAATATTGGCATTTAATGAAATAGAGAACTTTCAAGCATTCTTCATGAAAAGACCAGAGCTCGACAGAAACTTTGAATTTCAAAAAATAAAATGGAAAAGTTCGGTTTCATAAAATTGAAGTGCTTTTGCATAAACAAAATCAACATGAAAAATCCTCATATAAAATGATTTGATAAGGCTCCGCCATCCAAGATGGATAGGGAGCCAAAACAAATATTTAAGACCATTTCTCATAAGATGTAAACAAACTTCTCAAAAGAGGAATTGCAAGCTCTTAACAACCATGAAAGATTGCTCCAGATGACTAATAGTTGTTTTGATTTGATTTTTTTTTTTTACTATTTTATAGCCAACAATACAACAGCAGATGGCAATGATCAAAATTGGTGGGTCTATGATTGGCACTCATATATTTACAATAGGGTTTTGGAATGATCCAACCATTCAAAATAACAATTGAGAATTGCAACCATAACCTTTGGTCCAGAGATCTTGGTGCTAGGCATATACCCCCACAAAATCAGAGACAAAAAAAAGTCCCACATACATTAAAATATTCACAGAATTACTTTTTAAAAAATTGCAAGGAGCAATAAATAAAGTAGAGAGCCTTCTATTGGGGAGCATCTAATCATATTATACAAATATAATGGAATATTATTGTACGATAAGAAATGATGGATATAAAGAATTCAGAGAAACATTAGGAATGAAGCAGAATGAATGTTATGGTTATGAATAAGCATAACCAGAAATACATTATGTACAATGAGTACAATAATATAAATGGAAAGACAAAAGAACAAAACTGAATGCTATGTAATTTTGGCCACTAAGTTTGGTCCTGGAGAAGAATGAGAAAATATACCTCTCTCCCTTCTTTGCAGAGGTGAGATGTAGGGGACAACATGTATGAATTGTTGCATATTACCTGACTCGGTTAATATGTTGGTAGGTTTGATCAAAAAAACCCTTGTTACTCTTTGTTTCAAAGGATGGGTGACCTTCTAGGTATGGAAGGAAAGAGGATATAATTGAAAGCAAAGGTGCTAGAAAAACAAAAAATATTAATAAATTTAAAAAACAACCTTAGAGCATTATAGGAAGTGTGAGGCACAGTGCCATTTATCATCAGAATGTTTGCACTAAGTCTAGCGAAATGAGAAGAAGGAGAAAAATGCAGGAGCTGGCACATAGAAGAGGGAAGCACATCCAGCCCCAGGAGGGAAGAGGAAAATCAAAGTCACCAGGCAGAAACTGAAAGCACTTCTTTGAGACAATAATTGTTCTGGGGTTTGAGAGGCAGGCAGAGGACCAAAGGAAGTGATGGAAGTAGGCAACTCATTGAGCATGTGGCTATTTTCACATCTGAAAGAAAAAAATACATTAATGGAGAAAAAGTATTTTTTTCCACATAGGCAGAGGTGCATTACCTAAATACTAACTGGCTCCTACTATTTCCATTTCAGCAATTTAACTTATTTTCTGTTCATGGAAAATCAGGAAAATGTCAAGATGATTCAGTGTAATGAGTGCTGGACTTAAAGTCAGGAAGACCTGAATTAAAAAACCTGCCTCAGACACTAAGTGCGTGACCTTGTGGGAGTCACTTGACCTCTATTTACTTTGGTTTCCTCATCTGTAAAAATGGAGATAATAACAGCACCTGCCTCCCAGGATTATTGTGAGGATCAAATGAGATAATATTTGTAAAGCACTTAGCACAGTGCCTAGCACATAGTAGATGCTACATACATGTTTAATCTCTCTTAGGCTCAATAGCCTAATATGTGAAATAGTTACAATAGTATCACCGATCTCAAAGTGTTCTTATACAGATTAGCTAAGATAAGATATGTAAAACCCTTTGCAAATTCTAAAAGCCTTTATAAAGGTGAATTATTATTATTATTACACTTATATATCAATGAATCATGTATCTTATAAGTATGGTTACTTACTCCCTTCACTAGTGGGGATCACAATTTACACATGTCTTTCCTCTCATAAATCCTCTACAGGGGGTATACCCAAGTATCTTAAGGGCCTTCCTCTAACTCTCTTAACAATAACTTTCTTACCTTGGAAAATATGCTTTTAAAAACTTTTAAGAAATGCTCTGTATTTTGGCATTTCTTATTTGACCTTTGCTTCATAAGGAAGTGGGTAGCAGAGATTTGGGTTATTGGCTTTTCTAGACTGATTTTAAGTTTTTCTCCCCCTCTTAGGTACCTTGTCTGAGGTACATGGTGGGAGTTAGACAAGGGTTATTGACATACTAGAGGAGACATTGAAATAAAAAAAGACTGCCTTTGGACCTTTTTTATTGAGTTCATATATTAGAATTACCTACTGTTCCTTTCCACCTCAATGCTTGACGTTCACTTCTTTCTTAGCATAGAAGAGCTGTATGCTTTAGTAGAAAGAATGCTAGACTTGGAGGAGGAAAAGGTCCTGCACTAAAATCTTGTTTCTGTTATTTATACCGTACATAGCCTTGAGGTTCTCAGGATTTGTTTCCTAAACAGAAAAATGAGGAAGGTGGATAGGTCATCTCTAAAGTACCTTCTAAATCTACAATTTGTTATCCTGTGGTTCAAGATTCAAATGCACATATGTCTATGTGAACATTTTTCTTGATGTTTCTGTGTGGTACGGCCTTAGAAAGATCGGGAGACCTGTGCAGGCTTACGAATTTGGGCTGAAAAAAACATTTATAATGCATTTTCTCTGGCATCTAGGTGGTGCAGTAGATAAAATACTGGGACTGAACTCAAGAGGACTTATCTTCATGAGTTCAAATTTGGCCTCAGCTGTGTGACCCTAGGCAAGTCACTTAACCCTGTTTGCCTCAATTTCCTCATCTTTAAAATGAGCTGGAGAATGAAATGACAAACCACCAAATGGGGCCATGAGGAGTTGGACACAACTGAAAAATGAATGAAAAAGCAATGCATTTCTCTCTCTCTCCTATCTCTCTCTGTCTCTCTCTCTCTCTGTCTCTCTATGTCTGTCTCTCTCTTTCTCTCTTTTTGATTAATAGTATTTTATTTTTTCCAGTTAAATGTAAAGATAGTTTTCAACATTTATTTTTTTCAAATGGTTTATTCACTAATAGTTTACATTATTCATTTCCAAAAGATTTTGAGTTACAAATTTTCTCCCTGTTTTTCCCCTACCCACCACCCCAAAAATAGCAATCCCACTGGATATCCCCTCCTCCAATCTGCTCTCTCCAATATCTTCTCCCATACGCCCTCGACTTTCCAGTAGGGTACGGTGGATCTCTATGCTCCAGTGCCTGTATGTCTTATTTCCCAGATACATGTAAAATAATAATATATATATGTATATGTATATATATATTTAAACATTTGATTTTAAAACTTTGAATTCCAGATTCATTCCCTTCCTTCCTTGTCACTCACCCTTACTGGGAAGATAAACAATTCAATATAGGTTGTACATATGTAGCTATGCAAAACATTTCCATAGTAGATATATTGTGGAAGACTGACTGTATTTCCCTCCCTCCTATCCCACCTCCCACTTGTTCTGTTCTCTACTTTGATCTGGTCCCTTTTCAAAACTGGGTACTTCCAACTTCTCTCACCCCCAGCCTGCCCTCCCTTCCCTCAGCCCCCCTCTCATCCCCTTCACCCCTACTCTCCTGTAGGGTGAGATACACTATTTACTGTGTATGTCATTCCCTCCCTGAGCCAAATTCAGTGAGAATAAGATTGACCCATTCCTTTTTACTGTCCTGTTCTTCCCCTCCATTGTAACCATTTTCCCTTGCCTCTTCTATATGAGACAGTTTACCCCATTCTGTTTCTCCCCATCTCCTCTCATTTTATTCTTCAATCACCTGTTAATTTCACCTTTTAAGTATCATCCCTTCCTATTAAGTTGGTCCTGTGCCCTCTATCTATGTATACCTGTACACATATATACACACACTCATATATGTATTCATATACCTATATGCCATCCTATATAGACATATATGTATGTATACATTACCTTCAGCTGTTCTCATACTGAGAAAAGTTTCATAAGTTACAATTATCATTTTTCTATGTAGGAATGTAAATAGTTCAACTTTGATAAGTTCCTTATGATTTATTTTCCCTGTTTACCTTCTCATGCTTCTCTTGCTTCTTGTATCTGAATGTCAAATTTTCTATTCAACTCTTGTTTTTTCATCAAGAATGGTTGAAAGTCCTCTATTTCACTGAATGACTATATTGTCCCCTGAAAATGATACTCAGTTTTGCTGGGTAGGTGATTCTTGGTTTTAATCCCAGCTCCTTTGTCCTCTGGAATATCATATTCCAGGACCTTCGATTCCCTCAGTGTAGAAGCTGCCAGATCCTGTGTTATCCTGATTGTGTTTCCACAATATTCAAAGTGTTTCTTCCTGGCTGCTTGTAATATTTTCTCCTTGATCTGGGAATTCCAGAACCTGGCTATAATATTCCTAGGAGTTTTCTTTTCAGGAATTTTTTGAGGAGGTGATTGGTGGATTCTTTCAACCTCTATTTTACCCTCTGGTTCTAAAACATCAGGGCAATTTTCCTTGATAATTTCTTGGAGGATGATTTCTAGGTTCTTTTTTTGATCATGGCTTTCAGGCAGTCCAATAATTTTTACATTATCTCTCCTGCATCTATTTTCCAGGTCAGTGGTTTTCCCAATGAGATATTTCACATTGCCTTCTATTTTTTTCATTTGTTTGGATTTGTTTAATAGCATCTTGATTTCTCATAAAGTCACTAGCTTCCATTTGCTCCAATATAATTCTGAAGGAATGATTCTCTTCAGTGAGCTTTTGAAATTCTTTTTCCATCTGGCAAATTTGGTTTTTTAAGGCCTCTTTTAAGGCCTTAAAAATTTGGCTTTTTAAGGCCGTCTCCTCATTGCCTTTTAGAGCCTCTTTTGCCATCTGAGTTAGTCTATTTTATAAGGTGTTGTTTTCTTCAGTCAGGTTGTTGACTCTAATTTCATAATTTCTTGCATCATTGCAATTTCTCTTCCCTATTTTTCCTCCTCTTCTCTTATTTGATTTTCAAAATCCTTTTAAATCTCTTCTATGGCCTGTAACCAGCTCATATTTTTCTTGGAAGCTTTTGGTGCAGGAGTTCTGATTTAGTTGTCTTCTTCCTGTTCCATGTTTTGATCCTTTTTGTCCCCAAAACAGGAGTGTAAAGTTGGATTGCTCTGCTTGTTTTGCTTCCTTTGCCTGCTCATGTTGCCACTCAATTATTTGACTTTTGGGCTTTTTGCCACAGTAGGACTCTGCTACCAGACAGGGGAGCTTTATCCCAAATGCTGGAGTTTTCTCAGCTGCGGAAGGTATTAGTTAGGTGCCCTCTCTGAAGCCTCTACATGCTCTGGCTAGCTGGTCACACACCCCAGGACCTCCACCCTAGACCGCAATCCAGATCCAAGCAGGTTAAAGCAAGAACAATTACCCCTCAGACTGGAAGCTTAGACCCCTACAATCTTCAGACCAGGAGCTAAAGCTGCCATGTGGCAGTGGCTACATGGCCATGGCACCTCAGCGATTTCTCCCTCCAGGGGATAAAGGCTGGACCACACTCCCAAACTACTGGATCCCAAAGTCCACACGGCACTGACCTCTAACTTTGTTCTTGGCATCTATGGGTTCATAATTCTGGAAACCGCCACAGCTGCTGGTGATCTGAAGTCCCTCCAGCCAGTGTATGGTCAGACCTGCCTGGGGCTAAAACCTCAGGCTCCAGCTAGACTGGGCTGGGCTGGCCTCCCAGAGTGCTGTGCTGGCCACTTACTGATGGCCTGCTGGCCTGTCCTCAGTGGGAGGTTAGCTTCTCTATGTCATTTTGTGGGTTCTGTAGCTCCAAAGTTTGTTCAGAGTCACCTTTTACATGAATTGGGGGAGGTGGAAGCTGGAGCCCAGTGGAAGTCCTGTTTCTACTCTGCCATCTTGACTCTGCCCCCTCAACATTCATTTTTAAAAGATTTTGAGTTCTAAATTTTCTCCCTCCTTCCCTTCCCTCCCCTCTCCCCAAGACAACAAACAATCTGATATAGGTTATACATGTAAGGTCATGTTAAACATATTTCCACATTGGTTGTGTCTTGAAAGAAGACTCAGAACAAAATGGAAAAACCGCAAGAAACAAAAAATAAAAAAATAAATTGAAGTGGAAATAGTATGCTTTCCATAATGAGTCTTTTGGAATTTTGTTGGATCATTGTTTTGCTAATAAGATCTAAGTCTGTCATAGTTGATTATCACGCAATACTGATACTACTATGTACAATATTCTCTGGTTCTTCTCATTTCACTCAACATCAGTTCTTATAAAATTTTCCAGGTTTTTCTGAAATCCCCTTGCCTATCCTTTCTTATAGAACAATAATATTCCATTATATTCATATACCATGACATGTTAAGCCATTCCCCAATTGATGGACATCCCCTCAACTTCCAGTTGTTTGTCACCACAAAAAGAGTTGCTATAAATATTTTTGTGCCTGTGGGACCTTTTCCCTTTTTAATGACCTCTTTGGGATGAAGACCTAGTAGTGTTATTGCTTAATCAAATGGTATGCACAGTTTTATAACCCTTTGGGCATAGTTCCTAACTACTTTCCAGAATGGTTAAATCAGTTCACAACTCCACCAACAATGCATTAGTGTTCCCATATTCCTACATTTTCTCCAATATGTCATATTAACCAATCTAAGAGGTGTGAAGTGGTACCTCAGAGTTTTAATTTGCATTTTTCTAATCAATCGTGATTTAGAGCATTTCTTTCATATTATTATAGATAGCTTTAATATCTTCATATGAAAACTGCTTGTTCATATCCTTTGACCATATGTCAATAGGGGAATGACTTGTATTCTTATACATTTGACTCAGTTCTCTATATATTTGAGATATGAGGCCTTTGCCTTTAAAAATTGTTTCCTAGCTTTCTGCTTTCTTTCTAATCTTGGTTGCATTGCTTTTGTTTGTGCAAAAACTTTTTTTTAATTTATTGTAATCAAAATTATCCATTTTGCATTTTATTATGTTCTCTATCCCTTGTTTTTTCATAAATTCTTCCCTTCTCCCTAGGTCTGACAAGTAAACTATTACTTGCTCTCCTAATTTACTTATAGTATCAGCCCTTATGTCTAAATCATGTACCCATTTCAACCTTATTTTGGTGTAGGGTGTGAGATGTTGGTCTATGCCTAGTTTCTGTTGTGCTGTTTTCCAGTTTCCCCGGCATTTTTTCTCAAATAGAAACTAAAGTCTTTGGGTTTATCAAATGGTAGATGATTAGTCATTTACTACTGTATCTTGTATACCTAACCTACTCCACTGATCCATCATTCTATTTCTTAGCCAGTACCAGATAGTTTTGATGATAACTGCTTTATAATATAATTTTAGATCTGGTAGAGTTAGGCTACCTTCCTTTGCATTTTTTCATTAATTCTCTTTATATTCTTGACCTTTTGCTCTTCCAGATGAATTTTATTATTATTTTTACTATAAAATTTTATAGTAATAATTACCATATTATATGTAATAATATTATATATAATAATTATATTATAATGTATATTATTTTTTCTATAAAACAATTTTTAGTAGTTTCCATTTGGTATGGCACTGAATAAGTAAATTAATTTAAACAGAATTGTCATTTTATTATATTTGTTTGGCTTACCCATTGTAATGGTAATGGAATTTAAGATCTTTCCCACCTGTTAATAGGCCTCACATGGAACCCATTAAGGGAAGCTTGTTTAGGTGAGGCTTCCTTGTAGGAAGGCTTTCACACCTTTTGTTAATTTCTAATTAGGCACTGAGTCACAAGGGTTGTGATGTCCTCTGGCTCTAAAAAGGGTATATATACTCAGAGGTTAGCATTTTGCTTTGTGCTCACTCACTGGAAGAGTGTTCTTATGATTTGACCAGATAAAATTCTGGGGACCTGTTAAGGTGCCCTTTGGCTTTGAAAAACCCAGATATTGGTGCTTCTCTCTCTGGTTACTATGTATATATTACCTTGGTCAGACAGATGGTTCTGTCTATTGATCTGTGCTGTATTCCCAGACAGAAGTCCTGCTTGTACTTTTTCTGTTTTCTTTGCTTGTATTTTCTCTGAAGTTCAGGGTGCTGATATCCCCCCTGAACTAATAAATGTAATTAAGATAAGACCATTGACTCCTTAAACAGCTATCCTTCCTTGTAAAGCAGATCTAAGAACCTGTGCTAGCAGCCATACTAAGTATGCCAGTGTGCTAGCCACTACATCCATGAGCAATTGATGTTTTTCCAATTGCTTAGATCTGTGTGAAAAGTGTTTTGTAATTGTGTTCATATAGGTCCTGGGTTTGTCTTGACATGTAGACTCCCAAGTATTTTATATTGTCTACAGTTATTTTTAAATAGAATTTCTCTTTCTATCTCTTACTGCTGGGCTGTGTTGGTTATATAGAGAAATATTGATGATTTATGTGAATTTATTTTATATTCTGCGACTTCACTAAAGTTGTTCATTGTTTCAAGTAGTTTTTTTAGTTGATTTTCTAGGATTCTTTAAGTATATCATCATATCATCTGGAAAAATTGATAGTTTTTTTTCCCTTATTGTCTTTTTAAAATTCTTTCAATTTATTTTTCTTCTCTTTTTGCTAAAGCTAGCATTTCTAGTACAATATATGTACATATATACTATATATAATATATCTAGTATAATGATATGATGATGTACTTAAAGAATCCTAGAGAATCAACTAAAAAAAAACTACTTGAAACAATGAACAACTTTAGCAAAGTCGCAGGATATACAATAAAACCACATAAATCATCAGTATTTCTCTATATAACCAACACAGCCCAGCAGCAAGAAATAGAAAGAGAAATTCTTCGCTTCCCTTCCTTTCCCTTCCCTGTCCTGCCCTGCCCTGCCCTTTCCTGCCCTTCCTTCCTAGCATAATAGAACTAGAGATAAAAGAGACCTCAGAGACAACCAAGTCCAACTCCCTCAGTTTGTAGATGAGGAAACTAGGGTCTACTGATATTAAACAAGTTGTCTAAGGTCACATAGGGTAGTACAACAGAGATGGAGTTTGAACTCAAGTCTATTCTCTCTGTGTCTATCTTTCTGTCTCATCTCTATCTTTGTGGTTAGATCTCTGTGTTGCTATCTTAATCTGTCTCTTTCTGTGTCTGTCTCTTTCTTTCTGTCTCTGTATCTCTCCCCTCTTTCCCCGTACCATAGAAATAGTTTCAAACAGAGATGCTCACAGTTATGACTCTATAGCTACATTTATAAGAACCATCAGCTAAAGAGACACTTGACTGCTCCTTTTCCTGTGGAGTCTAGTAAAATGTAATATTTTAATACTAAAATTAGTCATTTTAATTGGCAAATGGTTAGTGAGAGAGCCACTTGTGGCTCAAGAGGCACAGTTTAAGTTTAAAATCTAGGACCTTTCTTCCATCATGACCAGCCCAATATCCTCTGGAACTAACTTTCTCTGCCTTGTTTTGTTGGTTATGGTTGATGATAGCTGTGATTATTATTGCCAAATAGTTGTTAGCTTACCCTTGTGGGAAAAGGTTATAGCCATTATGCTTTTTACTTCAGTAGACTGAAGTAGAGATTTCTGGCAGTTATTTATGATGAGGTGCCTTCCCCTATCCCCTTACCCCCAGTAGACCCTGTCTTCTCAGACTCAAGTTATTTGGAAATGAAGCCCAAAACCATACTGTGAGATTTTCATTGGGACATAAAGGAAGGCAGGGATGTCAGTAGTCAGAGCAAAAGAGGGAGGGCATTCGAGAAATGGGGGACAGTTCAAAACATACTCAGAGCTGAAAAAAGGAATGTCTTATTCTTAGAACAACCAGGATACAACTGTCAGTGAATCTAAGAGTATGTGTAGTAGATTAAGGTGTAAGAAGATTGGAATAGAAGGCTGCTAGTTTACTTCCCCTTCTGTATTCTTTGTTGTTATTATTGTTTTTTTTGTCTATTACTTTTTTATTTTTTAATTTTATTGGTACCCTTTGTTTTAGTTTTTACACCACGTACATTATCTCTTTCCATTTCCCACCCAGAGAACCATACCTTAAAACAAAGAATAAAAATGATTCTATAAAACCCAGTTCTTCAAAACAAACCAACACATCAACTAATTCCTACATTAGAGGCAGTGTCCTATCTCATATCCCTCCTACCTACTTTTTGATAACTATATATCAGTGTAGTATGATATCAGAATGCCATGCCTCTTTAAATGTAAAAATATGATACAATAGACCAGAAATAAGTCATCAACCCACTCCCCACTGAATCCCAAGAAAGTAAATTAAAGCATATATCATTTTTGCCGGCTCAGCACTTTACCTGCCCAACCAGTATATTTTTTTCAGCCTTTGGTATGTGCTTCCTTGTTTATTTAAAAGGCTGGCTCAAGGGAGAAATAAACCAATACTTATAGCTTAGGCTAGAATAATGGGCCAAATCCAATAAGTTGAAATTTAATAATGATATATGTAAAGTCCTTTACTTGAGTTAAAAAAAATCAACTTCAAAAGTACAAAAAAGGGAGAGGTCTAGCTAGATGACAGTTCTAGGGGGGAAATACTGTGATTTTGGTGGATTGCAATCTCAAGATAAGTCAGCAGTATGACATGATTAACAAAAAGCCCAGTATGATCTTGGGCAGCATTAGCAGAAGCTTAATGCCAAGAATAAGAGATGTGAAAGACCTTTGTCCATCCTGGTCAGACAACATCTGGAGTTTTCTGTTCAGTTTGGTCGGCGCCATATTGTAGGAAAGAGAGTCACCAAATGAAGCAAGTTCAAAAGAGAGAAACCAGGACAGTTAAGGAACTTGAATCTTTGAGATTTGGTTCCATGTAACTATTTGGGTTTACTGGGCTCATTTGACCTCCAGAAAAGAAAGACAATCCCTGCCCTCACATACCTTACAATCTAATGAAGGAAACAATGTGCAAATAAATATATACAAAGCAAACCACATATAAGATAAATAGGAAATAATTAACAGAGGAATTGGATCTTATAGAAGGGATATTAGATTGGTTTTCCTTATCCCAGAAGCTAGAATAAGTGGCCCTGTTTGAAAGCTGCAGATAGGAAAATTTCAATTCATTATATAAGAAGATGTTTCTTTTCATGTACATCTGTCTACAAATGGAAAGGGCCATCTAATGATGGCCCTAATGAAGGGGGTTAATTTCTCATCACTGAAAGTATATGTTGGAGGAATGAACTAGAAGACCTCTTAGATCCCTACCAAGCCTGAGATTCTGAGTCATCCCAGCACATACATCCTTATTGTATTTGTGTGCCCAGGAAGGAGGAGAGTTAGTTTTGTAGAGCACACATGACTGTGTTTATGATTTGTGCATTTAGAAGTCAGCTGCGTTAATAATATTAATCGACAGTTGAAACTGTGAGAATAGGTGAATTCTTGGATGGAGAGAGGGTAAAGGGAAATCAAAATGCTATGTTTTGAGCATTGGGGATCTTCCACACAGTTAGAAAGCAGGATGAGCAGGATGAGAAAGAGGCACATGTAAAGCAGACAAAAGTAAGTAGAAGTAGAAGGTAGTTTGCGGGAGGTCAAAGGAGAATTAATATTTTAAACTGGAGAAAGGGATCAAATAATGTCACATACCTGAAGAGAGTTTACAGGTAAACATGAAGATTAAGTACAAAACTGGTAAGGGAATGTATAGGATTGAATGACAGAGTGTTTTGTGTATTCTATGTGCCCCTGAAACCTTGCCCTTTCCCCCAAATTAATATGCAATGACTAGCCTGAATTAGTTCAGGCACATTTTCACAATACCTGGGTACTTTTGAGCTGATACGTGTGTGTACACTTGCAGGTGAGAGCTAACAATAAAATCTAATTATTTTAGTCTGAAAATAAATTTTATAGGCATGATAATTTTGGAAAGTCAGTCCTATGTCCACATGTACCCATATTTTACAAAGTGTATTGAGGGGGCGGTAAATGTGGGAAGGAAATATAATGTCATGGAAAGATCACTGGCTCTGGACTCATAAGACATGGGTTCAAATACCACCCTCAACACTTATTTCCAGGATGAAATTGGGGAAGGTTAAGTAACCTTCCTTGGCCTCAGTTTCTTCATCTGTAAAAGCTAGATGACCTTTCAGGACTCTTCTAGCTCTAGTCTGATGATCCTAGATGGATACAGACACACATATGTACATTACTTGTTAATATTATATATGTACATTACTTATACATGTGTATGTTACTATATTACTTATAAAAAGTATTTTACTTATTGTGTGATAGAGAATTGAAGCTGAGGATCATCCAAAGCACAATGGAGGGGTACACAGTGAATGTGATTAGTCTGCAACGTGTCTAAAACAGGGAGTTCTGCAGAAAAAGGAGTGTAAAAGACATCGATAAAGAAATCTGAGATTGAAAAAATAGATGAGCGGCAAGAGGAAAGGATTGCCAATGTGCTTCACTGGTAGCCTTATGTCATAAGAACATGAGGAAGGTTCCAGGTACATAGGGTGGTCACATGTCATGAGCTTGTGGAAGGACATAGATAGGAGTTTCATAGGAGCTTGCAGACACAGATAAGTTCTGATTTACATATTTGAAAAGAATACCCAAATTCATGAACTGTTTGATTGTGGAGAGATGTATGTGAGTGTGTTTATACATACATACACATGCATGTAAAAATGTATATATGTGTGTGTGTGTGCATATGCCTGTGTGTATATACATATACAGAAGTGTGTATTGTGTAGTTTTATGTATTTGTATTCTATTCTGGATTATAATTTTTGTGTATTTCCTACCTCTAATATTACCTACTTCTTGAAAGCAGTGATTATATTTGATTGATCTTTGTATCTACCTCTATCACTTAGCACTAATGTCTTAAACAACATGGTTTCTTAATAAATATTTATGAATGAAAAACTTAAAAAAAATTCAATGTAGTACTTCTCTGGCACCACTTTACCAACTCCCACTCCCAGTGGCAGACTAGGATACTAAGAGTATAGCTATTACTTTTCCCCTCAAGATGCTAGGAGGAAACTTGAGGAATTGGGGAGTTGAAGCAACTAGGTAGCATGGTATTTAGGGGACTGGGCCAACAATCAAGAAGACCTGAGTTCAAATCTAGCCTCAAGTACTACCTGTGTGACCCTGAGCAAATCACTTAATCTCTATCTACCTCAATTTCCTCAACTACAAAATAGAGATAATTATAGAACCTACTTCCCAGGATAATTGTGAGGATTGAATGAGAAAAATTTATTAAATGATTAACACAGATAGGAGACACTTCATATGTGTTTGTTTCTTTCCTTCCTTTTAGCATTGCTACTGAAAAGCTCTTATCTGTGCTCCCTACTGATTATCAGGTTTTAAGAAAGAATATTTACTCATATAGTATAATAAGAAAAGTTGGTACAAAATCAACCCTCCCCCCAGCAAGCTCAATGACACATTCTCCCACAAATATGCATAAGTCTATGGGGAAAGTGGGTTCATACTTGGAGTACAAAGATGGTAAATCACATTCATAGAATATATATGTGTCAAAGGGGTAAGCTATAGATCCAAGTTACTGGAAGTCTTTTTCTCTGTGTGGAATTCTCATGAAATCATGCTTCAATAAAGTCCTATGCTGGGTTCTCTGTTGTATAGTTCTGAAGCTGCTTGTCTGTTCTTGGTGAATGTTTCATCTCCTAGTTAGATGAATTATCTCCTGCAGGTCCTGTCTCTCTGATGACTTGTCAGTGGGTAGGGTAGTGTAGCATTCCCTCCATGTTCAATCTACCCTTCTTTGCTGTCCCTCTCCAATAGAAGTACAAGGATCTGCCTCTCCAGTTGCTTCTGAGCCTGAAAGCTCTTGAAGCTTAACTATTTCTGATCTTCTGATTTCTGAACTATCTTACTCTGCCATCCATATTTACATAGGACAAGTCTGATTCTCTTTAACCAATCACAAAACTTCTTTGGTGGATCTTCTACTTTCATCTAATTATTAAGGAATTTCATTCCTCTCAAACTGATGAATTTATTCAACCTTGTTTATACTTTTGATTGATTGATTGAACTGAGAAGTTAGGAATCTCTGTGTTTATATCAATTGGAGTGGGTCTTTGGTTCTCATATTCAGTCTGATTTTCACCTTTTATTTTTATACCACATTCATTTCTCCTTAGTGCCTCAGTCCCTATTGAAAGTTACCTTATAAAAAGAAAAACATTTCAAGACCAACCAACATCACAGCTATATACATCTAACAGGGTATATACCACTTCCTGTTTACCTCCTTTCAGAAGGGAGATTACTTATCACAATTCATCAGAATTCAGCTATATTTTAGTGTTGTTACTGTTTACATTGTTTTAATCATTCTGTAGATTATTTCCCTATCTACCTATTACTAAGATATGTGTCTTAGTTCTACTTTTTCACTCTGTATCACTTCATACAAGTCTTCCTATTTGTCTGGATTCTTCATATTCATCATTTGATATAGTACAGTGATATTCCATGACATTCATCATCTACATATTGTTCAGTCATTACCTACTTTGTTTTAGGTTGTTTGCTTCCACAGTGTTGATATGAAATTATTTGATTAAGAGGACCTCTAACATTGTTCTTGGGTTAAACAAGTTAAGAAAGTAGATTTAACTTTTCTAAATTCAGTTTTTGAACTCATTCTTCTTAACTCACTAATTTATTTTCCAAGTTAACTTTATAATTCTATATTGTGGAGTTAAATTGCTTATACAAATTTAGAACATTTTGTTTATATGTAAGCTGGCATGGGCCCTATCAACATGCCTTTTACTGTGCATATTTCAATTTATAACTTAATTCAGCCTTACAGATAAATATTCATACACTAACAACATAAAATTCAACAATCTGTCAAAGACTTTGCTGATCTTTCCACACATCTTAGTGAGTAACTTCTAGATAGAGCCTCCAGGTTTGCAAAGCACTTCATACTTTTATTTAATTTAATCTTCACAACAACCCCAAAAGGCAGGTATTATAGGCATTATTATCCCCTTTTTACAGAAGAGGAAATGGAGGTTTAATGGAGCTAAATGTCTTGTCTGTGGTCACATAGCTAGGAAATATCAGAGGTGAGATTTGAACATAGAACTTCTTGACTATAGGGCAGCCTGATATTTCCTGTGCCATGCTACCTTTCTTATCCTGCTCAAACAGCATATATAAATATATTATCATATATAATTTATTATGTATAAAATATTATCTAGTATTAATATTTATATACTACCACATATTACATACATGAGATGTGCATATATATAATATTATCAGTTATATTATATGCATATTTATTATATAATATTGTATGCTTATAATATTATATAGCATGCATATATAATTATATATACACGTGTGTACATGTGTGCATGCATACATACATTCTGTTAGCTATTGGTGTCTTTCTAGGGACCTGGACCCTCATAAGCCACTTATAATATATTTCTATGAACTTTTGATCACCTTTAATCTCCATAAACACTCAGACTTTTTCTTCTTAATAGTTGTTTTTATTTTTAATAGAAAGAGCATTGACTAAGAATTAAAAAACCTGGCTTCTAGTTACATGTCTGTTGACTCACATGACTGTTCTTTGTCTAATTTTCTTCATCTGGAAAGAGTGATAGTTTTGCTACTTTACCTGTCTCTTGATGTTGCCATCAAGATTTAATGAATGAAATAACTATGAAAGTGCTTTGGAAGACATTGAAGAACTTTCTGACCCCCAAACACCTGATTGATCAATGTCGTGTGCTTTTGAAGGAGAGCAGTCAGCACTGTGCTCCTGGATTGGGTAGATTCACTTCCAATAAATAATCACATGGAGAAAAGGGAGGAAGACAAGTTTTGAGAGAAGAGAAAACTAATTTGTTCTTAAGTTCCAAATTGGATTTTATTTTACTATAGAAACAATTTTATAAATGATGGCTAGGATTCAGTTAGTCTTCAAAGGCCCATATAACCCCTAAAATATGCACAGGGCCTGTTACTTATGGATATCCTTCTGGTTGCCTTTTGGGGAGAGGAGGAGGTGGGTAATAATGAAATACAAGATTTTTTTTTCCATTGCCTTTGATATTCTCCAGTCTTTCATATACCTTCGGAATCAGTCCCTTGGTGGCCTTAAAGTTGTGTTGCTTCTAGGACAGACTTGTTCTACATAGACCTCATCTAGTCCAGCTGCTTTTCCCATATTTCTTTTTTGGAGCACCATTACCACTTTCTCAGGTAACACATCTGGGACTTTAATCCTAAGTCTTTGATGGTAAAAAATATTTTTTTAAAAAGTCTTTACAAATCTTTTCTATCTTCTGTTTGTTGTCTTCTTCCAAGGTTCATCTTTAAATGCCATAGAAAGACTTTGTTTAGTTGAAGCTCTCACCAGACTTTAAGTTTATTTTGGGGGGTGACAAGGTGGCGTAGCGAATAGAGCACTAACCCTGGAGTCAAGAGGACTTGAGTTCAAATCCAGCCTCAGACACTTAACACTTACCAGCCCTGTGACTTTGGGCAAGTCACTTAACCCCAATTGCCCTGCCTTTCCCCCTGCAAAAAAAAATAAAAAATAAAAAATAAAATATATATATATATATATATATATATATATATATTTCCCTCTAGTGCTTTTTCTGCTTTATAAGGTGATACTGCTTATATCGTTCCACCATTCTTCTCCATAGGATATTGCAAATGAGTTTATTTTCTAAACTTTTGTTGCCCTTGATTGCCATATCACTGATCTTGGCAAGGAAACCAAATGTTTGCTAGCTGAGGCGATTTCTGGGCTCTTTGGGGCTCATTATGACAATTGATTTACATTGGATAAACTTTTGCAGGAAATTGTTATGAATACTGTTGGCGTCTGGGAACCTAAAGACCATTTATAACACTGTTTCTATGGAAACATGTGTTTTAAGTTCCAAACAACTAACTTATAAGACTTTTTTAAGAACAAAGCGTATTTGTAAATTGGGAAATCTGTGGATTATTATTATAACCACCATCATTAGTCTCATCCCCAGTCACTTTATTTTCTGCTCATTCACCTTCCTCTTGCTCATCCTTCGTTGTGGATCAATTATCGTCCCATTCACAAACTCTCACTCTAGCCCAACCCCCTGCTAACCGTGGGAAATGTCTGTGTCTGTATTCAAAACAGGCATGGCAAAGGGGGGGATTAATAGCAAAGTCAGGTTTATGCTAAGATAGGAAAAAAGAAAAGCTAAATCCAGTTACTTCAGCTTCAACGGGACTGGGGAAAAAGACAAAAAAATCTTGTGTTGACATCATGTAGCAGCAGAAAGAAGCAAGCTAACAGACAGGCTTACCAGTCAGCTGCCACTTTCATCACACACTGACTCTCTGATAAGCCACAGGGCAGATATAGATAGATAGATGATAGATAGATAGATAGATAGATAGATAGATAGATAGATAGATAGATAGATAGATAGATAGATAGACAGATATAGAGACAGAGATATAGATAGACACATAGATACATATATTTGCATATTTGTATATATGTATGTATATATAATTCTAGTACTCACTGGAAAATTTCAAACATAATGATAATTCAACACAATGTGGAAATAAAATGAATTTATAGTTATTGGAGAAGGATAAAAATCTTAAGTGACTGAAAAAGCACCAAGTATAAATATGCATCATGTGATTTGTATGCAGAAGAATATGGCAACGGCTTTAGGCTATGTATTGACACTTGATGCATGGTAAGGGACTGGAGGAAGCTTTGATGAGGGATTATGTCAGTCATTCAGATGCATCAAGAATCTCTAGAATGAAAAGTCTTATTTCACCCTCCCAGATTCTTGTCAGAAGGAATCACACCTGCAGTGTTTTAACACTCACTGCCCTTGGTGGTATGAGAAAATAGGGCTGCTGCAGAGGACAAAATAGAAATATTGCTTTTAGTAAGGTTTTGTAACTTAAACAAAGTATGAACCATGGTTTAAATTTGCCAGAAAGTATCTTTCATCATGTCGCCTTTATAGAAACATTTGAATATGCCAAACTGGACCCAGATATATTTGTACAATCTTTCAGACAGGGTTTTGATTAATTGTCAGTTATAAACATTACATTTTGGTATTGATAGAAGGCTTTACTTTACAGGAGAATAGAATATATTAGACTGATTCTGCCCAGGATTCTTTTCCCATTTAATTTATAGGGAAGTTAGTGAAGAATGGATCAATGAGAGGCTGGGGATTAGAATTTAGATAATTGAATTCCATTGTCCTCTGTTCTTGACTACCATTATTCTCCATTATTATCACTTTTTGTCTTTTCTAAATCTTTAAAATTGATTTTATTACTAATATATTTGTTTTGATACAGCAGAAACTTCCCTTATAAAACACACTAAACAATCTTCCTTTTATGTGCATTTCCTCAAAACTGTTATCGTGTTTCCCCGATAATAAGACCTATCCCGAAAATAAGCCCTCCCCTTACTGTTTAAGATTCCTCTAAAATAAGCCCTCCCCCGAAAATAACCCCTATTGAGATTGCTACTGTAGTGAAGGTGATCCCCTGCGCTACACGCTACATTACGGTACCCTCTGTATGCACCGTCCCCCCCGCCCCCCCCATGAAACGCATGCCGCGCTCCGAGCTGCATCCAATCAGAGCTGCAGCAGTGAGCGTGTCATTCTGTTCTTCCTCAGTGATTTGCTTATTGAATAAAGGTACATTTTTTTGTTCATATTTACCTGTTTATTAAAATTGCTGTCAATGTTCATTAAAATAAGCCCTCCCCTGAAAATAAGCCCTCTGGTGTTTTTCTGTCCAAAAAAAATAATAAGACAGTGTCTTATTATCAGGGAAACATGGTAGGACTGCCTAATCCAGTGATTGTGATTGATGGCACATGTGACTATTTTGGTAGTTTACTGTTTGTTTGTTTTTTTAACAGAAGGGAAGCTTGTGCATTGTAACTTTAGTAATTCGACCAGAATTTTTTTGCCCTTTGATGATGCCTTGATTTAGATGGCACATTATTCTTTTGACTCCACTTTCTTCACTCTGCATCAGTTCATACATTTCTTTCTATGTTTCTCTTAATTCTTCATATTCATTCTTCCTTTGGGGGTGATGGTAGATTGAGAAAGGATTTTCCAAACCTTTAATTTCATTGAGTTTGGAACTCCCTGTGTTGAAATTCCTTCACCAATTGAGACCAGCAAGATAGTCTAATTTATGGTCTTAACAAATTCTTTAGGGCACTAAGAGGTCTATGTTAACTCAACTGCTCTAAGGCTCTATTCAGTATGTCACACTGATTTATTGTGATTAATGGGTTTTGAAAACTTTAATATGTCAGTAAAAATCATTATTATTATCAGTCAGTCAATAAACATTTATTTACCAACTATGTGTCAGGCACTGTGCTAAATACTGGTGATAAAAGTACAAATAAAATCAAAGACAGTTCCTGTCCTCAAATAGTTTACAGTCTATTAGAGGAACACAATAAATGAAAGAAAACTGAAAGGTTGGGGGTGGGTAAGGAGAACAGAAGAAGGTACCCTGCATGAGGGGCATGATAGAGAGTTGCAAAAGTAGTGTAGCTGGTGGGGTATATGGGATTTCAGAGAGGACTAGTACCTCCAGTGTGAGGGCTACCGAGCCCTTTTCATGGTTGCTTTCCATTTTTGGTGTCCAACTCATTACCCAACTCTCACCTGTGATTCCAAGAAGTTGTAGAATGTATAGAGGCTACACACTATAAAACCATCTTGGCAGATGGGCTAAACCAAGTTGAGAGTAACCAACAGAAACCATTGGTGAGTTACCGGGTGTCTACCCCAAATATGTGAAGACTTCCCTGGCAGAATAGGTGAGTGTGAACATTTTATTTTAATGGGCCATGAAGATGGCAGAAGCAAACACTAGGAGGGGTTTTGAACTTGGTCAGACACCAAAGATGCAAAGTCATCCACCACATCCAGAGCCATCACCAGTCACCTTGATTTTGTCTTGCCACTGGGCTGTAATGATTCAGTAAGAAAGAATGAGGCTAATGATTTTAGGCAGCTCCGGGTCATTTAAATTCAATTCTCTGCATGTCAAGACATCACCCATAATGTCATTAGTTCTCATCAAAAACAAAGGATGAACAACTAATAGCCAGTGGGAAATGTGGAGAAAAGCTGTACCGAGCCACTTCCTTAAACAGAAGCCCTGGAACCCATGGCCCTACCTTCCAACCAGAGTGTCCAATCAGAGAAGCATCTCATCCATCTGACCTTTTTCATGACATTGAGATAGAAACAGTCTAAGGAGGACAAGTTGCTATCCTATTGTTCTTTGTTTATTGTATATTCTGTGGACTACTATAGAGATAAAAATGGCTGCTTTTTTTGCATCTAACAATATTTCACTGTCAGATCCTCTGCTGTAGACTCACTGAAAATATCTTTAGTTCAGCTCCAGGAATAGGATAACAGAATTGACATATGCCTCATATTTGCTCTTCCTGGTCTCTATAGCTTGAAAGCTTTTCATTACATGTAATTTGGAAGTTATGAGTAGTTAGCATGAGAACATATATTAAAATAACGTTTTTATATTTTTAGGCATAAATGTTATATCCAGAAAGTTGCAGATAACAAGTTCTGTCTTTAATGTTCTGATAATTTATTTATTTAATTCTCAAGGATAAAGTGAGATTTATTTTGATAGTATAGGAATTTGTAGGGTTAGTTTATCAATGTTAACAAACTTTTGGGGTGTAATTGTAGCCACCTGATTCTGTCTTCCTAGGTATCCAGTATATGCTACATTTTGGTAACCTATAGTAATACACTTCACAATTTCCATGATCTTATTTTGCACAATCTATATAATAAATAAATATGGAATTTTTGAGGTAATTGTTCTATAATTTCTGGTGGTAGTGATCTGATCCTGAATCCATACCAAGCCCCTCCATTTCTATAAACAATTTCACACGACAACCATTTATTCAGGGTTCTCTGAGTTCATGTTGAAAACCGTGGAGCACTTTTTGATTCCACTCTTGGATTTTAGGTTTTTCATGTTTTGTGTACAAAGATAAACTACTTTTTGTCATGTTTAACAAATTCAGTCAGGTGTGCCAATTGTCAGCCTTTATTATTGATTTGTGTAGCTAGGTTCATTTGTTCCCGAAGGACCTTTCCAAACTTTTATTCTATTTATCATATATACTGTTAACAACATCTATCAATGTTTTTCCTTCTTTTCAATGTGGGAGCATCAATCTTTCTCTAACTGCCTTCAGGTGATGAACCCTATGTTTCATTAACATTATAAAGGATTTTGTCCAGACATGTGATAGATCTGTGGTCATTCACTTTACTGTACAAGGAACATACATTAAACTTGGTATTTCATCTGCATTCACTTCTCTGTGTTCTTCCATTTGGGCTTTAATTTCAGGTGCCAATCAGTTTCTTAATAAAGGTGACCTCAGCTTTCTCTTTGCTATCTTTTTGTTTGATGCATCTTCCCAAAAGACTATCAAGGTGATTATAAGTTTCATCTTTCTCTATTCATTTAGTTTACCCTCTAGATTATAATTAATAATAATAAGTGATATTTAATTGCATTCATATATCACAGGGTTTTTTTTAACCATTCCTAAATATTTGGGCACACTTTATTTCCAGAATTTTGCTATTATTAATAGTGCTGCTATGAATATTTATATATAACTAGAATTTTTTTCTTGCTTTGACTTCCTTAGGGGGTATAAATCCATCAGTGGGGCCACTGTATAAAAGGGCATGAGCAATTTATTTATTTTCTTATGTGATTCCAAATTGTTTTTTCAGCATGATTAGGTCATATCACAGTAAATTAGTGGATCTATCTTTTCATGTTTACTTCAGCATTGAATTTCTCCATCTTTCCCCATATTTTTCAACTCAGTAGTTGTGCAATGATACCTCATGGTTGCTTTAGTTTGCTTTTCGTCTGATCATGAATGATTTTGAAATTTTTCTCCATCAAGAATAGTGGAACCACCATACTTAGAGCCTAACATTATACTCCATGAGATTCTGACAGAGAAAATGGCCACTTTTGAGGAAAAAAATGGGAAAAAAAAACAACTGGATTGCTTATAAAGGAGATCAGTGCCATATAATTATGAAGGCATTTAGGGATTGTTTTATAAAGTATTTAATGGAGTAGAAGGAACCAAAGTCATGGGAAAAAACCTAGACCTTATTAATACTCCCTCCCCCCCCCCTGCAAATGGTGTTTGAGTAAATATCAGCCACTACTCCCTATTATCTATACAAAATCTCTGAGGATTATTTATTCATAGATGGGGGCATCCTCAATGAACATATTATGGAGAACAATCTGGCACTTGTAAAAACTGTGCAATTAACTAAAAGATGTAGAGAATATAAGATCCAGTTGTGCTGGTGATATGTCATTTACGGAAAAGCATTTGACTTAGTAGAATGAAATGCTGCCTTACAGACTCTAAAAACAAGGTATCTCCTGCCCATATATCCAAACCATTCAAGATTGCTTGGAAATTATAATAGAAATAGTTCTGTTCATGACTCTGTAAATGAACATCAGGTAAGGCATAAAACAGGGAGATACATACTTGACAAAGATGTTCACCATGTAATGGAAAGGAAGAAAAAAAAAGGAAGGAAAATAAGCATTCCTAGACATCCTGCTCTCTGCCAGGTATTGTTCTAAGCACTTCACAAATATTATTTTGTTTTATGCTCACAGAAACCCTATGTTCTAGGTACTGTTATTATCCCCATTTTACAGTTGAGGAAATTGAGGCAAACAGAGGTTATATGACAAGCCCAGTCACACAGCTAGTCAAGAGGCCAGATTTAAACCCAAGTCTGCTTGACTCTGGCATAGGGCCCTATGGGGATTCCTTGGGGAATGTGAGGTTTCCCAGGAGCTCATGTTTAAGGATGACGTGTTTATTGTATCAAGTCCTAAGACATTGCAAAGTCTCCTGGAAGATACCCGTTATCCCTGAAAGGCATTTGGCCTCTGATCAGCCTGGGAGGAGGAGAAACAATAGCTAATATTTATGGAGCCCTTGCTATCTGCCTGATAATATGTTAAGCACTTCACAGTTATCATCTCATTTGTTCCTCACAACTCTGGTCGGTAGGTGCTCTTACTATCCCTATTTTATAGATGAAGCGAGATTTGAACTTAGGTCTTCTTGGCACTAAGCATGGTGCTTTATCCACTAAACCAACCAGCTGCCCTGTAAAAAGAAAAAGACTAAATAGATGAAGAGTGTCTGTTTCCTAGATTATTAGTATGCATCTAACTCAATAAGAAGTTTATGCAGCAGTATGTAACACAGATAATAGATGGGCAGTGAGCTAGACCTCGAGTTGAAAGAGATAAAGACCATGAACGGAGTTGATTTTGGAAAGCAAACCACTTTCACTGGCCCCAAGCTTTTTTTCCCAAATGCTTTATTCATTTCTGGTTTACATCATTCATTTCCACCAGATTTTGAATTACAAAAATTTTCCCCGTTTTTCCCCTACCCACCGCCCCAAAATAGAGATACCACTGGATATCCCCTCCTCCAATCTACACTCTCCCATATCTTCTCCCATACCCCCTTTGACTTTTCCTGTAGGGCATGGTGGATCTCTATGCCCAAATACCTGTATATCTTATTTCCCAATTACATGTAAAATAGTATTAATAATAGTATTTATATATTTTTAAACATTTGATTTTAAAACTTTGAGTTCCAGATTCATTCCCTTCCTCACTTGTCACCCACCCTTACTGGGAAGATAAGCAATTTGGTATAGGTTGTACATGTGTAGCTATGCAAAACATTATCATAATAGATATATTGTAAAAAGACTATATTTCCCTCCCTCCTATCCCACCTCCCACTTGTTCTATTCTCTACTTTGATCCTGTCCCATTTCAAAAGTGGGTTCTTCCAACTTCCCTCCCTACCTCAGCCTGCCCTCCCTTCCACCATCCCCCCTTTCAGACCCTTCCCCCCTACTCTCTTGTAGGGTGAGATACCCTATTTAGTGTGTATGTCCTTCCCTCCCTGAGCCAAATTCAATGAGAATAAGGTTTTGCCTTTTTGCCTTCCTGTTCTTCCCCTCCATTGTGGTCCCAAGCTTCTTGTGACAGCAATGATTCATCTTTTCAGTATAAAACTGATGTGCCTCTATGGCAGTGAAACCTAGACTACCATTGCCTCTGAAGAACTAAGGATATACGTCATACAAAAAGTCACAGAAAGGCATATGGTGGGTATGCACAGCCTGTAGCAAACATTCAATGGGAAACTGCAGAAGAATAGCACCAAAAGATATCATCAAAGAATTTGAATGACTAAGAGAGAATATGAGCTTGTTACTTAGTGAGAGCAAAAAATATTAGGGGAACAGCTAGTGTGCTCTGCTGGTACCCTCATGACATCAAGAGAAAATCATGAAAGCTTGTTAGGGGACATCCTGTGGTGAAATTTGGAAGGATATATGTATATGTATATATATATATATATGTATATATATATATATATAATAGTCCAACAGGATAGGTGGGTGTGAATGAGTTGTCATCCATATCTATGGAAGGAGTTTATAAATTTATAAATGATGAGATCAGAGATTCATTCACATATTTGAGTATATCCATTGACCCCTTAAGTATGGTGTAAAAGTTCTTGCCTGAGAGTGTTCTGCCCAAAGGAAGGGAAATTTTTGATGACTGAAAGCTACCTAGTTAATTTGGGGTTTACTGACTAGATTTCTTTCTCAAAGACCAATGCTTAAATCCAATTCTCTCTGGATCTCAGGGACTGGACAACAATTGATCCCTGCCCAAGAACCACTTGATGGTTATTTGGGGGCCCTCCTGGCTCAGAGTGAATGTAAATAGTAACTGTTTCTCATTTGACCAGCAACCTTTAGTATCTTCCCTTCCCGGTTTGATTTTTTTTTTCATTAAAGGGGCCATCCCTTGAGTCACTTCTTAAAGAGGCCTATTCACTGAATAGCTGTTGCCTCACTCAAAGTGAGCACTTGAAAAGACCTTAACTTATAAGGTCTAGGCTCTCCCATTGCATCCTGGGCCTTCTCTAGTTGGCCTGCTATCTGGCCCCTGGACCCAGATGACGCTGGAGGAGAAAGTGAGGCCAGTGAGTAACCTTGCACAGCTCTCTGTCACTCAAATCAAAGTCAATTGCAAGTCATGCCATCACCTCCCTGATGTCATGGTCCTCTTTGAGAATGAAGGACAAACCACAACAAAAGATTTATGTCAGTTCTCTATTCTGAATGTTTGACCTTTATCAGAAATTATGGAATCATAGATTTAGAACTAGAAGAAACATTAGAAGTTATCTAATGCAATATACTATGGCAGCTAGGTGGCAAAGTGGATAGAGTACTGGGCCTGGAGCAGGATGACCTGAGTTCAAATGCAGACTCAGAAACTTACTATCTGTGTAACTCTGGGTAAATCAGTTAACCCCATTTGGCTCAATTTCCTTATCTGTAAAATGAACTGGAGAAAAAAATGGCAAAACACTCCAGTATCTTTGCCAAGAAAATCCCAAATGAAATTTGGTAGAATGACCTCTCTCTCTGTTTTTAAAAAGTTTCTTTAGTATAGGGACTATTTTTTCCTCTAAATGTACATTTTCCCCTACTCTAGGATTTTTTTGTCTTTTTGATATCAATATGTTCCACAAACAAGGTGGTACTTTAAAAGGACAATATAGCCTTCTCCTACTACCTTATCTCCCCACCCAAATTACATGCTGAAGGCTATATTCTATCTTATTTTCTGAGGGAAAATGTACCCAGGTTCAAGTCCCACCTCAGATCCTTTGTTTTTTGACTCTGAGCTAGTCACTTAATTTCTCTATCTCAATTTTCTTATCTGTAAAATGAGGGGGTTTGACTCTAAGGACCTTTACAACTCTAAATCTTTAATCCTTTGTTTTTATAACACTGAAGCTACCTCTTTTCAGACTGAGTATATTCAGCTTTATATCTTTGTATTCTCCAGAGATACCTGTCCTTTTCTATCTAAATAGTATTTGGTGGTATAATATGTTTCTGTTGCTTTTTGGTAATTCATAGATTCATAGTCTGATTCATTTAGAACCTGAATAAAACATAATGTTCATCTAGTCCAACATCCTTTGTTACAAAAAACAGAGAGTTTGGGATTTGCCAAGGATCATATACATAGTAAGTGGCAGAACTGAGATTTGAATCCAGCTCAGTGACTTCAGGTCCACTATACTTTCTCCTATCTCATACTGCCTCTATCATATTCTAAGTTTTTTTTTGATTTCTTGTCAATAATAGTACTGGGTGATTTGCGTGATTATTTCTGGATACATATATATATATACATACATACATGAATATATATTTATATATATATGAAGAATTGCTTCTTCATGACTGCTTGCAAAATTGTTTGATGTTAAAGCTTTGAAACTTGGTGACAATATTTCTGGGTAAGTTATATTTGGGTTTCTTTTCATATAGTATTGTATGGATCTTATCAATTTGAACTTTGCTTTCTGTTTCCAATATTTTGGGTATTTAAAAAAAAATGATTCCCTTAAATAAGATGTTCAGTCTCTTTGTTTCATTGTGGTTTTTATGGAAGACCAGTAATTTTGAGAATGTCTCACAAACACTGTCTTCAAAGTCACATATTTAGTTCTACATCTGGATATCTCAATATTCCTTGGTTTTTGTCATTTGGTTGTAAACTAGTGAAATACAAATTTCTTTCAGAATTTTTTCCATTTCTTTTTTTTTTTGTATTTCCACTTCTATAATTTTATTTTTAGACAGTCCATGATTTGTTCTAAACAGTTAATTCTCTTGTTTGTTATTTTGAATTAATTTGTAAGAACTCTAATTTTCAATTTTCTGTCTTACATTCTTTTACTGGGTTTTTATTACCATGTTTTTAGTGTTCTTTTCTTCTTGAAATTCCTCCTCAATTAAAAAATATATAAGCATTTATTGTTTGGGGATTTCAATTTTGCTTGCTTATTTTTTAGTTTCTCTCTTTGCTTTCCTATCAGGTTTTCCTTGGGAGAAATTCTTTTCTTTTTCTTTCTTTATTTTTTTCCTGTTTCTGCCGTTTCTTTGTTTTCTGTGAGTTTAAAGAAGGTTTGGTGCACTTCTTTTTTTCAGATGATGATAAGAACCTGGACATAGATTCAGCTACTCATTCAACCTCCTTTCTGCCTTTTATCAATTTATCTTTAGGTCACCTATACCTTTTAGATTCTAAAGAAATTATGTAAACAAATTAAATATTTTTTCCATTGGAAATATTATTTTAGCAAATATTTATTGTAAGATATCATTCTGTGTATAATATACTGGGGAGATAAGAATATTCACATAATTATGATAGAAGTCATAAAGTATATTAAGAGATATAAACCAAGTACTGAATGATTTTCAAGGATTCAGAGATTAACTGGAAGGCAATATGGTACAAAGAAAAAAAGTTGACTATGGAGTCAGAGTACCTTGGCAGCTATATGGAACATGGAGAGAGCACTGAACTTGTAGTGAAGAAAATACAAGCTTCAAATCTGGGCTTTCAGCCCATTTCCTAGTTGCATATACCTGGACAGATCACTAAACCTTTGTTGACCTCAGTTTCCACATTTTTTAAATGGGGGTACTTATAGCACCTACCCCCCATGTTGTTGTAGGAATAAGATGAGATAATTTTTGTAAAACATTTTGTGAACTATAAGGTGCTATGTAAATGATAGATATTTATCATCATCATCGTTATCATCATCATTATATCTAATTCTACAATTTACTACTTGTCTTACCTTGGACAAGTCAATCCACCGTTCTAGGCCTCAGTTTCCCCACCTATAAAATCAATATAGTGAACTAAATTACTTCTAAGGCCCCATTTAGCTTTAAATTTAAACCTCTGGCACTTAAGTAATTAAGTGTGATTTGGTGTGAATACTATTACTACTTCTTTGATTATATTATGAATAAACCTGTTACCATCTCTAGTGAGAGACTCACATTTGCAAAGAGAACAAGCAGAAACCAAACCTTTGAGCCATGTGCTGATAATAAGAAGTTCCAGACACTTGGCCTGTCTTTGCTAATTTTGCTGACCTTGGTCAAGTTATTTCATCACCATAGTACTCCATTTTTATCATCAGTAAAATGATGGGGTGAGATGAAATGCTCTTTAAAGTGCTTTCCAGCTATAATATTCTGTAATGACCAGGCTTCCTATTCTGTTCCTGGAAGATCATTTAGAACCTTTCACAATCTGGTCCCAGTTGACCTTTCCAACTTATTTCACATTATTCCCCCTCATATAGTCTATGTTCCAGCCTACTCATTGCTCCCTGAATTCAGTGTTTCAGCTTTTCATTCCATGCCTTTAACTAAGCTGTATCCCAGTGTCTGGAATTCCTTCCTCACTCACACATCTTACAGTAGAATTTTTAGTTTCCTTTAAAACTTATCTCGGGTTCCACCTCCTATAGGGAGCCTTTCCTGAATCCCGTAGCTATTAGTTCTCTTGTCAAAATTGTCTCTAATGTATAAATGCTATATCTCTCAGTAGAAAATTAATTCTTGAGGGCAAGGATTTCTGGTTTTGTTTCTTTCTTTATAGTGCAGGACCTAGCACAATTCTGTTTATAGAGTAGTGGTCACTTATTAAATCTTGTTTAATTGAATTGAAAAAAGGTTTATTTTATATTCATAAATTCCATAATTACTAATTTTGGAAGTGAAGGACATTGTTTTAGCTTAAATCCCATCATGCAGTGATACTTGGTGCAGAGGACTTAGAATCTGGGGATTTGACCTTGCAAGAAAAATAGGAGCAGAAAATGCTTATAGAACAGAGATATTGCCTATGATAAAGTGATGGGTGACAGCCCACAGATCTTAAATCTATTTGTAAGAGTTACTGTCTTGGAGTTAGGTGCCCCAGGGACCAAAATAAGATCAGATGTAAGGATGAACTCATACTGATCTGCTCAAGGCTCTGACCAGCCATAATAAAACAGGAAAATCTGTCTTTTTGTAGCTGTGAAACTAAATCAAATGTCTTTGATGGAGAAAATACACTTCTTTAAGAAAAACTGCAATGTTTTGAGATTTCTTTCACTTAAACTGTGGAGAAAAGCTCATTTCAGTAGCCCAAGCATTTTAAAAATGTGCAAACCGTTTAGGAAAAGTTACAGTATTTAATTATAATAACTCATGTATGAACTTGTAAATGACAGAATTGCTTTCCATTCTTCTTCTCACATAATATTCCAATAGCAAGAGAAGTAATGATGCTTAAATAAAGTATTTTCATGGTTTCTCTTGTATTAGGGTATTACTGAAAACATAACAATGAAGTGCTGTAATAAAGGGTTTTTAGCCTCATTTTCTATAAAATCTGAAGCAATTTCATACCTGAGAAAGCAAGTTTATCATGTAAGTGTCCATTCTTGTCCATTTTTTATAGTTACCCTATAATAAAATCAAGTTTAATATTTATTTCAGAATTCTGAGTTATAGACTTATTCATTTCCACCATTCAGTGTATATTGAGTAAGTACAATATTAAATCTTTGAATTTACATGGACCATATGTGTATAATTCTCATAAATAATAGACATATATGTGTCTATCAAAGCCTTAATAACTTAAAACTACAACCAGGACTTTTGGGACACCCTGTATATGAAGGGTGGTGACAGGACCTTCTGCATTGGGGATCAGAATATCTCTTGTAAAAATGCCAAGTCTTATCATTTCTACCTCTACAGAATATCCCCATATATCCCTTTCTCTCAACCCACACAGTTACCACCCTAATTCAGACCCTCATCACCTCCTGCCTGTACCATTGTAATGGCTTTCTAATTGGTCTCACTGCCTCATCTCCCATTTCTCCAATTCATCCTCCATTCAGCTGCCATATTGATTTT
This sequence comes from Petaurus breviceps papuanus, assembly GCF_028583685.1. Classification (NCBI taxonomy): domain Eukaryota; kingdom Metazoa; phylum Chordata; class Mammalia; order Diprotodontia; family Petauridae; genus Petaurus; species Petaurus breviceps. The sequence goes on from NW_027187299.1 coordinate 3,432,873, forward strand.
CCTAAATCAAGATTATAACCGTGTCACTTACCTTCTCCTGAAGCTTTAGTTCTTCCTTCTTGCTTTTAAGATAAGATACAAAGTTCTCTGGCATCAAAAGCCTTACATAATTTAGGTCAGTTTATCTTTCTAGACTGATTTCACACAACTCCCCTTCATGCCTCATGTGCTATATATTCCAAACAAATATGTTACTTACTTGCTACTCCCCATAGACACAACATTCTCTACTGCATCTGTTCCTTTAAACTGCCTGGAATTATCTCCTCTATTACCTATTCCTCTTAAAACTCCAAAATCCCTTCAAGACTCTGCTCAAATGCAATTTCTTCTCAGAGGCCTCTCCAGTTATTAAGTCACCTTCCATTATATTATATTTATTTTATATTTAACTACCAGATGGTGCTGATAGCCATTCACTGGGACGTTCCATGTGTATCCCCCACAGTTCATGCATGTGGCTGGGGCCAAAAGGCAGAGAAGCGTCTTCTGGTCACAGCTAACCCTTCATGAAACTAGGTGAGTAGATTCTGCAGCCAGCTCAGCAAGGAGTGTTATTATTCCCATTATGCAGATAACTTTTCACTATACTTCATTGTCCCTCAGCCCAGTCCTCTTAGAACTGTGTTCTAAGGAATCCTTTCTAGTGGAAGATGGATTTGCCTTATTCACCTTGGCCCAGAAGGTAGAACTGGGACCAGTGTTTGAAAGTTATATGGAAATAGATTCAGCTCAACAGCAACAACAACAAAAACTTCCCATTCCGGATGTTTGGGGGAAAAAAAGGAATGCAACAGTTCTCACAGGAGGTCTTAAAATAAAAACTGGGCTTTTTGTCAAAAGGACTAAGAATGTTGGGCTGAATAAGAAGAAATAGCCTGTGAACAGTGTAAAGTCTTACTTTTTAGCTGAAGGAATTAACAGCACACATATGAGGAAGTATGGCTGGACAGTAGGAAACTTGAAAAGTTCAGAGAATTTTAATGAACAGAAAGAGCCAGTACCATAAGTCAGCACGGTGGGCATGCTGGCACACACCCTTTAGCAAGGAATACTTCCTTTGAGGAGAGGGAGAAGACCAGTGATAATGTCCACCTCACAAGGGGCAGACCAGCACTCCTGGAACATTCTCTATTCATAGTTATAGTCAAGACTAATTATGGTCATTTTTTGCTTAAATTAAGAGGTAAAGAGTATTCTAGAATGGAGAAATGGCAGTCCCACTATACTCTCCTCTGGTCAAACAATATCTTGTATATGGTTTTAGTTGTAATGTTTTAGGAATGACAGTGATGATCTGGAGAGTATTTAGAAGAGGTTAACCAAGGTGTGGGGAGCCTCAAGGTTATGATATATGAAACTCTGTTGAAAGAACTGTGGTTGTTTAGCCTAGAAAGAGAAAACTTAAGGGGTACAAGATAATTTACTTAAAATATTTGGAAGACTATTATATTGAGCCTGCTAGGTGTCAAAGTGGAAAAAATATGGGGTCTGGAGTCAGAAAAAAAAAACAATCCAACCTCAAATACTTACTAGCTGTGTGCCCCTGGGCAAATCCCTTAACCACTGTCTGCCTCAGTTTCCTTATGTGTAATGGGTAAAATAATGACATTTACCTCCCAGGGTTGTTGTGAGGATAAAATGATATTTGTAAAGTACTTTATAAACCTTAAAGCACTATAATTATGCAAGGGAGGATTAGAGTTAATTCTGCTTGGTCTCAGAAAGTAGGACTAGGAGCAGTGGTTGAAGTTGCAGAGGTGGGTTTCAGCTTGAGGTAATTAAAAACTTCCCAACAATTAGAGCTATACCAAATTGGATTATGATGCTTCTGGAGGTAGTGGGTTTTCCCATTGCTAGAAATTTTCAGACAAATTAGGGATGCTTACTTGTTGAGTATGGTGGAAACAAGATTCTTAGTCAATTATGTGTTGGACAGATGGCCTCGGAGTTCATTCCAATTCAAAGATTCTGTGATTCTGTAGAATTATGGCAGGAATGCATGTTTCAGGTATGGATTAGAGTAAATGATAACTGAGTTCCTACTGATTGATTTTATAATTTTTTTTATTCTTCATAATAGCACACACACATGCATGTCTATATTCATATACAGTTTAAAACAAATGGTTCTCTCAGCTAGCATTTTCTATCTAGAATTCAACAAACCTACTTTTTTACATTAATCAGCGGGGCAGGTGGTGGCTTTAATATTACATTTAGATACTAAAGGTCGTCATTGTAATTTCTCCCACAGTGCCGCAGGCTGTCAGCTAAAGTTGAATTGTGTATTATAACTGGATCAGTAGCTCAGCTTTTCTAGTGACTGCTGAATGCAGGTGTTATTAAAAAAAATCAGGGACATTTCAGTAACTGAGGAAGCAGTTCCCAGTTCTCTGTCAGTTTTGATTCTGGTGGTGTTTCTTAATCTCTTCAAAAAGCCCATGTCATGCTACTTGGCTATTTTTCACCTATCATCTTGCTTTCCCTTCCAGGCAGAAGCCTGACTGTTATCTCTTGACAGATCCAGAGCCTTAATCATCCTTGATATAGGTTATTGTGATGGTATTTAAATTCAATTCTATCTGAATACACTGTAGTGAAGAATCTTCCTGTCTCCTTTAAAAGGATAAGACACTAAAAGAGTTGTATATAAAACCAACCCTTCCCTTAAGAAGGTCAATGATATGATTTCACGGGAGTGAGAGTACCCTTCAGCAATGCAGATCACAGACTGATAAATTGCATTAGCTCTGAAAAGTTAATGACTTGGGCATGAAGCTAGTGAGAATCAGAGGTGGGATGTAAGTCCACTTTTTCCTGACTCCAGGTCCATCACTCCATATACCTCACTAACTTTCTTCTCTTAAGCACCTGTGGTAAAATGACAATCAGGAGAGTCTAAAAGGATTTAATAATAGGGCTGTTTGGCTTTTATCTTTGTATCCAAGCACTTAGCACAGCCTGGCCCATGCTAGATGCTTAATAAATGTTTGTTGGATGGATGATAGTTGTTTGATATTATGCAGGAGCTGCCTGAGCATATGCATTCCCCCAGTCATTTTCCACTCTGAATTGCCACCTATTTTTTTTTCCCTTTCCACCTCTATCTCTAAGACCATAATCAAATGAACAATCCTTTGCTTTTGGAAAGAGTTTACCAGTGGATTGTTCTGTTGTTCTACCAATAATTCCTGCAATTTCCCAAACCAAAATTCCCTTCTCTGGATGCTGTTCTCCTTTTTTGTATTTTCTCCCCCAATTAAAATATTATCTCCAAAGGGCAGCTAGGTGGCACAGTAAGTAAAGCACCTGCCCTGGAGTGAGGAGGACCCGAGTTCGGTTCTAGCCTCAGCCACTTAACACCCACACAAAAAAACTAGCCGTGTAACCTTGAGCAAGTTACTTAACCCCAATTGCCCTCCAAAAGGCAAATAATAATAATAATCTCCAAGAGGGGTAGGGATTATCTGACTTTTATATTTATATTTCCAGCACTTTTCCTAGTATTTGGCACACAGTAAACTCTTTAAAAATGCAATTTCTTTCATTCATAATTGAAAATTTTGTGAGAAGTAGAATTTCACTTTAACTTTGGAACTTTTGTTCATCTAGCAAGTGTTTGTTAACTTCCTCCTTTGTGCCAAACACTGTGTTAACTGCCAAGGATACAAAGAAATAACTAAACATCTCCTATCCACAAGGAGCGTACAAGAGGAAGGAAAGGGTGACTTATACAAATATTTTAGGGGCCTTTATTTTATTAGAAGTTCATTGTGTTAAAAGGATTACTTGGCTGAATCAGCTGCAATATCTATGGAAACTTTGTGTGGTTTTTAAATGATTATTAGTAAGTAAATCCTGGTTGACTTTAAATAACATAATTCCCCTCCTCTCAAATCAGTCTTCTCTCTACTCATGGGGAAAAAATTAAAGCTAATTCAGCAGCTTTCAAAAATCAGGATGTACAACTTGACTGCTCCCATCTAAATAGCCCCTGAGTCAATCCGCTTTGAGAAGTCCTTGGAAATTTATTTTCAGTTCAAAAGAATTTCTAATATCAATGTACAGCAGGTTGACCTACCTTTCTCTTCATTTAAAATTTTATTGCAGGTATTTATCCAAGCAGCATACTTGTCTGAACAGGCAAATGAACGTTGGTGGATCTTAGCTGATGCATTTTTGTAAGGAAGATGATTGTTTTTGATGGGAACACCTATTTTAATGCTGGGGATCTCTGCCTAAATAGAAAAAGGAGAAAAGTAACATCTTATTGAAATAAGACTGATTATAATTGCATATATTTTATAACAGAAAAAACACAAGGATTTTCATATACTCTTTTTTGACCAAATGCTTATTCATTTATGAGGTATTAAGTGCCTACTATGTGGCAGGAATTATGTAGGCACTGGAGATACAAAGACAAAAGACACAAAGGTACAGGGTCATAGAATTAGTGTTAGAAGGGACTTTCCTTCCATTAAATTTAACCCTCTCATTTTAAAAATAAAGAAACTGGAACTCAGCAAGGTTATATGATTTACCCAGAGTCATATAGCTGGGCAGCCAGGTGAAGCAGTGGATAGAGAATTGGGCTTGGAATGAGGAAGACTGGTCTTCATGAGTTCAAATCTGGCCTCAGACACTTACTAGCTATGTGACCTTGGCAAGTTACTTAACTCTGTTTGCTTCAGTTTTCTCATCTGTAAAATGAGCTGGAGAAGGAAATGGCAAACCACTCTAGTATCTCTGCCAAGAAGACCCCAAATGGGGTCACAAAGAGTTAAGACACTCAACAGCAACCTACAGCTAGTGAATGTCAGAAGAGGAATTTGAACCCATTCTGTGTCTGAATCTAGCATGCTATTCACTACTCTATATACTGCCTTTCTAGTAGTTTACATTCGAACATAGTAAAAAATAATAATTCACTTTTATATAGCACTTTGCAATTATAATATGTTTTACATAGATTTGACCTACACAAAATGATTTCTATTTTACAGATGAAGAAATTGAAGTTTAGATTAATTAATATGTTCAAGGTAATAGCATTAGTAAGAGGAGGTAGGGAGTCTAAAATGCTTACAGGCCATCTAGTTCGAGATGTCCAATAGACAGTTGGAGGTGGGAGACTGGAGGTCAGGTGAGAGGTAGGGGTAGAAAGACCTGTGTATTATCTGCATAGAGATGATCATGGAATCCATAGGAGCTGATGAGACTAAGCAAAACAGAAGGAAAAAAGGATCCAGGACAGGGACTGAGTGGTGAGTGGATTGGAGGTCACAGTGACAATGATGGAATAGTGTTGGAGGTTGCGAGGCAGAGAAAGAGGCAGAATGAAAACAGATTGTGATCAGATAAAGGAATTTTATTTTTAACATGGAAATGGAAAACTTGTGAGTGATAGCAAGGCCAAGAATATGATCTCTGTGTAGCTCAGGTGAGGTAAGAAATGAGTAAATTTGAGAACTGTGAGGTAGAGGCAGCTAGGTGTCAAAATGGATAGAGTGAGAGACCTAGAGTCAGGAAGACTTGAATTCAAATATGGTCCCAGACACTTATTAGCAGCGTGACCCTGGGCAAGTCACATAACCCTGTTTGCCTCAGTTCCTCATCTATCAAATGAATTAGAAAAGGAAAGGGCAAATCACTCTAGAATCTTTACCAAGAAAACCCCAAATGGTGATGAAGAGTTTGAAACAACCAAACAAAAACCAAACCAAACTCATTTGACAGATGAGGAATCTGAGGCCCTCTTGAACTCCTATATAAAATAAATGCAGTACCTATGGAGACAACTGATATGACATACAGTCACCACCCATTCCTTTTCAAATGATATGCTCTTACTCATTCCAGAAAAACGAACTATTTCCAAATTTATTATATGGAAAATATATATTAATCATCAAAACAAACCTGAATATAGCAATATTTCTGTCCAACATTCTTCTTTATGTTTTGTATCCCATTTTCTTCTCATTTCACTTCATGTGAGTTATAATGAGTTGTTGAAATCATCTCAATTATTTGAATTGTTTTCTTTGATAAAGTTTCTATTGCATCCCTTCTATTTCTTGTGTTAATTCCTGTGTTTTCCTATAATGCTCTAATTCTCATGCCATTAATTATCTGAAATCTAGCCATTCTTTTCCTGCTGTTCTATATAAAGCAAGCAGCCATTTTTTTTCTTGTTAATGGCCTGGATTGCTTGACCCTCCCATTTTGTTTTACTTCTTCCACAGAATCTCAACCACAAAATTCTGATGATTTGAGTCAGAGGCATTTTTCCTTTTTGTTGCATAGGACACTGAGGCCCAGATTTCTGAAGTAGAGTATCAGTTTTCACACTATTCATGACAAGGCTATTCAGGTCATTCATTTGTAAAGGTCAGGGTTTCTAGTCCTGCTAAAATTACTCTAATTACAGAAGGTCCAGATAATTTGGATAAACTCAATCAAGCAATGGTGTAAACTAAATTTGAACAAATACTGAACCAATGGAAGGAGTGAAGAAACTAGATCATTGGATGAAGACAGATGACTTCTCACAGGAAATGTTTTGTGTTTGGCTGAAAAAAAAATCAAACAAGCTTCTGGGTCTTTGTTTAACAGCAAGCCTGTTAGAAATCAAGCTTTCTAGTAGCAGGTAAGCTGAATGGTGAAGGATTCTGTGGGGAAGGACCCCTGAGAGGGAATTGCCCTTGTAGGAGGAAAAAAGAGCTTCTTTCCTCCACTGCTTCTGATTAACCAGGTAATGACTTTATGAACTTGGAAAGATTAGAATATCCGAAATTGCAATCAGAGTTGGTAAAAGAGGCTAATGCCCACATCTGCAATTGGGAGCTGGGAGGAAAGGAAGTAGGAACATCACTAGATGGCCTCCTCAGGGAGTTTAGCCAAGAAAAGGAGGCACATAAGAAAATATAGGGGGGCAGCTAGGTGGTGCAGTGAGTAGAGCACTGGCCCTGGAGTCAGGAGGACCTGAATTCAAATCCAGCCTCAAACACTTAACACAAAAACTAGCCATGTGACCTTGGGCAAGTCACTTAATCCCAACTGCCCTCCAAAAAGCAAAAAAAAGAAAATATAGGATGGGTATAGAAATATAGAAGTGAAGATGGATGGATTAAATGAAGGGTTTTTTTTAAGGATGAGATTCACTAGTTTTACTGTTTCTTTATCAATCTATTCACCGCATTACAGAGATGGAATATGTTCAAATAAAAGGATTTTGAGGCATTTTGGAATCTAGGCTTTCCATTTATCTATATTATCTTGGGTATTTGAACTCTGTATACATTCATTTTCTAATCTATAAAACTATGACAATGGAACAGAATGTGAACTCCAAGATCCATTCCAACTTTAATTATGTGTAATGGGTGGTTGTTGAGCAGACATCAGCATGTTCAGCTAATACAGTTTCCCGTGTGGAAGAGATTGGGGAATCTGTTGCCAGAGAGGTATGATGACATAACGTTTTTTGAATGCAGCCCTATTTTGGCCATTTAGCCAATGAAAAAGGTTCCTCTTCATTGTATAGGTAGCAGGCTAGCTAGTTACAGAATATCTACATAGGTCCCAAGTCAGGAAGCAAGGCAATCCCATTCCATGTCCTCATGCCTCTCTAGAAGCAGGCTCTCCATCCTCTTCCATGTGAGTGATTGCACTATTTGAGTATGCTGAGGCCTGATTACTAGTCATCTTTTATTCTCTGAATTGGCATTACCTCACTCAAAGTGAGAAGCTGAAAAGACCTTAGCTTAAAAGGGCCAAGGTCTCCAAATGCATCCTGGGGTATCTCCAGTTGTCCTGATGAATATCTGGCAATGAGACCCAGAGAACTCTGGAGGAGAAAGTAAATCTGGTGACCTTGCACAGCCCTCCCTTACTCAGATCTAAGTCAACTGCAAGTCATGTCATCATCACCCTGATGTCATGGTCCTCTTCAAAACTAAAGGACAAACACAACAAAGCCCTCTTTTCTATTTATTATGCTATGGTCCACTAATCTCAGGGGTTAATCAGTCCAAATTGCACCTGAATGGGAATTCTCTCTATAGCATCTTTAAAAATAAGTCACTCAGCCTTCCTTTGTAGACCTTCAGTAATGGGGAATGCATTATTACCTCCTGAAGCAGTCTTTTAGGATACCTTTGAAATACTTTTAGACTCTCGTTGTTAGGAAGTTTTTCTTTACATTAAATTAAAATTCCATGGTATCTCAAGTTCAACATATTCAAAATAGAATTTATCTTTCCTTCCAAAACCACCCTTTTTCTTCACTTTTTTATTTCTGTAATGAGCACTGCCATTCTTCCAGTCACCTAGGTTTCCAACCTAGGAGTCATCCTCAAATCTCAATTCTCACAAATCCACCATATCCAGTCAGTTGCCAAATCTTGTCATTTGCACATGTTCACATCCCTGGGATCTGTCCTCTTCTCTCACTCTAGGACAAGTCCTTATCTCTTCTCAGCTGGAGCCTTGTAATCACTCCTAATTGGTTTCTTAGCCTCTGTTCTCTCCCCTCTCCAATCTGTTCTCAATGCAGCAGCCAAAATGATATTCCTAAAGTTCTGGTCTGACCTGCTAACAGAATTTTAAATGTAGTCCAGACAGTATCAGCCTCTAACCTGTGAATACTCAGGCCACACAGGAAACAAGTAGTGGTTTAATTAATTACCTTCAGAGTGAGGAATACTCTCTATGCTGGAGTAAAGGCACAGTTTATATACATAAATAACAAATGGGAAAGGGGGAGAAGGCGGATTACAAAACAATCATTTCCACGGCCTGAGTGGTTTCCCAAGAAAAGCCCACGAGTGAAGGACAATGCAGGTGTTCTCAAATCCTGTAGCGACAGTATTGTCTCAAGTATCAAGGGTTGTCACTTGGTCAAGCACAGGACCCAGAGTTCTGTGACAGGAACTCACTTAAGGTATACAGGCAAAGAAATATAGTGATTGTGAGAGTGTTGTCAAGGGTTTGATTGATCACTTTAAGCTGCATTATGAGTCTGTGACTCCTAATCCAGAGTCTCTTGAGAAAAAGACAGCTCTGAGAAATCTAAATTATTAGTATCTTCATTACAAATATCATATCAATTAATATGAAAATCATTAATTCCTTTCATAGACCATATCAGTCCTCTTCTCAGGAAGCTTTAATGCCTCCCCATCACCTTTGGATTAAAATGCAAACTCTTTCACTTTTTGCCTTCTAAAGAACACTACAATCTCATTCCAACCTACCTTTCTTGACATGTTATAATTTAAAGGAGGACAAAATCAACATTGCCCAAATGAGGCCATGTTTTTGTATGAGCAGCACATTGAGTGATTAATCGCACATATCTTATTCTGTCAATCATATATCCACTGTTATTGGACAATAAACTGAACCCAGAAGTACATAGGAAGTGAACTCAGTGCCTCATATCTGGGAACTTGTCCTGAACTTTTAATGATTACAGCTACTTTCTGTAAACAGTGCCCATCTTTTTTAACACCTATCAGGTCTTGATGAAGTTATATGATCTAATTGTTTATTTCTCAGGTAGCATAGTTGCATGTTAACAATTTTAAAATAGGGATGATATTGCTTGTCTTTCAACATCTTTTTTGTTTTTTTTTTGAATGATGAGTAAGCTAACAAAGCTTCTAATATTTAGGCATTTTAATTAAACTGTTTTTATTATATTGACCTTTGTTGTCTGATCCTTGGCTCCCTGTTCTTTTATATTTCCAATTTGGATAATAAACTTCAGAACTTCAAAATAATCTGTGATTTCATCAGTATGATTATGCCTTTTGTTGATGATGACTATAATCCCTGCATAATTTTTAGTCTCCTTGAATCACTTTAGACAAAAATAAAATCAATATCTGGAGGTCAACCTCATGGAAATAAGCCTTTCTAAACTTAACTGAACTGGTCATTGTATAACAGACACAGTGCCTGCTGCCTATTTCATAAGCTTGTGGTTTTCTGGAATCAAGGGTGTGATGGAGTCAGCTCAAACTGATTCATGAGAGCTGATTATTATATTTTTTTAGTGTGAGCATCTACAACTTGGAAATTGGCAAATGCTGCAAATCAATGTTGGGTTTATTGTTTTCTTATTGCCTAAACTTAAGAAAGTGGTGGGTAATATTGCAGATTAAACTTTAAAATGTTAAAAGTTTATCAGCACAATTTGGTCTCACCTTTATATACCCAGGGTTACTTCTACAACATAGTGAAACATGGGAGTAAGACTTTAGTAGAATCACAAGTTAGTAGTTTAATATAGCATTTATTTTTTTTTACCAAGGCCCAAATCTTAAGTGTTTATTGTCATTCTGAATGAATGAAAAGACATTAATTAAGAACCTATCACATTCCAGACACTTTACAAGTTGATGGGGATAAAAATAAAAGTAAAACATGCTCTGTTCCCAAGGAGCTCATATCCCATATTTGGGAGTGGTAACCCTAGAAGGGATCTGGGCAGTCACAACAATGGTGAGTAGAAGCACAGGACAGTTGACTGTCACATGCTTTCTGGAAGAAATAGTCATTCTTACTCTTTTCTTTTCTTTTTATTTATTCCTTTAAAAAAATCTTAAAATTATCACGTGATAAACTGTGCTTCCTATGCAATTCTGGACTCAGGTCACCATTCCAACTAGGGTTAGCTAGGTGACACAATGGAAAACACACTGGGTCTTCTGTCAGGTAAGACCTCAGTTCAATGTGACATCAGTTACTAACTAGGTGTTTAACTCTGGGCAAATCGCTTAACCCCTGTTTGCTTAAGTTTCCTCAATAGTAAAATGAGGACAGTAGAAGTATCTACCTCCCAGAGTTGTTATAAGGATAAAATGAGATGATATGTTTAGCACAATGCTTCAAACATAGTAGGCACTACATAAATGCTTATTTCTTTCCCTTTCCTTTTATTAAATTGAAAGCTACTTAATGGTATGACATATATATATCTTTGTAACTACAGAACCTAGAACAGTAGTTTGCATGTTTATTCAATTTGAATTGAATTTGAATTGAACCACACACACAACTTAAAATTTCTCCACTTGGTAAAACAAATAGCATCTCAACTGAGCAATATAGGAGAGCTGCTAATTAGAAGAAAATACTCTTTATTAGTCAGAACACCTAAATGGTGTTTGCTGACCTTAAGATTCATGGCCTGACCATCTGCAAGGAAATGACCAAATACATAAAGAATATCCATTTTCCAGATTATGACAGATAGCCTATAGAAATCGTTCATCAGTGTGTATCATCTAGGATAGATAATACAAATGAACAGTGAGTTAAGCCCAGAATTAATTAATTAAGAAGAGAAGAACAAAATTGATTGCTTTTAGGAAACTGCAAAGCTCCTTTAATGACTCCAAACTCCCAGAAACAAAGATCCATCTTCTAAATACCAACATTTAATGGTTTTGTTGTATGACTACAAGACAGAGCATACAAGTCTCCAATGGAGCCTGAATATCACATGGGTCAATGGAGAAACCCTATGGTGCATGTGAACAGGCTGCAACATGGAACAAATTGACAAAAATAAATGAAGAATAGGAGTAAAAAAATATCATCAGGGAAATGTATCATGGAAAAAAAGAAGATATGCCAATCACACAACAATACGTTGGACAACACGTAGACAGCTCAGGTGCTCCACTGGTATTCTTGAGATTTCAAGAGAAAGTGAGGAAGCATTCCAAAATGGGGGGTGGATGCCCCATTGCAAATTGATGGGAGAACATGGATAAGAGTTATACAGGTTGGACATGCATGAATGGGTTGCAATTGGCTTCATTGTTGGAAACATCCAGAGTGATGAGATCACAGATCTGTTTGAGTAAGATAAATGAAGTTGTGACTTCTGTCTAGGATTCTCAATCAACATTTTTTGACCACACGCTATATCATGTTTACATAATATGCTCCTTCAAATAAATAATTTAGCAAATGGAGGTTCTGAGTTTGTTTGCTTTTCTTTCTTTTCTCCAGATGTTGCCCATCTGATGTGGTTTGAAAGACTTTATGTCTGGCTTCAGTGTTTGGAGAAATACATCTTGTACCCAGCAATAATTTTGAATGCCCTCACTCTTGATGCATTTTCTATTAGCAATTACAGGAGACATGGTGGCCAGTAAGTAGATAATGGTTTAATCTCATAATAAGTTAGGTTGCAAATCTTTAAGACTATAATGAATTTTTTCTGAGTGTCTTAAAGGATTTCAACAGCTGCCTCTGCTTTGCCTTAACATCAGAAAATTTCACCATGAAAGAATGGGAGCCAGTGAGTATTAGATTAATTCACTTTGCTTTTGCCTAGGTGGTCATTTTGAGTGACTTGAGTCCAAATGAAGTTAGATCTGTTCTAAGTGATTTTACAAATAAATGTCAGTCAATATGAAGATCAACCCAGAAATAATTAGCCTATGAGTCCGAATAAGATCAGAGACACAGTATGAATCCAGACCTCTTGAAATTCTGCTTATGAGTTTATAAACTGTCTACTGTCATTCTATTTAGCAACTACTCTATCACTTTGTAGTTGAGGGCAAGGAAATTAATCACTGTCACTGTCCTTCTTGCATTTATCAGGTTCAGATTTATAATTAAAAGGATACCTTTTAGACCCTAGAGGCTTCATCTAGTCCAGAGGCTGTTTTTTTGTTTGTTTGTTTTGGGAAAGTATTAATAATATACAATAGATTTATCAGTTGTTCATATTCAAATCAATTTAGAGTTTCTAAACGAAAATCCAGCTGATAACTTGTGGACATAAGGACATTGTGACGTAAGGTTAAAGTTTCTCCTCACATGAGTTGTTAGTTCACATGAGAAATGAAAATAATATTCCATGGGTTTTTTATAGATTTACTGCTTTGGCACAGGGAACTTTGCTCAAACAATACATCCCCCCCCCAAATCATGCTATATAATATCAGACACACAATATGTAACTGCTGTTCCTTCTGCAGTGGGAAAGAGCACTGGATTTGGCATCAGACAATCCCAGTTGTGATATTTAACACGTGTGCAACTGTGGAAAGATTGATGAGTCTCTCTGGGCCTCTGTTTTCTCTTCTTTAAAATGAAGGAGTTGGACTATGTAAGTTCTAAGGGTCCTTCCAACTCTAAAGCTATAATCTCATAAGATGTTTGACAAACTGGTAAAAGCCAAGGTTAATGACATTTTATCACTAGGTTGTACCATAGTTCAGATCTGCAATAGGGAAACATGTAACAATGATGTCCTTATAATAGCTCTGTTTTTATTGGGTATTGCATTATTGTACAGTGCCTTCGGGGCAGATGTCATTTTGTCCTGACATCCTAAGATGCCTCAGCCATCCCAGGTAAAGCCTGGTTAAATAATAGCTCCTGGTTTTCATATGTTGTGTCTTGGGTTAGAATCAATTGAGTATTTTAATGTTAGATTTCTTAATATACATCCACGTTTTTGGAGTTGGTGTTTCTCTGTCTTGCTTGGATGGTCCAAGTTGTGACAAGATTCCTGAGGCCCACGAGACACCTTTGGTCCTGGAAGTCAGACCTCTCTTTCATAAACAGAGACAGCCATTTGCTTTATCCATGACTGCAGAAAGCGTTCAGCCACCATTCCCTTCACCACTGAAGGAAGAACTTTGGGTTTTCAGGAGTTCTTATCCTTTGGATTTCATACTTTATTACTGAAGGTAACAGGAACAGAGAGAGCTCACTATCCAAGGACTCATAGTTCATGAAAGGAACAAAGAAATCCTGTCCTGTGCTATAAGTTCAATAGTTGCTGCCTTCTGAAGCAGACTCTATTTACTGTATCTTTCCACGTAGCTAAGAGTTATTTTTCACCAAGTCAAAATCCCAGTTTATAGAGTGTGTCACAAATCTGCATCTCTGTGGCACACTACAGTAGGAAAAGAGTCCACATTTGAATCAGATCTTCTAGGTTCAAACTCTGGCATTACTACTTATTCTCTGCACAACCTTGGGCAAGTAGTTTACCCTCTCTAGGTCTCTATTTCTCATCTGTAAAACTGAAGGGGTTGGCTGGGTGCCAATCAATGTCCTGTGAAAAGAACACTGGACCTAGAGTCGGAGGAGCTTGGTCCAGAACCTACCTTTGATACTTCTTTCATGGCCTTGATCTAATCATTTAACTTTACTGTGCCTCAGTTTCTTTGTCTGCAAAATCAGTTAGACTAGATGCCTCTAAGGTTGTAGGTCTGTTATCTAGTTCTAGATTTATTATCCTCTGAAAGGATGGTCTCTTCTTGATCTAATATCTGTAACCCTACTGATCTCTATCAGTTTACCAAGTAGAAAGCTGCCTGGATCTTGGGCAGAATCATTCTGAGGATGTGGTCCTTAGAGCTAGTGGGGGTTAGAGAGAGCAACTAACTCTAGGACTGAAGATTTTAAAAACTGGGAAGGGTTTTGAAAACCTTTTTAAGGCTTATCCCATGAAATGAGAGGTAAACACCAAGGAAGAAGGGCTAAATTCAAGAAGGGAAGCTCAGAAATGCAAACCTATTAAACCATAAAGGTTATACCAGTCTTCACCCTTCCTTTCTGTACCTTCTCAGAGAAAGAAAGCCATTTGACTTTTAGTACACATACTTTTTTCCAGGAAAATAGCTAATACCAATGTCCCAAGTGGGCTGCTGGGTTGATAGCTAAATTAAAATGTGTGAACCCAAGCAAAGACAGACCTCTTAAAATACACCCTTTCATCCTATTACTCAGTTCTGAGGTAACCCCCTGTAGCCATCCAGTCTTATAGAATTTCACTTGTGATACTGTGGAAATGAGTTCTCCCTTGGAATAGCACAAGTAAAACATGTTTCCTTTATAGACTAATAGTTTCCTTCAGGACAGTCTGGTTCCCTGTGGGAGGTAACTCCTGAGCTCAGCAGTCAGAGGAGAAGAGTATTTCATTTACCTAACTTTGCTCATAATTGAAGTTTCATATGCTGTTTCTCTCTGTCTCTCTCTCTGTGTCTCTCTGTCTCTGTCTCTGTCTCTCTCTGTCTATCTATATCTCTATGTGTCTTTCTCCTGTCTCTCCTCTCTGTCTTTCTCTCTGTCTCTGTCTCTCTTTCTCTGTCTCTGTCTCTCTCTCTGTCTCTGTCTCTCTCTCTGTCTCTGTCTGTCTCTCTCTCTCTCTGTCTGTCTCTCTGTCTCTGTCTCTGTCTCTGTCTCTGTCT
>NW_027187299.1:3448211-3530921 GCF_028583685.1 Petaurus breviceps papuanus
CTCTCTCTCTCTCTCTCTCTCTCTCTCTCTCTCTCTCTCATAGATAAGACTATTTCTGAGTTTGGGCCAGTGAATCTGTGGAACTTCTTCACAATGTGAATTTTCCTGTGAGCTTACCTGCTGTTTCATATGTGTCTTCTTTTAGATGAGGAGCAAAATGAGGAATATCTGCCCCCGAAGTGCTTACCTGTGCTTACCTAGTTATTCTTTGCACGACAATATCATTGATCATTTTTTTCTTTCTTTTCTCCCTCTTCAACAGCTGTGATATTTTTCTGATAACAGTCGCTGGCATGAAACTGTTACGTACCTCCTTCTGTAATCCTGTTCATCACTTTGTTACCTTGAGCTTCACTGTCATCTTTTTCCAGTTTGACTGCAAAAATCTCTCTGAGAGTTTCCTCTTGGATTTCTTCATGGTGACTATTTTGTTTAGCAAGGCAAGTCAATGAATTTTTTGGCCTTTATTTTCAAACAAAAATCTGATATTATATTTAGTTTAAACTGTTTTTGCTTTACAGATTTATGCAGGATGAAATTAGTTAATGCGATTAATTTTTATGATACTATTATGTTGATTCCAGTAAATCCCAAATAGAATTTAAATATATTTCAAATTAGCTGTTAGATTCACAATTTTAAATGTTCATTTATATGTTTGGTACTTTCAAATAATTAACCAATCCATAAACATTTATTAAGCACCTTCTATATTCTAGATACTGTGCTAAGCACTTTTGGAAATTTCCAGGAATTCCTCTCTATTGGCATTCACATCACAGAATTTGAGTTATAAGGTTGAGTAGTTGAAAGGATTTTAGAGTTCATAGAGGCTGTGGATCACACCACTTGAGCCAAGACAAGTTCTTTGGCCCTAATATTTAGTAGTCTCCAAAACACTTCCAAATAATGTTAATTCTTTAATTAATTTCAGGCCAAGTTTTCATTCATTATGAGGTCATATACGAAACAAAATGTGTAATCAAAAAATGTGAAATTCAAAATATTCAGTGTCTCCCAATGCAGTGTAAGATCACATTTGCTTTTTGTTTGTTACATCACATATCACATACAGACAACTAAAAGACGCAGATCATTTTCTAACTAATCTCCCCCATCTTGTACTTATAAAATAAAATTTTTTGAATCGAAGTGCTAGATTTTACATTTTTCCTTATTTTATATTTATATTTGTTCATAATTATATTTATTCTTATTTAATTTCATATTATTAGATTTGGCCCAATATTTAATCCCATGAAGCTCTTTTTGAATCCTGACCCTATTGGGCAATAGGGATTATCATCCTTCCTAGTTTGTTTGTTTTTTTTTTAAGCAATTAGGGTTAAGTAACTTGTTCAAGGTTACACGGCCAGTTATTTCTGGGTGTGGGTAGCCTGGATTCAATCCTCCAGGTCATCCCGACATTGGGGGCAAGTGCTCTTACTTGCTGAGCCACCTGGCCACCCCTGAGCAATTGGGGTTAAGTAACTTGCTCAAGGTTACACGGCCAGGTGTTTCTGGGTAGGTGCTAAGTGTCTGAGCCTGGATTTGAACCCCCAGGTCATCCCGACACTGGAGCAGGTGGTCTTACTCACTGTGCTACCTGGCTGCCCCCTTCCTAGTTTTTTTACATCTGCAGATCTGATAAACATGCCATCTATACCCTTCAACAAGTCATTGATAAAAATATTTAAAATCACAGGACCAAGCAGATCCCTGGAAACCTTCTAAGTTGACATTATCGTCTTTACTTTGTGCAGCCATTTAAGCAGTTTCATATCCACCTGACTGACTATCCTGTCATCTATATAGTATCCACAACTCTCCATCATGTGAAGACAGATAGTATAAGAAACTTTTTCAGAAGCTTCATTAAAATCAAGGCTAACTGTATCTACATCGTTCACTTGATCTACTGTGTTAGTCTAGTAATCCTGTCAAAAGAGGAAAAGTGGTTATTCTGGTATAACTTATTCTTTATGAAACCACTTTGTCTCTTGGTGATGACTGTTTCCTATTAGATGGTCACAAATCATCCCTTTAATCCTCTCCAGAATTTTTCCAGGTATCAAAGACAAACTGACTGGCCTATAGCTTATACAATCCATCTTTTCCCCTCTGCCTAGAGGCAGCTAGGTGGCACCATGGATAGAGCACTAGGTTGGAGTCAGGAAGCCCTGAGTTTAAATCTAACCTGAGATGCTATGTGACCCTAGGCAAATCATTTAATCACCATCTCTCTCCATTTCCTCAACTGTAACATGGGAATAATAATAGCACCCACTTCCTGGAGTTGTTGTGAGAATCAATAAGATAATATTTATAAAGTGAATATCACAGGAACTAGCACATAGTAGGTGCTTAATAAATATTTGTTTCCTTCCTTCCCTGCTCTTTTCTTTCCTTCCTTCTTTCCTTCCTTCTCTCCTTCCTTCCTTCCTCCTTCCTTTTTTCTTTCCCTCCTTCCACTTATAAATAAAGGACAACATTTGCCTTTTTCTAGTTCTGTGTTAATTGTAGTTCAAATTTTTTTTAAAACTTACTGATGATAGCTCAGGAATAACATTCACCATTTCTGTCAGTACTAAAGGAAACGGTTCCCCTAGGCCTGTAACTTGAATTCATATGAAGAAACTAGGTACTGCCTTGCTATTTTCCAACTTCTGTTGTGTTTTTACTCCATATTAAATGTTTTTGTTTCATCCTTTACAATTCAAAGGTCTTAGTTCTTGGCAATGAAAACAGAAACAAAATGAGTTAGATAACTCACTATCTTCACCTCTCCAACCTCTCTTATCATTGACCCATCCACCCTTACCAACACTCTATGCCTTAATGATGATTAAAATAATTGATCTTCATGTCACTCTTTAAAGTTTGAAAAGGATATTAGTATTCACTATTTCATTTTAACCTCCAAAAACATTGACATATACACACATTTCCATTTTTTATAAGTATTGTTATCCTCATTTTAAAGATGATAAAATGTGCCTGAAGTATTTAAATGACTTTGACACAATTATATAGCTAGTAAATATCAAAGGAAGATCTTATATCCAACTTTTCCTGATTATATATATATATATATATATATATATGCATATATATATATAATATATATATATGTTACTCTGGCCACTATACAACACTGCCCCTTCTCCCTAGTTTAGATTTAAAAAAAATAAACAAGCTTTTTTTTGCACCTAGTTTTCCATTCCAGCCTCAGTTAACTCTAAACTTCATTTTTTCTGAGGCCATTCTTATAGGTCCATGGTATTCTTTTGAACCCATCCCATATAGCCTGACTTTGTTTCTATTTTCCATACCTGACATTTTTAGTCTAAGCTGGTTGATGAATTTCATTTTTAACCATATCTATCTCTTGAAACAACTCTTCCTTTTTCTTCTCTTTGGAGTTAGAGTTGACTTTCATTCCATTTCGCTTGATAACTTCAGAATTTCATACTTCAGTACTTCTAATTCTAATCTAATATATTTTACCTATTTTTTCTATGAATACTCAGAAATCTGATTTCCCCAAATCTAGAGAACACATCAGGCTTTGCCCAGTTTTCCTCTTCTCCATACAAGTTCTAGAATGTAGTGGTCACTGCACACCCAAGCTATGTATTTTTCTATCATAACTAGTTTCTCCTTATTGGTGATAATATAATCAAAATTGATGTTCATTGTGTTGTTTTTTTCTACTTTTTGAAAAACTTTTATTGCATCCCTTCATTCCAGACTTATGATCTATTTTTCAAACTGTTCATCTAGTTGTTTTATCTCCCCAGGTGGTCTGTAGCACACATTGATGATAGCATTTCTGATATTGCCATCTTCATCCATCTTCTCCATACTTCCCCCATTCCCCTTCCTGGATTTTTGCACATTAGTATATCTTCTTCTTTTTTTATTTTTTTTATTTTTGCCCTTTTTTTGTAGGGCAATTGGGGTTAAGTGACTTGGCCAAGGTCACATAGCTAGTTTGTGTGTGTGTGTGTGTGTGTGTGTGTGTGTGTGTGTGTTAAGTGTCTGAGGCTGGATTTGAACTCAGGTCCTCCTGACTCCAGGGCTGGTGCTCTATTTCCTGCACCACCTAGCTGCCCCAGTATATCTTCTTAATATACAATGATACTTCACCCCTTCCCTTTTTTAGTTATTCTTTCTTTCTTTTTTTGAAATAAGTCAGACCCTTCTTAGACAATATTCCTCTATGGGTAATCCCACTGAGTGAGCAGTATCTATGAAATCAAGTTAACATATTTGGGTTAAGATCTGTAGGTAACATTGCTTGTTACCCATACTTTGTATACTTTATATTGGTATCTAAGGCAGTGGCTTTTATTGCTACTTTTATTTCTTGGGTTTCATCTACAGTATATTACCAGGTGCTGTCTCTATTGCTATTCTTCTTCCTATAATATAGTTCTTTCTATGGTATCTAACATGGGATTTGTGTAAGATATGTGTGTGTATTTATGTATTCATGTATATATGTACACAAGTATGTCTCTGTCTCTCTCTGATCTACATATATGTATATATTTATATGCACGTACATATATGTACATATGTGTGCATACATATATATTCTTCCTCTCTCCTTTCAATATAAAGTTATTTTGATTAGATTTGCAAGATTCTAAGTAAATATGTTTTTATCAACCCATATTAGATATACTCCATCCTTTTCAAAGAACCTATCATTTATTATATTTTAAGCCATGGTCGAGAAATCCAAATCCCCTTAGCAGAAAGTATTTTCTTAACCTGATATTCATTTCCCAGATCTGCCTTTTCTAAAGCAGAGATGGTGAGATCACCACCCATGTTCCTAAGGTTGTCAGTTTAAGATTTCATTATATTTAGCAAAGTTTTTCTATTTCTTCTGGCAATATCATTTTGGCCTATGTTTTACTATCCAGTTCACCAATGCATGCAAGACATATTGCCTAGAAAGAAGAATTTCTGTGTTTTTCTCATCTGGCCAACAAAACACTACCTCACTACTTTGCCAGCTAAGTGACATAGTCCATAGAGCACTGGACTTGGAATCAGGAGGATTCATCTTCATGAATTTAAATCTGGTCTCAGATACTTCATAGTTTTATGACCCTGGACAAGTCACTTAACCCTGTTTGCCTCTGTTTTCTCATCTATAAAATGAGCTGGAGAAGGAAAAGGAAAACCACACCATTATCTTTGCCAAGAAAACCCCAAATGGGGTCACAAAGGGACAAACAAAATTGAAAACAACTGAATGATAGCAATACCCCAATCAACAGGGGCATTAATCCATAATTAACCACTACTGTTTATTTCTTCTTTTCACCTACTCTGGACACTCTCTTACCAAAGTAGACACACCATCATTACATGGAGGAAAATAGCTGTTTTCTCTTCAGGCTGTCCAACTCCCTGCTTTTTAAGAAGAAAATGAAATCTCCAATTCTAAGTTCTCAGTGATTCATCTCTCTTGCCTCATTGGCATG
Organism: Petaurus breviceps papuanus; assembly: GCF_028583685.1. Taxonomy (NCBI): domain Eukaryota; kingdom Metazoa; phylum Chordata; class Mammalia; order Diprotodontia; family Petauridae; genus Petaurus; species Petaurus breviceps. The sequence continues at coordinate 3,453,713 of NW_027187299.1, forward strand.
ATATTCTTCCACTTTCTAACCTCCCAGCACAAATCAGGAGCTGTGTGTTCAGTTATTTTTTATTTCTTTGAATTTACATGGAAGCTTTTGGGTAAATTTTTTTGTTTATTTATTGGTTTTTTAGGAAAACTTCATTTTTTCCTGATAACTTAGAGAATTAAGAGGTATTTCTTAAGCTCCTTTACCTTAATCTCTAGTAATGAAAGACCAACCTGCACTTTGAGAATAGATTACAGTCACTTGGGCCATGACAGAAAACCAGACTTTGAATTTTATTCTAGGCTATTGCAAAATTTGCTTCCTCTTCATACTTGCTGGAAATAAGATCTTCAGTCTTTTCTATTAAATTATAAACTATATAGGTCCTTGCTGTTTTTCATCTTTATACCCCAACACATAGCACATTGCTTTACACCTAATAAGTTCATAATAAATATCGAATTGTTTAATTCCATATGAATTTCCTTTACCTCAGATAGCAGCATAACATTTTGTTGTGTTCTTTAAAGCAGTTATAAATTTTCATTGCAAGTTATTCATTGATCCGATATCAGAAAAGCAGGCCAATCTTGGATTACTTAGAAACATCATAGGTGCTTGTCCAACAGGGAAAGATAATGTAATTCATTATGCTTCTTTCCATAAGGGTGCATACCTGGCAAAGAACATTACTTTACTATTTGAATACTAGGCAGGGGCACTTGGGGAAAAGCTTGAATGTAGTGTAATTATAATGAACAATGTTGAGCTTAGAGAAGGGATGAGGTAGTATACTTCTTTCATTTGAGAGGTAAGGGACTGTACATTTTGAACATGGTATACATTGTCTGAAGTGGTTTTGCTTAGCTGTTTTTCTCTGTAAAAAGGGAAGGCTCATGTAGGGGGTAGGTGGAAAGGTCTATTTCCAGAAATGATGTCATTTCTGTCTATGATGTCAAAACAGAAGGCATTCATAAAAAATTTTAAAGGAAGAGGGATGACCCTAGATGAAGTAGGGCAGAGAAGAGTCACATGTCTCATAGTAATCATAGAAATTCAACCACTTTAAAAGCCAGGTTTTTAGGTGCTTCCACATAGACATAGGAATAGGTTTGATTCACAATCTTTTTGACCCCTTCATTTTTCCTCTGTCATTGCAGCCTTGTCGTCTCAGAGCAGGCTATGGTTAATTATTCAGCTATTTTCCTTATGGTTATGTGATAGAGGAAGGATTCAGGGAAGAGTCCTATTTTCCTTAATTTTAAAAAATGTTTACATTGATTTTTAAAATTTCAGTGCCATATTTTCTCTCTCTTACTAGACCCTCCCCTGTATTGAGAAGGCAAGCAATACATCTTTTATACATGTGAAATCATGTAAAACATATTAAAAGCTCTATTTTATCTTCATTTCTACAAAGATATTTAGCTCCTTCCAGAAAAAGAAGAGCAAGTGAGTCAAAAAGCCTTTATTAAGCACCTCCTCTATGTCAGATACTATACTGAGCACTAGTGTATCTAGTTATGTCTAAGACTGACCCCTCCATCTGGGCACTTGGTGTCATTCACTCCAGTCTTCTCTGAGGCCTAAATCAGGGAGTCATCCCCCTTCCCCCCAGATATCTTTGTGCTCTCCTTCTCCCCTGGCCTCCATCTGCCTAAAAATATGCTTAAGTCTCCCAGTCCTAAAAGAAACAAGTCTTTCCTCACAGAAATCCTCTGAATTAGGTATTGCCACTCTTTTAAAAATGAAGAAACAGACTGAGAGGCAGAAAGTTTATGTGACTTTCCCAAAGTCATACAACTAATAAGTTTAAGAGAAGAGGTTCAAATTCAGGTTTCCTAATTCCATTTCTTAACTCATTCCATTAACTCTTTGATGCTGTCTTTTAACATAGGACGAAGACTAACCCCAACATCTATTAATTTATATTGTTTGATGCTACATTTCCTCCTTTTATGGCATAAAATCCCATGTTCCCCTTGTTGTACCTTGATCTAAGCATCAGTAGTAGAAATAACTGATTGCCTCAGATGGAATGATAGGAACATAAGCTCTTTGTTAGTATGCAGCAATGTTAGCTTCCATATGCATGGAAATAATTGTTGAGTGGATAATCCACCTGTTTTCCTTTATGCTCAGGATAATGAAAACCAAGTTAATTGAAAGACAAGGCAATAAAGTATGGAGAGGGACAGGAGCTGAAAAAGCAAGCAATCTCTAGGGCAGAGATGGGGACGGTTGATCCTGTAATGTTTCAGTGTTCTTTGATAACTACCACTTCCCTTTTTCTATCTGCCAAAAGTGAGTTTTCTTGGATAATCAAAATATATAGATTCAAAGATGGGAGGGACATTAGAAAGATATTCTCATTTTACAAATTAGAAAAAAGAGGCCCAGGATGGTTAAGTGGATTTCCTGAGGTCCCACAAATGCAAAGTCCTGATTTACTAACCAAAACAAAACAAAGAAAAAATTGAAGAGGCAATATTAGAAAGAAGGCTTCCTCCATCAGAGGAAATTAAATAAACACTTGGTGGTATAAAAAAGGAAATACAGCTTAAGCCCTTAGAGAGAATGTAACTTTGATTAATTTTTTTTAAAGCAATCAGGGTTAACTTGCTCAAGGTTACACGGCCAGGTGTTTCTGGGTAGGTGCTAAGTGTCTGAACTCGGATTCGATCCCAGGTCATCCTGACTCTGGGGCCGGTGCTCTTACTCGCTGTGCTACCTGGCCGCCCCGATTCAGTTTTTAAAAATAATAATAATAAGTATCCAAAAAGCACTATGCTGAGTACAAAAAAGAGGGGGAGAAATGACAGCATTTCAGAACTACCCTCAGGTTATAGTCTACTGGAAGGGAAAAGACAAATCAGGATGATACAATATAAAACATGATTTATATGCATGCATGCATGCATATGTATATGTATGTATATATGCATGTACATAATGCAAAGTGCTACAAAAAAATAGTATGTTTGCAGGTAAAGAGCTCACTGTAACTACATCCCATTCATTCCTCATGCCTCTTACTTGGCTCACCTCCCCCACCCAATATCCCGCAGTGCTGTCCTGTTGTTATTTTTTTTTCCTTTAAAGCATATTATCTTCAAAATCTCTAGAAACTTCTAATAGTATTTATGAAAGTAACTCCAAGGAATAATTAGAATAAGGAAGAAATAATTTGGTTTTCTGGGTAGACTGGGAAGTAGCCAACCCAAGTTCTCCACATGTCTTAACTTCTCATTCTCTAGTTGACTGGCTAGGGTTGTCACCCAGCCCTTCTCCCTTTCCTTTTCCTCATATGATCAATGGAGACAGTTATTGTTATGCTGCTGTCTCTGCAGAGTTGTTACAACATTTATGAAGAGACATTTAGGAAGACAAGTTGCCTGGAAGAAAGGGACTATACAAATAGAATGCATTATTATTAAAATAAGCTTCCCTTAATCTCCTTTTTTTTTTTTTGACATAATCTAGGAGGGATAAAGGGAGAGAAGAGATTGGATATGCTCTGCACAGTAACATCAGTGCCTTAAGGGGAGGGGATAAACTAGATGGCTTCCAGAGGTCCCTTTGAGTTCTTTTATTCCAGAATACAAAGAGAACTAGTGAACTATTAGAGATAATGAGTTCTGGGGCCAGACCACATTGGGACAGATTTAGTGTAAATCACCCCATTGATGAGAGGGACTCACTGATAGCTCATTAGTGAGCTGGAACTCTTGGGAGCTCCTCAACTTTGCCCAGAGGAAAAGGGTAGCCCTCTTATACATCCTACAGTGGTGCTGCAACATGGGAGAGGCAATCACATTTGCCACCTCTCAATGCGTGGTCTGGTGGAAATGAATATTTTCTCTTTTCCCCTACTCCCCTCTCTCCTTTGTAAAGCTCATGAGATGAATTCATACCTTTTTAGATGACCTAGGTGATTCCCCTATTTGTGTTACTGTTTTCGTTTGTTGTTTTGTCTTTCTCTGAGAAGGGGAAAATCAGAGTGGGGGATAAAGAGAAATTAGGCAATTCCATGCCCTCTCACTCACTACTCCAAAACTCTCACACAAATGTTTTGACTGTAGCAGCAGCTCTTCATTAATAGTGGAATCACAGAACGGCTGTTTAAGTGAGAAATGTTAGATTTAGCTTAATAGAGCAGCTAGGGAAGGCAGTGGATAGACTATTGGGCATCGAGTCAGGAAGTTATTGTTGTTGTTGAGTCATTTTCAGTCTTGTCTGACTCTTCATGACCCCATTTAGGGTTTTCTTGGCAAAGATACTGGAGTGGTTTGCCATTTCTTTCTCTAGCTCACTTTACAGATGAGGAAACTGACACTGAGAAAGATGAGATGACTGGTATTCATGGCCATACAGAGAATCTGGATTTGAACTTGGATAATGGGTATAATTTATTCATTTATATTAGAGAGGGTGTGATATAGTGGGAAAGAGTCTGCATTTGGAATCTTGATATCTTAGGTTTGCATTTAAAAGGAGCTGTGGGATCCACATAGTCCCACAATCTAATTTTACAGATGAGGCTACTGACATCCAAAAAAGTTCTGTAATTGGTTCAGGGTCAATCAGATAAAAGATTGGCAGAACTAGGATTCAGATACCTTGCTTCTCTCTAGCCACATTGAGCACTATTAGAGGAATAAACAAATTAAATCTTTAGTACATAAGCTTGTGAGTGCCTGTATAAACTATTTATTTAGTGCTGCCATCTTTGGATTGAAAATAGGAGTTGTTATGTCTGTTAGGAGAGCTGAGTGCTGAGGGACCCATTCTTCCAGTGCCAGGAAGATCTGGCCCTGAGTTCTGTTCCCTAAACTGGCAGTGACTTCTCTGCTCTCCCAGTTTCCAGATGATAAAGCTGCCCCTGCCTCCTGACATTGATTAATATATCTAATTGCACTGTAGGTACTGAATGCTAATAATGGGGATATTGCTGTATCATCCCTTGGGCTAGATAACTCTGGTGATTATACCCTTTTTGCTTTTATTTTATTTTATTTTTAGTGTACTTTTCCTCAGCAGTTGAAAAATGTAGCTGTCAGCTTTATTGATCTTTTTGAGAATCCTGAAATCATCAGTAAGGTCATCTCAAAGTTTCCTTTCTACCAGAGAAGTCTAAGCCCCATTATAACTTCAATCCTTAAGGCTTGGTATGATCTTTATTACCCTGTGGTGTCCTATCTTCAAGGTAATGACATGTTCTCAGAAGTTGAGTTTAAAATTGCTTTCAACTTTCTGTAGGAAGCCTGTCTGGTGAACACACTGGGAGCCAGATTGTCATCTGGGAACACAAGTGAGGAAAAAAAGAACAGAAACCCAGAGAGTGAAGGAGGGGGGAGCACAGGCCATCAAGAGAGAGGGGAACAGTTAGATGGAGAGGGCAGGAGAAAAGGAGGGAAAATGTAGTTCAGTAATTGCTTCAAGTATTTAGTCTCTCAGAGGTTCCACAAAGAAAGAAAAATTGATTCACTATCTTGAATGCTAAAATGTATAGCAATGCATTCAGTTAGCAAGTATTTAGTGACGGTCTACTAGGTCTATTGTTCTGTGCTTGGTATTGAGATAAACACAGAAGTTATGAAAAACTATACTTTCTACCCTCCAGAAGTTTATTACAATATATACTCAGGAAGAGAAGACAAGCGTACCTGAAATAGTCAGGTAACAAATATGATGCAATGGTGGGTGCATTCTGCATTAGTAGATTCACAATTGGCATTTTCTTCTGCTCATTCATCCTTGGCTTTTAGGGAACTCTGCTTGTGAAGGTGAAGCTGTGAGGCATGGGGAACCCCAGTAGGTAAGGAGCACAGACTCCTTATATAATCAAAATGTCTTTTTTCCTCTACATTCTACTCATTAGAAATGCATTTAGGTTACAAATTCATTCTAAACCACTGCCAATGCCCTCTTAAGCATCACTCACAATTTAGTGTGAATTATTCTAACCAGACCAATATCTCCCAGAGACCTACAGCCAGAAAGTAAGTGTAAGGGACTTTTGATTGGACTGGCTGGTAGGAGGAAAGATTTTGAATTAAGGAACAGCTTGGGAGAAGGGCTAGACTTTGTACAGCTGGAGGGCTGTGAGAAGGTACTGTGTATTTAGGGGTGGGGTGGTGAGTTACAGGTAGGAAACAGGAGATCAAATGGGAGCGTTAGAGAATAAAGAAATTGTCACATTTACCTGTGGTTCTTAGAACCCTTAGCAGTTGGTGTGATGCTGAAAACCTTTGTATTGCTCAAACCTGACTTAAAATGACAGGAAGAAACTGAAAGACTATCAACTCTCACTTTAATTCAGCCTTTTTTCCTGTTCTTGAAGCTAATATGACTCATAATCCAGTTCATCCCAGTGTCTTCCCTTCACTCTTAGTGTAGGGAAGAGAAAGAAGAGTTTTTAGTTGAATCTCACCTCCTCCATCTTCCTCTTAGTGATTAATATAACAAAGTACAGTATTCAAGGGATTTTGATATTCTAGTAGGAGTTCCCTAAAAAGGAGCTCCCCTTTTACTAGTTCTTGAAGATTTCCTTTCCTGAGTGCCAAGGCTTTGCTGTATAGGGCAAATGGTACAGATAGTATTTTTAGAAATTCAGAGAAAGGGAGCTCAAGATGGGCTCCAGCTACTTACAGTTAGTCTAGATTTTAGCTTTTCAGAGGGTTAGAGCTTTATACAGAGATGTCTGTCCATAGTCTCCTAGAAAAATATATGATTTAATTGGGCAAGAGACTTGATTTCTTGTGGGAAAAATAAAAATTATATAATAGTTAAGTAATCCCAAGAATAAACAGTGCTGCTTTGAATCTATATAGCACCTGTCTGCAAGATGCTAAATTCATATTGCAAGGTTTCAGCTCAATTCTCTAAATAATAAATTGGTGGCTAGGAATTTCTTCCTCAGGTTTATCCTGATGGAACACTCCTGCCTACAGAGACACTTTGGGAGACAGAGGTTCTGCTTATCAGCTGGAATCTCAGGAGAAAATTTAAGCACTGCCTAAGAAATAACAGTGTCTAGTAGATTAGGGGTTTCCTTGAAGTAAAAAAAAGACTCAAGTCTTGCTTCTGATACATATGCTATGTATGTGACCATGGATGAATCACTTCACCTCTTAGCACCCAACCAGATGTCTGAGACAACAAGTTATAGACTATAGGCTGATCAGCCTTTCGGGAAGTCATTTCTACATAGGTGTCCTATGAACCCATGGAACCACACAAAAACAAAAATATCCACGTGGGTCACAATGCTACATACACTGCAGAGCAAATGAAAAAATAGAAACCCTGCCCCTTTGCACAGTGGAATGGATGTTGGATTTGGATTTACAGGACTTGAGTTTGAATCCTGGCTCAGCCACTGTCAACTTTATTATCTTGTGTAAAGTAAGTCAGTCTCTCTGGGGCCTCCATTTCCCTATCTCTAAAATGAGGAGGGAGGACTACTAAGTCCCTTCTAACTCTAAATCTATGATGCTATGGAAATCATAGGACCCATCATTGGGCAACTAAGCCTGGAGTCAGGTAAACTCATTTTCCTGAATCCATCCAGCTTCAGACACTTATTAACTGTGTGACCCTGGGCAAGTCACTTTGCTTCAGTTTCCTCATCTGTAAAATGAGCTGGAGAAAGAAATGGCAAACTACTCTAGTATCTTTGCCAAGAAAACCCCAAATGGGGTCATGAAGAGTCAGATGAGACTGAAAAACGACTGAATGACTACATCAAAATGACCAGAGAGTGAGGCAGCCAGCTGGTGCAGAGGATAGAATGCTAGGTCTGGACTTAGCAAGTCCTGGGTTGAAATCTGACCTCAGATACTAGTTGTGTGACCTTGGGCAAGCCACTTAACTTCTGTTTGCTTCACTTTCCTCAGCTGTAAAATGGGGACAAGAATAGCACCTATCTCCCAGGGTTGTTTTGCAGATCTAATGAGATAATACTTGTAAAGCACTTGGTACAGGGCCTGGGGTGTAGTAGACAATAGGTAAATGCTAGCTAAAATTATTGTTCTTGTTGTTATTAAAAATGCTTAACATAGTCCCTGGTAGGTACTATATAAATGCAATTTTTATATTATTATTATTATTAGCTAGAAGTAACCTAAAAGGAAACTGAGATCCAGAGGTCACAGAGGTAGTTGCGGGCAAATGTCAGGCTAGAAAACAGATCTCCTGATACCCAGTCCAATAGTATTTCTATTATATTATGAATTGCATCCCTATGCAGCAAAAAGGTAGCATAGTGGATAGAGCACTCAACCCAGGGTCAAGAAGAGCTGAGTTCAAATCTCACCTTAAATACTTTATAACTATGCAACCCTAGACAAGTTATTGAACCTCTGCCTGCCTCAGTTTCCTCATCTGTAAAACTGGCATAATAATAGTACTTCCCCTCCCAGAGTTTTGAAGAAGATAAAAATGAGCTGAAACCCTTTGTAAACCTTAATGCAATATATAAATGTTAGCAATTAGTAAGAGGAAGAGGAGGAGGAAGTGGCTTTAGTATTTGTGAAGGCTTTTTGTGCAATAATAGATGCTAAATGGGATACTTCTATGGTGGTAGAATTTGAAAAGACCACACCAAAGACGAACTGGAAATTGTTTTTTTCTTATTTCGTGTTTCATGGTAAACAACGCTCATATGAATGGAGAGAAGGAAATTTTCTGGTCATATGTATTCAATTCACCAAACATTTATGAAGTGCTTACAGTGCTTAAGGCACCATGCTGGGGGTTGAGGCAGAAAGATGAAATTATATTGCCCCTGCTGTCAGAGACCTCACAGTCTACACAAACAAGTTTCCTAAAAGGGAGAGTAAGATGAGAGTACAGCAGAGGCTAAATTGACCTGTAGGGATGATTCTATGGAGTACATGCCCAGAGTTTCCCTTAAAACTTGTAGGGGGCTCCAAGGACATGTTGTTGTTTTTATCATTTTTTAGATTTCTAGAAGTTTCCAAAGGAGCTTTAGGTAGAATAACCCTCATAAGCTCATTCAGCTTCAAAACAGAGGTTTCAGACAATATAGAATGAAAAATTTGAGAGGGGTAAAGATCACCTTCTACTGGTGAAATGGGGGTAGGGTGAGGAGAAATAAGGGACCATTCATTGAAAAGGTAGTATCTGAGCTGGCCTTTGGAAGAAAAGAAAGATGTCCACAGTGGGAAATGTGGAGATAAAGCATTCCAAGCATGGGAAACAGAAAATGAAAAAGACAGGAGCGTGCCAAAGAATTGGAGAAGGCTAGTATTTCGGTTTGACTGGAATGGTGGCTAGCTGAGACAGACAAGACTCTTCTTCCTGAGTTCAGATCCAACCTCAGACACTTACTGGCTGTGTCACCCTGGGCAAGTAACCTGCTCTGTTTGCTTCAGTTCCTCCTCTGTAAAATGAGCTGGAGAAGGAAAGGGCAAACCACTCTATCATCTCTGCCAAGAAAACCCCAATGGGGTCATAAAGAATCAGACATGACCAAAAATGACTAAACAACAACAAAAAAAATATGTAAAGGAGCAAAAAGTGAAATGATTTGATTGTGGAAAATCTCAGTTGTTAGACTAAAGATGATGTAAATGTAGACCAAATAAAGCTTTGAGGATCTTCATCTCAACAGGCCCTTAAGTAAGGTACCACAGAGCCAAGTTACATTTTCCTGACTGCAGAGAATGGTCCAGATCCCATTTCTAATAGTTACTACCTTGGACATGTCAGTTAACCTCTGGGCTTCTTTCTTTATTTGTAAAGTGAGGGGATTGGCCTCTTTAGCTGACTTCTGAAAAGCCTTCCATCTTCAGATCTATGAATATGTAACTCCGAATCCATTAGATTTGGAGACTGGAACGTTGGAGGGATAAGTTTAGTAGACTGGTGTGGACTATAAGTGTATGGGTATAAGTGGGTAGTGAGAAAGTAGAGACTTCAAATATATACACATTTTTTTTTATAGAAGCTTGACAGTGCAGAAGAGAAAACAAAAAGAGAAATGTTGATAATGTGCCATATTATCAGGATGAAGGGAAGGTGTTCTGTTTTTGTTTTTAGAATAAGGGAGACCTATATTTATAGTTAATTCTAAAAATAACCACTAGCATTTATATATGTGCACACACACATCAACATATATGTGTATATGTATTTTTAAGGTTTACAAAGTATTTTGCAGTATTAATTATCTTACTTAATCCTCACAACAACCCTGGGAGGTAGATGCTATTATTATCCTCAGTTTACAGAGGAGGAAACTGAGGCAAATGCTGAGTAAGTGACATTCAGAGCCAGATAGCCAATCAATTCAAATTCAGGTCTTCCTGACTCCAGGTCCAGTACTCTCAGTTAGTCATTTTTCAGTCCTTTCTGACTCTTTGTGATCCCATTGGGATTTCCTTGGCAAAGATAATGGAGTAGTTTGGCATTTCCTTCTCCAGTTCATTTTACAGACGAAAAAACTGGGGCAGACAGGGTTAAGTGATTTGATCAGGGTCACACAACTAGTAAGTGTCTGAGGCCAGATTTGAATTTAGAAAGATGAGTCTTCATGACTCCAGACCTGGAACTCTATCCACTACACCACCTAGCTGCTAGGAAAGGCATTAAGGGGCAGTCAATAAGAAAGGCTGAGGAAATGAGAGAAAATATAAGATCAATGCCAGTGGTTCTAGGTCTTGGTGTAGATGGAAGCCTGTGGAATGAAGGGCAAAAATGGAGACTTAGCTTGGACTAGAGGAATAGGTAAAAAAAAACAGAGGTTTGGAGTATTTAGTTATGGTTCATAATGGAGATTAGGTAAGGATATGTAGATCTGGAGATCACTTGCAAAGAGATAATAATTAAACCCTGGAGAACTGATGAAATTACCAAGGGAGAAAGTACAAAAGAAACAGGCCAGAGCCTTCAGAGGCACTCACACAAAGAATATGGTAGATGGGGGATGAACGTGAATAGGATTAATCAGACAAAAAGGAAAAGAAATTAGAGAGAGCAATGTCACAGACTTGAGTGAGTCCAGGAGGAGGGGGTAGCTTCCACTGTGAAAAGTTAGAAAGAAAATAAGTAGGATAAGGACTGAAAAAAGGCAATTTTATCATTTCATAGATTATGGTAAGGGGAGCACTTTAAGAGAACTCTTTTATTTCAGGACTGGGTTAGATGCCAAATCATAGAGGCTGGAGAAATGACTAAGTGATGAGGCCATGGAATTAGTTTAAATCAGGGGTTCTGAGCCTGAAGTCTATGAACTTATTAAAACAAAATCTTAATAACTATTTCAACATGACTAGTTTCTTTTGTAATCTTACATGCTTTATTTTATGCATTTAATAACAACCTGAGAAGAGGTCTTCCCCAGACAAAAAAAATTGGCTAACAATCTCTGGTTTAAATAGATTACTCTAGGAACTTGGAAGTGAAAGGTTGATAATAATGGGATGATAGGATGAAATGAAGGTTTTTTTAAGCACTGGAAAGACCTGGGATGAAGCCATTAGATAGAAGCAAAGATTGGAGATGAGAGAAATAGAAGGAAGGATTGATCCCCAGGAAGAGGTAGGAGGGGATGGGATCAAAGAAAAGAATTATCTCTTCCTCAGGGACTGGAGCAATGGAGAGCATTGAAGAACATATAGAACTCTGAGATATAGAGTAAGGGAAATGAGAGGTCTCATGACAGAAGGTCTTAATTTTCTCAGTAAAGAAGAAGGTGAATTCATCTGCTAAAAGAATAGAGGTGGGTTAAGGGACTTGAGGAGAGAAAAGAAGGTTTGGAATGGTTGCTGTGGGGAGTGTGATTTTGAATAATGGAAAAGGAAAGCTTTGTCATGAAGTAGTGAGGACCCAGTTAAGGTTAAATTGCATGAATTTGTAAGGGGACCCAATTGGTATACTATAGTTGTATGACATATGGTTGCATTCAACAGCAAAGAGGTAGGATCAGAGAAGGAGGATGTGGGGGAATGGGGGAGTAGAATGTAGTCAAAGTTTTAGGATTGGATAGACATGAAAAGTGATGGGACAAGAGGATGGTTCAAGAGGAGAAGACAGTGAATTGATCAGTTATGAGGCCCAGATTATGAAGAGAAGAAAATGGGGCCACAGCAAAGCATCATGATGAATTGGGGGGGGGGGAGATGGATGGACTGAAATTACAATGAGAACAAAAATTAAGGGTATCGAGGAAGAGGGAGGGATAGGAGACTAGATTACAGTCAGAGAAAATAATTTCATAGTTGATAATAACAAAGCTGTTGATGATAATGATAGCACTTATATAATACTTCATGGTTTGCAAAGTGCTTAACAAATATCTCATTTTATCTTCACAGCAACTCTGAGATAGGTGCTATTATCATCCCCATTTTAAATGGAAAGAATTTGATACTGACAAAGATTAAATGACTTGCCCAAAGTCAAACAGCTAGTGTCTGAGGCAAGGTTTTAATTCAAGTCTCCCTGACTCCACATCCAGCACTCTATCCATTGTGCCACCTACCTGCCCAAGATCCTAGAGGTGACTTGGTAATAGTGATGATGAGGTCCACATAGTGACCACTATTTGGATGGTCGAACTAGAATGAATAGCTGGGTGAAGGAAGTGGAGGAGGTCAATGGATTGTAGGATTGGAGTGTTCTAGGGAGACATCAACATGTATTTTGAAATCCACAAATATGAGGGCAACTTGGAGAGGAAGACTGAGATAGATGCTTATATTTTTAGAAAGTATAAAGAGTAACTTAGTGGCCAACCATCAGGAACAAAGATCATCTGGATATAGCAATACAGATGGATAAAGTAACTAACTCTCAAGAGAAGAGAGGTTGCCATATGATGGCAGCAGATGGTAGGATTGGAAGTAGCACTGGGGAGCAAGGCATCATATGACTTCTCATCATGTAAACATTGCATTATTTTTAGTAAATTAATCAGTAAACATTTGTTAAGCACCTGCAGTGTTCCAGGCACTATGCAAAGTGCTAGAGCTACAAAAAGAGGCAAAAGACAGTCCCTTCCTTCAAGGAGCTTACAATCTAATAGGGGAGAGAGCATGCAAACAAATATATACAAAGCAAGCTATATAAAAGATAAATAAAAAATAATAACTGGCATTATGTCAGTTGACATATTTTGACAGACATTATTTGACAATGATGCTATTATGACAATATTATTATTAACTAAATAATAACCTCCAGCCTTTACTTAAGGGTGGCTTTAAGGGTTGTAAAACACTTTACCTATATTAACTCATTTGATCCTCAAAACTGCCCTGTGATTTAGGTGTTATTATTATTTCCATTTTACAGATGATAAAACAGAGCTTGAGAGAGATTTAGTGACTTGCTTAAGGACACACAAGTTTCTTAACCTCTTTGTGCCATGGAACCCATTAGCAGTTTTTTTGAAGCCTATTGTCTCTTTCTATATTTTCAAATGTATAAAATAAAAAAACATAGGTTTTACAAAAGAAGTCAATTATATTGAAATAAAGATGTAACTTCCCCTCCACTCAAATTAACAGATAACACCAACAGCACCCCCAGTCTAGGGGAAATATTCAAACTGTACCACTTACTATTATTTCTCTTAATTAATCAATAAACACTTATTAAGTATCTACTAGTGTGCTAGGATTATACTAAACATCGGGGATACAAAAAGTCACAAAAGAGTCACTGCCGTTTGCCACCTAACATCTTAGGTATTTACAAACTATTTTCTGAAATAACATGTCTAGTTTTTGCCAAGAATTAAAAGCCAAATTCATTCATCTGTAAAGTTTGCAGGCTACTCCCTTTCCAAAAAAAGAACTACGAAATAGTCACTTTTAGTTTCTCATGACTATTATGTAGGGCAAGCAATTCTCTCCTAAGACCTCTGTGACTTGTGAACTTTCTCCTTGAATTTATTGTTGTAACTTGGCAAACACTCTAACCACCACTCCCCCCCCCCATCCCTTCTCTTCCACCCCAGTCTATTTCTTGTTGTGTTAATTTTTTTTAACAAGTACATTAAAGGTTTATGTGCTATAGTTGAGGAACAGGGCAAAGAAGAATGAAGAAAAAAGGTATATCCTGTCCTGCAGAAGTGGCAGGGAGTCCAGCCCTAAGAAGAAAGATGATGGCAGGGATAAAGATCAGCAGGAGATCACAGCAGGCAAAATTCTAGGGTTTGTTGGTGGAAGGAAAATAAAAAAAGGTATCAGATAAGGGTCAAAGTGGGTTCATGCGATCACAGTGTATATCAATTTTGCAGCCCCCCAAAGACTGAGAGGTCCTTGAAATCAGAAGTCATGTCTTTTTTATTTCTTTTCTACCTCACCGCCCCCTTCCCCAAAGCAACTAGCACAGAGCCGAGTTCCTAATAATTGCTTGATAAATATTGTTGATTTGATTTGAAAATCTCAAGGGAGGAAAAATTGGGTTTTGCTTAAAGGAAGATTCTAACTTGATTTAGTAGTTGGGTCATTTTTTTTTCTAATCTGTTTTACAGAGTTGATTCACAGTAGGAAAGCAGAGGGTGGAGAAGAAGGTTTTGCATTTAGATGCTTGGGTCACTTAGAGTTCTCATAGCTGTCTTTTCATGGTGCATGTTTTGATTTCTTTGGCTTCCTGTAAATCTTGTTTTGCCGTCTCATTGCTGTCCTGCTGTCCCTCGCACAGCTGGGGAGCTCGCTTAAGACCAACAGAGGTGGTTCCTCAACTGTGAATGTATTGCTGTCTGCTCTATAGGGGGGATAAGTCTTTCCTTACAAGATAGAGGAGAGTAAACTGAAATCTGTTTCCAGGTGCACAGATAACCTGTGGTGATGGGTAGATGTCACCAAGTTGGGCCAGCCCTGTACAACTGTGGGTTATGACACTTCTTACCTCGACCCACCATTTTCCACTCTTCCATAGCATATGCCAGAAGAATGAATCTCTTTTAATGTAAACTATGCAAAGTTGTAATGCTGTAGTATTTTGGAGAAGGAATGAAGTAGGATTTGAAGAAATACTCATTGCTCTCACCAACTAGGCGATTTATTTAGAATTCTCTTCTCAGATGTTAAGTCTGCTATGCAGAAATCCTCCTCCTCTTCCCTCCCTTTACTTAGCTTCCAATGCCTAATGTAACATTCTTTCATCCCAGTTACCCAAGGGTTATATACTCATATTTGTAACTATCAAACATCGATATGTTTAAATTCTCAGTAGAAGGGAGAAACGTTCAGGCTATATTCCTACAGACCCTTATCCTACTCTCTCCCAAATCTTGGTATGACCCAGGGGTTTACATTAATATGTCAATATGAGGGGCAGCTAGGTGGAGCAGTGAATAGAGCCAACCCTGGAGTCAGGAGGACCTGAGTTCAAATCCGGCCTCAGACACTTAACACTTACTAGCTGTGTGACCTTAAGCAAGTCACTTAACCCCAATTGCCCAGCCTTCCCCCCTCCAAAAAAAAGCAAAAAAATATGTCAATATGAATAGGGCCACTAGGTAGTGCATTGTGGATAAAGCATAGGACTTAGGGTCAGGAGAACTAGAGTTCAAATTCAACCTCAGACACATACTAGCTATATTACTCTGGGAGAGTGACTTAACCTGCCTCAGCCTCAGTTTCCTCATTTGTAAAATGAGGATAATAATAACACAAAAAGGTAAACAAGCATTTAAGTACCTACTATGTGTCAGGCACTGTGCAAAGCTCTATATAAATATTATCAATAAATATTTATATAAATATTATTATAAATATTTGATCCTTGAAGCAATGCTGACAGATAGATATTAATTATTAGCTCCATTTTACAGTTGAAAAAACTAAGGCTGGAACAGGTTAAGTGACTTGCCCAGGATAACACAGTAAGTGCCTGAGGTTGGATTTGAACTCAGATTTTTCTAACTCCAAATCCAGTGCTTTCTCTACTGCACCACCTAGCTACATCACCTAGTTGTTGTGAGGATCAGACAACATTTAAAAGTGCTTTGCAAACCTTAAAGTACTCCAAAAATGGTAGTTATTGCTATGTGGAATATGGTTAATAATATCTCCCTTTTATATGGTGCTTTCAAACTTGCAGAGTGGTTTCCTTACAACAACCGTAAGAATTAGGTAGTGCAAATATTTTTATTCTACTTCTGCACAAGAGGAGAATGAGGTTCTGAAAAGTTAGGTGACTTGCCTAGGGTCGCACAGCTGATAAATGTTGCTGAAAAAGGGTAAACCCTCACCTTCTGATTTTAAGTCTACATTTCCTTCTGGTACATCACAGCATCTTCACTTAGGAATTTCCACAGATTGTTTCTGGAACAGGCAGGTATGCCCTTAAGATACATTCCAAATCTCTCAGTGATCTATGATTACATTATGGAATGGAGGCTCAGAGAAGGTGCCTTGCCCCAGAAATCCTAACACTAACCTATCCTGACTCACTTTAGTACACCCTGAGAGCCCTCCATCTACATAGCAATTAATATTGGAGCTGAAGCAAATCCTCCAGAAAACCTCCCAAGAAAGATGCATCAACTTGATAATAAACCAGATTAGGATGTTCCTTGTTGTTATTATGTTGGAAAGGAATAAGTAGTTAATACTATGGCCACTGGCATTTCAGATACTTTATTGAATGCATGTGCATTGGAATATTCCATAGGATTTGAAAAAGTTTGCCTACAGACTATGGAAGCAACCACAAAGACCTGATGATTTCCATTACCAAAGGTTTAGCCTGAGTGTAGGACCCTGGATTTTCCCCATTTTTTTCAAATTTGCTTTTTGTTTTTTTGGGGGATGGGGAGGGGTGTTATAATAAATTCTGGTACTTTTTCGTGAGGAAAAAAATGCCCTTAGCGGAAATGGAATTCATTCCTCTAATAATAATAGTAAACATAATAAATGACATTTATATCACATTTTAAAATTTGTGAAGCACTTTAAACATATTATCTCATTTGAGCTAACAAAGATTTATTGAGATGATACTATGGGTGAGACACTGGCTACCTGAAGCAATACAAAGATGAAAATGACAGTCCCTGTCCTTAAAGAATTTCTAATGTATTCCTGGGGAGTAATGGATATTCAGAGAAAAGGACATTATAACATCTTATTTATTCAGAGGTCACTTTTCTATCTACTGTCTACCCAGATTGAACACATCTAGGAACTAGGAAGCAAAGAAAAAGGGAAGTGGTAGTCTGTGTAGCCAATGTAGAAAAACCACACAACTATACCTATGCAGGACTCCTAGCTCAATTCCTATTTATTCTCATTTTACACACATTTTTAACAACCTAGGTCTAGGGTGGGGAACCTGCAGCCTTAAGGCCACATGTGGCCCTCTAGGTCCTCAAGTGCAGCCCTTTGACTGACTCTAAACTTCCCCTTAATAAAAGGACTTGTTCTGTAAAACAGACTCAGTCAAAAGACCACACCCAAGAAACTAGAAGGCCACATGTGGCCTCAAGGCCGAAGGTTCCCCACCCCTGACTAAGTAATGATATAAAGGGGAATTTATATTTGTCATACGAACTTTTCCCCTTTCAAACTCTTCTAAAATATATGTGCTAATAGAGTTTCATAGGTTCATGATCAATCTTCTTTGTCTTTTCTACTATTTATATGAAAGTGCTTGTTTTAGTCCAGAGATTTTTAAACTGACGTCTGCGAACTTATTTTAAAAAATATTTTGGTAAGTGTATTTTAATATAATTTGTCTCCTTTTTAATTCTAAGTATTTTATTTTATAAATTTAAAAATATTTTTCTGAGAAGAGGTCTATCATCAGACTGGCAAAGGGGTCCATGACAAAAAAAAGTTAAGAATCCCTTTTAGTTGGTGTTTTTAATATCATAAAAATATTTTAAAGGCAAAATGCACGTGCCTTCAGATTCTAGGATTCTAATATGTGATACAAAGATTTCCATGAGCAGGGGTTAAAATAAAAGTTTTTGACACAGAAATAAGCCAATTATCTGGAAAATTTGCTTATGGGAACATCTCATGGCTTATGGTTGCCAGATAAATGTAATTGTAAACCAAGGGGAGTGCAGAGGTTATACAGAAGGGTGGAACAGGAGGGAGTTATAACGCAGAATCAAAGAGAAGAAGAAAGCTGGCTCATGGCTGCATTTGTTAACATTATTTGATTTTCCTGCATGCTAAAATGGTATATGGGTCAAAGCAGTGGGATACTTTGGTGATAGAAGCCATATGGAGTGATTGATAAGCTTTGTAATGTTACATGGAAAGAGAATCTCTCTCCCTGCACCAAAAGCAGCAATCTAACCAAAAGAAATCATGATAAAGGGCCTTTGGGAAGAAAATGGGTCTGAAGTAGGGAATGTAGAAAATCTACACTCAATAAACAGGAAATGGAGAGAGATGGGGGTGAGGGGTAGTAATGAAATGGAGAGAGAACAATTTTATTAGAAATAAAGGGAGCAAAAAGTAGAAGGAAGTTTGGGCAGGTGGTGTGTGTGTGTGTGTGTGTGTGTGTGTGTGTGTGTGTGTGAGTGTGTGTGTGTGTGTGTGTGTGAGACAGAGAGAGAGAGAGAGAGAGAGAGAGAGAGAGAGAGCACCACTTCATTATGGTAAGCAATTGCACATGTAGCTGAAAATACATTTTTTAATTATTTTCATATCTTCTATTTCTCTTAAGATTTTCCCCTCCATTACTCACTTTCAAAGAATTTGCAGGTGAAGTCCGACATTCTATACTCCCTTAATTCATCTACTGACATCTTTTCTGGGCAAGGACAATATTAATTTCCAGATGCCAAGAGTCGGAGTACTTCTTGCCTCATCGTCTCTTGGTATATTAGACAATTTCAGTATGTAGTGGTGACTTTGTGTGCATGGATGGATACACTAATTAGTGATTAGAAAGTATAAACTCACCTAATATTTTCTGGTTGTCATTTTCTCCAAGAGGTCTGAACCTGTCTTACTGCATAAGATCTGCTAATCAAAGAACCAGGGTTTGCTAAATTCCATTTCATTAACACCATGCTAATTTGCCTAAGTAGTCCTACCCCTGCTGGGTGCTCTTATCACTGCATTATCCAATCCTTTGTATTTTCCCTCTTAGTTTTAATTTTTTTTTCCAAACTGCACCTCACAAATAACTTTTTAAAACTGGTATTCTTTTCCTCCCCCTCTTTTCTTCTCAGTCTCCTTTAATTGTCCCCCTTTTCCTCAAGTCATTCCCATAACCTTGAATGTTTGAAGTCATGGGATCATAGATTTGGGGCTGGAAGAATCCATTTAGTCCAAATCCCTCCCCTCCCATTTTACAGATGAGGAAACCTAGACTCAGAGAATTGACTTGCTCAGATATTTAAGGGAGGATTTAAAATCAGATCCTTTAACTTCAGATCCAATGTTCTTTCTGACATGCCAGCTGCTTTGTTCATGCCCTACAGTAGCCAGCTTACTCCACTCCCAATCTGGTTCCCCACTGAGCACCAGGGAGTTTTCTCAAAAGTAGGAAGAGAACCAGGCCTTGGTAATGAGATTTCCCATCTTCTTCCTGGAAAGTGGAATCCCATTTCACCGTTTCTCTTCATTGAAGCCTAGACATCCGCTTTTTGAGACCCATGCCATTGTCTTTGTTGGGATAAGCCTCAAACACACTCTTAGCCAAATTCTTGCATCTTTTGAATATACCTGCTACCAGCTGTCAAAATTCAGATGGAAATTCTGCTTCTCATTTCCAGTATTATTCTAAACCTGACATGGCCTCCAGAATTACATTATTAGTTGCTTTTGCTTATTGAAATCCTGGCAATGAATTGGTTGTATCCTTTTAGCCTGCCACTGTTTACTTGACTCTTTCATTCTCCTCTTATTTGAGGCCCACTTAAGAGTATTTCATGTTGAGTGGAATATTTAATGAGAGACTAGGCTTGTTTCCACAAAGGCTGAAGTTCCAAAACATTCCTAACTCAACTGAGTGTTCCATAAGCTACTGTTTATTTTCTTGTTAAATGTCCCTGTACTCCAAATAACCCCAACTTTGCTATAAAAAGTCAGAAAGTCCATTGGTACTCTTCGTCCCTTGCTTCTAATCCTCAGTTGACCCTCTCAGCTCTCCATTCATCAGTTATCTCATACCCCCTCCCCCAGTTTTCAATCACCTCAGCTCATTGCTCCCTCTTCTCAGTACTAAGTTGCCTCTCTGGGGTTTGCCACAGGCTCTCCCAAACCTGAATCTTTGGGAAAGACCCTTCCTGTTGCTTAGCCTAACAACAGTGAATAAAAATGAGATCTAGCAGGAAGACAAGGCCAACCAGGAACCTAAACCACATAGCCTAGAAATGCTACATTATGAGAGATTTTCTTTCCCTCAACTGCTGCCTGAAAGTCTTCTCTTCCCCCTCCTCAAATATTCCTAGGGCACTTTGGAGCTTTCGTTGACCTCGTCGCTGCTTACATCATAGAATATTTATCTTTATACATATTGTATACTTCCATTAAATTGTAAGCTTCTTGAAGGCAGGGGAAGTGACTTTTTTTTCATCATTGTACACCCACTGCCAAACACAGTGTTTAATACATTTGTTGACATGGGAATATTTTGAGGTCTTTCTGAAAAATGGCACCATATGAATTCATTTCTTTATGTCTTATTTAGAGCACAAGTTAAAATGCATTAGTAAGCAAATGCAGTATTTAACTGGGACATCTCAGTGCTCATGGGAAAGATTCCTTTAAGGTGTTTTGCATATTTATACAAAGTATGTCGACTGTGTATATAAGCCATAAGTCTTATCTATGTATCTATGTCTAACTTGAAAAGACATTTTCAAAAGAGGTTACTTTGAAATATGGGGAACTAGAAGCATTCTTAGAGACTATCTAAAATTGTGATTCTAATGTAGTTTGCTTTGTTCTCATTCTAATACCTTCTACAGGAGAAAAATGCCTTGCGTTTTTTTTGTTAGGGTGGGGAAGAATGTCAATGCACAGATTTGGTGACATCTTCAATCCAAATGCTCACATGGACTATTTGTGCCTGAGCTCTGGTAGAGCCTTCTGAGCTTGTCCGATCAGCCACAAGCAGACACCCTGTACCTTGACCTCAACATAGTGATGGCATTTTGGTCCTCTTCAAGAACAAAGGATAATAACCAGGGTGGGGAGGGAAGGTTCAGACCTGTGATTTCATCCATTTCATTCATAAAAACTCCCTTCATCATTGCAGATTGGCAATTTGTGGTCATCGACCTTTATTGGGGTTCTATGAGGTTTGGTGACACATGTGTAATTGCTTATGTTTCCAATTCCATGACTGGTCCTCTATCCCTATGCCTTGTTGCCTATCACCTTCCACATAAATGTTGCATAAAAAATTCAAGGAGAATTTCAACTCCTTGAAGGGCAAACGCTTTTTCACTTTAGCGATTGTTTTCCTCAAGTACTGAGCACAGTGCCTAGCAAATAGTAGGTGCTCAATAAATGCATGTTGATTCCTTAATATGTTTGTTTGAGTTGAAAATAACAGATGCCTACAACTCTTAGTTGTTCCTCTTTGTGTGTCATAATCATACTCTAACTTGTGATTTTTATTGTGTTTTAATAGGGCCGGGATTTAAGAGCTTGGGAGGCAAACATTAAGAGTGAGACATGCATCATAAAAACAGAATCCTCAAACTGTCTAAGGAGAGGAAAATAAAAGCTGTATAAAATCTGTTCATAGCTGATCCAAATGAATTTTCTATTTAAAGTATGACAACAGAATGTTATAATGGCTGGTGGCAGTGTTTACTATAAAGGTGTCGCTATTTCCATCACATCTTGTGTTCTTGGTTTTAAATGTGTCATTTCTGCAAACACAACTGTTCTGAAACAAGGGAGGGCTTCTGCTGATATCTCTCTATGTTGATTATATTTATGGGCTTTGGGATTAAAAAATCCTTTTTGCCACCCATAATTTCTTCCTTCTTATACCTGTGTTCACACAAAGGAATAGCAAGTTTTTTAAAAGGGTAGTCTGATGTCACAGTTTAAAGTCCTCAGCTTAATACAGTCAGCTTCTTCTGTGTGCCAAGAGCTATGCTATAATGTGGGGGTACAAAAGCAAAATTGAAAGCTCCCTGTTACCAGGGAACTTGTATTCTACTGGGAGAAAAGCAGCAAGTTTACAGATCATTAAACATAAAATATGGAGAGGGGTGGGGCAGGGAGAAGGAACAAATATTTGTTAAATGCCTACTATATGCCATACACTAGGCTAAGCTTTTTACAGATATAATCTCATTTCATTTTCACAAAACTAGGAGGTAGGTACTACTATTACACAAATTTTACAGTTAAGGAAACTGAGGTCAACTTACTTGCTAAGATCACACAGTCAGTAAGTGTCTGAAGCTAGATTTGAACTCAGGAAGATGAGTCTTCCTGATGCCAGGCTTAGTGCTCTACCCACTGCACCATCTAGCTATATAATGCCCAAGATAAGTACAAAATATCTTTGGGGAATTTGGAGGGGATCTTACAGCTTCAATCAGCCAAAGGCTTTTTCACAAGGAGGCAATTGATTTGCGCTTCCAATGGAGCTAGGAATACAAAGATGTAGTGATGAGTAGGGGGTAGAAAGACTGTGCACCAAGATTGGGAGACTGAATGTCATTTAATAGAAACAGTAAGCAGTACCATTTGGTTGGAATGTAAAGTGTGAGAAGGGGGTGTCTGGGAGGAGGCAATAATGTATCAGTCTGGAAAGGTAGCATGTAGCCAGATTTTATAGGGTTTTAAGTGCCGAGAAAGGAATTTGTATTTTATCCTAGAGGCAATAGAAAGTCATCAAAGCGTTTTTGAAAAGGAACATGTTATGGTAAGACCTAGGCTTGTGACTGTGCTACAACTTTGTGAAAACTTATCCTCGTGGCATATTGATTTATCTGAAGTTGCATACTATAGAAGTAAGATAATGGATTGGGCTATAAAGACCCATATAAAGAGCAGTAACTTTTTATAAATTGGGAATTTTGAGAAAGTGACTTCTCAGATTGATCTGGTGATTGGTTTAAGTGCAATTTGCAAAGGCAAAGAAAACACATTTGGTGAAATGGTTTGTTATTTGTTTTCTTCAAAATGTCTATCAATTCCATTGATTATCAGTCAATAAGTATTTATTAAGTACCTACTATGTGCCAGGCACTATGCATATGCATACAAAAGTCTCTGCCTTCAAGAGCTGCATTCTACTAGGATTTACCATGCAACATTTATGTGTAAGTCAAGAGGTAGCAAAGCAGGGTGGATAGAAAGCCAACCTCAGTGTCAGAAAGACCTGTATATATAATTCCTGCTTCTTACATGCACTGACTATGTGACCATGGACAAGTCACTTAACCTGGTTATGTCACCCGATCCTTTTTTTCATGAGTAATATTAGTAATTAGTAATATTAGCAGAAGCATTTACTACAAGGATATATATCATGTCATGGAGGTCACAAGGACCATGGAGAGTCTTGGAGGGTATGAGCTCTTTAAGGCTATTCTAATGGAGTACCATCTCTGGTAGTTCCTACCAACCTGGAAAGACTTGGAATACACATAGAGGGTTGGACTGTGTATCAGTTATCCGAAGACCTGTATCAAATCCAAGGACCTGACTTTGCAGCCAGATGTAGAAAAGCTCACCAGTACATGTTGGTTTCCAGATTGTGGATTTTTTTTTTCAGTCACAGAGACCTACACAGTAGGGCTATAATCTATATCAACAGAGAAATCATCCAGACTGATGAAATTATTCATGGTCATGAATTACTTGTGGGTTTCTGTTTAGAAAACATCAGAAATAGAGCAGAGAAGCAGAGAATAAACATTTTTATAGTGCCTACCTATGTGCTAGGCACTGTGCAAAGCACTTTACAATTACTATCTTGTTTGATCTTCACAACAACCCTGGGAGATGGATACTGTTATTGCCTTCATTTTATAGTTGAGGAAACTGAGTTCATCAGATGTTAAGTGATTTGCCCAGGGTCAGAAAGTTAATAAGTGTCTGAGGCCAGATTTTAACTCAAGTCTTTCTGACTCCAGATTCAATGTTCTATCCACTGAGCCACCTAACTTTCTAAATTCATCTTTCTAAAATTATTCTTTTTTTATGGAGGGAGTAAGGCAGGTAAATTGGGATTAAGTCACTGCCCAAGGTCACACAACTAGTAAGTGTGTCAAGTGTCTGAGGTCAGATTTGAACTCAGGTCCTCCTGACTCCAGGACCTATACTCTATTCACTGTACCACCTAGCTGCCCCACTGTAATGGGAATATAAATTTAAGATCTTCCCTGCCCCTAGGCCCTTTGATTGGCTTAAGTGCACCTGGAGCCTGTGGTGGGAGGCTTGTTTTTCAGGACATACTTTGTGATTGGGCAGTGGGTCAAGAGAGTTGTGACATTCCCTGAGCCAGGAGAAGGCTATATAAACCCTGATGGGAGGCTTTGCTTTGGGGCTTACTTTGAGAAATGTTGTGTGATTTGACCAGATGATACTCTGGGCAGCCTTTGAGAGCCCCCCCAGCTTTGAAAACCCAGATGTTGATGCTTCCCTCTCTGGTTACTGTGACTAGGTATGGCTATATGTAATGGTCAGACAGTTGGAGGCCTGTCTGCTTTTCTTGTAACTTTTGCTTGTAACTTCTGTCTGTATATTCTGAAGTTCAGGGTGCTTACTTTTTCCCCTGAACTAGGTAAATTATATGTTTGATTGATTAAAGCAAGATTGTTAACCCATTTTGAGTTTCTTTCCTTTAGAAAAGCAGATCTAAGAACCTGTGTTGGCAGCCACCCTGGGGATGCTGGGGTGCTTGCTGCTACATCCCCTAAAATTATTCTTGAGAGTGGATTATAAGCTAGCGATTTGGTTATTTTTATACCCAATTACATGATGAGGGGGCGTCATGGCATCATGGATATTGTGCCAATCTCAGAGTCTAGAAGACCTAAATTCAAGACCTGTCCCTCCTATGTCCTGGTTGGATGACCATGGGCTGCCAAAAAACCTTGCATTGCCTCCAGGTAACTATCCAAGACTCTAAGCTACAGGTAGTTGCTGATCTGCATTGATGGCAGACATTTCCCCACAGATAGCTTCCTATACCAATCAGATCATAGGTTTGGGCTAAAACAAAACAAAGCAAAGGAAAAAGAAACAAAACAAACCATGGTACTTTATATGATGCTGTCCTTGTAAACTATGCCATTGGAACTCATTATACTGCTATAATGGAGCTGTCCCTCTTCTACAGATAATGGTTTGTCTGACTGGACAAAAAGTTCTCCTGAAATCTTTTTGTTAAAAGGGGGAGGGGGAAGGGTGCCTGGGTCAAGTAGTCCCAAATCACACAGTTTGTGAGTCATTGTTGCCATCATCATCATTAATCACTGTGTCTCAGTACCTTCCTTTGCATAGACCCCTTCCTCCTAAGGCATTTTTCTATGAGTTTAAACTTCTCAGAGTTGTTTGTGTTTTTGTTTAAAAAACAGAAACAACTTGACCTCTCTAGAAAATAGACAAAGAAATGTTAAAAGTCAATGCTACTTTTTAAAAGATTAAAACATTGTGGAGGGCTAATGTGGACTAGGTTTAGTACTATAGCAAAGCATGTAATAACTAGTCCCCAATGTATCTGGTCCTTATGTTAGAAGATGTTCTTGCTGAGGATAGTGATAAACTCAGATGTGATTGGTGAGTACTTAGCCAATAGCCCTTTCAGTGGTGAGCCTACAGGTGATATTTTTTATTTGTTTTGCTACAATCCAAATTTGTTTCACATACTATTTGTAGGTTGTTTCTTAAGTATTCATCACAGCCCTGAAGCCTGTAATCAATAAGAATAAGAATAGTATAATAATAATTGATAGCATGTATATAGTGCTATAAAGTTTGTCAAGTGCTGTTATGTCATTTGAACAAGAATGACCCATATCAGCAGAAGGAAATAGACATACATAGAATGTAAATGAGAAGACTTGGCTAAAGAGGGAAGACATTACAATGGTGTCATGTATTTGAAGGACTATCGAATTCAGGAGGCATTTGACTGGCTCAATTTGGGTGAAAAATAAGAGTTGAAGTTACAAAATAAATAGAAATTACAGAAAAGTAAGTTTAAGCTTAATGAAGGGAATACTTTCTCCCAATTAGAGCTACCTAAAAGTACAATGAGTTGCCCTGAGATATCTTTGTTTCCCCTTTCTTTCTTCATGTAACAAAGCACCTCTTGGGTATGCTATGTTAGGGATTCCTTTCATAGACAGTTGCACGAAGATGGCCACCAATATTCTTTCCAATGCTTAAATTCTGTGACTCCATTTCAGATTAGTCTGTCCTTACACTATGCCAGAAGACCATAGCTATGGCAATGGCAACACCATGCTTCAAACAGTAAGAGCTTAATAAATGCTTATTGACAACTGACTGTCTATGTCATATTATTGAATCGATGTGTTGTGGAAAGAACCTTGAAATGGGATTCTGAAGAATCTGATTTTATTCCTTCCTTGGCCACTGACTCAGTGGATAGTCTTAACTTTCCTCATTTCAAAATTGAAGGCGGCGATTAGGGTAGACTCATACATTTCTGTACCTTAACAGTTCTTCATTTCTGATATTCTCAGGTAGACTTCAATTATATGTTGTAAAATATTATTTCTCTTCCCTTTTGGATTGCAATCACAGCTTGATGCATTGACTGCTTTATTAATATCCAATCTCTAAGAATAATATCTAACATTTAAATAGTACTTAACGTTTGCAAAGCTCTTTAGATCTGTTCTCTCCTTTAATCCTTGCAACAAGCCTGTGAAATAGGTGCTGCTATTGTCTCCATTACACAGACAAGGAAACTGAAGTTTAGAAAAGCTAAGTGACTTGCCCAGGGTCACACAGTCAGTAAATGTCTTAGGTAGGATTCAAACTCAGGTCACCTTGTCTTCAAAAGCCCAGAATTCTATCCAGTGACCTACCTAAAGACATCCCTTACCTAGAAAAACTATATGGGGGACAATAATGATATCTATGTGTAGAGGTAAATAAAATATGAGAAGAATCGAATTTCAGAAAGTCTGGTTTCTGCCTATGACTATGGGCATAGTACAGGCTTCTCTGTGTTAATCTTTTTGTTGCTGCAACTTTCTTTTTTTTTTAACAAGGCATAGTCAGTATTTTGTTCCTTCTGTCCCTAAAGGACAAACCGAGGCAAAGACTGAGTGACTTTCTTGAGATATCAAGGTACCCCAGGGCTTAACTGCAATTAGGGCAAGAGACTCCCCATGCTCAGTCCCCTCATGTCTGATTGCTGTTGCTGCTTATGTTTAAATAAAAGTTGCCATGCTAAGCAAAAAATAATTATAATAGATTCATTTAATCATAATGCAGCAAAGTTTCACTTGTTAGAACCTTAAACTTGCAGATGAGGTGTTCCCTGGGGCTGCTTGTCTGATTGTAGCTGTTATGCCTGACCTACTTATTGGTGTTCTCTGAAGGTAGCTTAAAACCCTCCCAGGATACTCTATACATCCAAAACCTAATGATAGAAACATTTTAAAAACCCATGACTCATTTTAACGACCTTTGGGGGCTATATGTTTTATAAAGCAAATTTTAGCTTTATGGTTTCTGACTTCAGTTTTCATCTAAACATGAGTCATCTTCACTAAAGTTTGTCCTCAACACTTAGAGAACACGTTAACAGCAGAATAATAGCAGGTGTTTATTGTACCTCCAGAGGTGAATCACAAAGGCCTGTGGTAAAGTGTGTTTAGGCCTGGATGAACAGGTTAATATTATATGACCCCACTTCTCCTGACTTTTCTATATATCTTGTTTCTACACATCTTGTTGAATGTTAACACCTCTGATTTTTCAGCTTAGTTTTCCACTCTACTAATAAATGGTGGTGGGAAAGAGAATAACATGTTTTTAAAGGATCTTATTTGCTTAATACATGTAGCATTGCAGTAGCAGTCAGGAATTTTATAGAATCATGGAATCTAAGAGTTGGAAAGAATCAGTTCATATCTGTGTAGGAATCTCTTCTACCAGATCTGTAAACATTGCTTTCATTTAAGGACTGCTAAAGAGAGGGCCACTTACTATCTCATTAAACATTCTAGTCTGGGATAACTCTAATTATAACACTAGTGGGTGATATTGAAATCATGTATTGAATCTTTTTCAGCTCTATCCTCCCTTCTAGAAGGGGCAGAGCAGAATCATGCCTAGATCTGGTTTGCCCCTTCTAGACCTTGCCTTCCTTTCCTTGCTCCTATCAGTCATGAAATGTAATTAGGCACACCTGCTACAAACATTAGCTGACCCTTAGCCTACAAGCACTATAATGATCCTCAGGGCCATGAAGCCCCTTTCTCTGCTATTTTTTGAACCTTATACTAGATGTAAAGTAATTAATACAATCAAAATAGCTCATAGCCCCCAGTTAGGAAAATCCTTAACATTTGGACAGAGGTTCAGATCTCTGACCTAATTTAGTTTTGTGTATTTCTAGTTAATTGATGTGCTCTTTTTGTTTGAGGCAAACTGAAGGTACAGGAAATGTGTAGATAAAAGAAGCAAGCTGTGTATGTTACTATGTCTACTATTCGACAGGCATATAGAGGGAAAACTGAGAAAAGATCAGACCTTTGGGAGAGAACTTCACTCAGTTTTTGAAGAGATCAGTAAAACCAATAGCTTCCATCCAAGTCATCTATTCCAAGCTTCTTACAAATTCCTAGGGCCCGTTGTGATCTCTCCCTTCTATTTTGCAGCTCAGATCTCCTTTCATTTTCTTCTTTTCACTTCTTTCAGTTTTTGCCCCTGTGCCACCAATTCTTTCTAGTTTGGTTCATTAATTTCTAAGCAAAGATTGCTGCTTCTGCTCAAATTTACCTTCCCACTCTTTGTGTCTCAATCTGCCTCTCCTGACTGCATGTATATCTTTAAGAATTCCTGGTCATGGGGTGGCCAGGTGGCGCAGTGAGTAAGAGTGCCAGCCCCAGCATTGGGAGACCTGGGATCGGTTCCAGCCTCAGCTACTCAGCTCGCACACAAAGATAACTGGCTGTGTAACCTGGAGCAAGCTACTTAACCCCAATTGCTTAAAAAAAAAAAGAATTCCTGGGCGTTCAGACACTTACTAACTGTGTGACCCTGGGCAAGTCACTTAAGCCTGATTGCCTTCAAAAAAAAAAAAGAAAGAAAGAATTCCTGGACCTGACTCAGGTCCACCTTTGGACTTAAAAATTATCATAGTCCCAAATCTCTTTGAGCATTGAGAACCAACTCTTGTTCCTTTGGACTACAAATCCCAGGATTCTCTTCTGTTCTTGGACACCCATTACTTAAATATTTTCCTTAGATAGTCAAAATCTGCTGCTTATCTGCTTATACCCATAGTTGCTACACCTGTCTTCTGGGGCCAACTAAAATGAGTCCAATGCTTCATTCACATGACAGCCTTATAAATATTTTTTTCTTTGCTTTTTGAAGGGGGGAAGGCAGAGCAATTGGGGTTAAGTGAGTTGCCCAACATTAATACGCATTAAGTGTCTGAGGCTGGATTTGAATTCAGGTCCTCCTGACTCCAGGGCCAGTGCTCTATTCACTGCACCACGTAGCTGCCCCCTTACAAATACTTGAAAGACATTTTGATGACTGCTGCACCACCCCAACGGCTTTAGAGTCCGTGAATCTGAGTTCTGTATCCAAAATTTTCTGCATTTGAAGGCATAGTCTCACATGAATCACTTAACCACTCAGAATGAAATGGAAAGGACAGGTATACATCATGTGAAACTTAGGGGAATGAGATTTTTAGCTAATGTAACATAAGACACCAGAAAAAGGTCAAGAGAAACCTTAATCCCTTACCCCCTTTTCCAATCCAGAGTAGCTTCAGAATACGAAAATTGACCCCAGAATTAAATCAGAAGTAGCCTGGGGAGCCATTTAATAGCAACATTCTGAAACTAATAAGAAAAAGTATAATGTTTGGGAGACTTTTAAATAAAAATGTTCACATCTCCTTTTTTTCTTCCACTCTCCTTTTTCATTTTCTCCCTGTCTCTAGGACTAGTGTCTCCCTTCTCTCTTCTTTTTTCTCCTCCCTTTTTTTCTTCTCCTAATCATATCACCAAGAACCCTTTATAAGTCTACATTTGCAATTTCCTATGCAGTTGTCTATGGCAATGATATATTTATATTAATCCTATGCCTGTCCCTTGGAGAACTTTTTAGGACTCTTGCAATTTTTGCCTTCTATATTCTATTCCTTGATATAGCAGAAATCTTTAACTGGCTTGGGGTTTACTGATATGTTCTAGTCCTTAGTCACAAACTTTGGTTCTTCATTGAAGTTCCTACATGAAACTTAGAGGTCTGAGTAAGTCAGGTAAGTCTAAGATGGTGGTTTTGGAGAAGGTGCTAACCAACTCTACTTTGTCCCATCTGCCTTCCCTAAGAAATGCTGGAGTCCCCAAACCACAAAGTTGACCTTTCACACAAGAGTAGGTTCATTCCTCTTCCTGAAACCTTTCTTTTTTATTATAAATTTAATAAAGTCCAACAAATATGAGCATTTCAATACTCAAAGAAGAACAGAAAAAGAGAATTTATATGCAAAACTGTGTACATCTTTTATAGTTTTTAAAGGTATATATTTAAATTAACACAATGATTGACCAAGCTGCCCTGTTTGCCCATTTTCCCTTCCATACTTTCTGCTCCTTCTATGTATTTTTTAAAAATTTCATTGAAACACTTTTGTGTCTTCACTTATTTTTTGAGTATTTCTTCATTGCTCCTATTTCCCAATACCTAAGGTACTTTCATTGTTAATAAGTATCTATGATAGTGGAGCTATCCAGTCAACATTCTATGCACAGCCTATGGTCACTGGTGCTTCTCTGAAAGCTTACTGTGGTATGTAGCAGAGCCAAATGAAATTTTCAAGAGTTTTTTTTTTTTTTGATAAGTGGTATTTTGTTTTCTCATATACTAGCAAGTCTGGGAATGAAAACACAACCTGTCACTTGCCTTCCTCATTATTGATGAACAGAGCCTGCGAAACTTCTGACTGTAGCCAGAAGTGACAAGAGTATAGTTTCCCATTCTGGATTGATAATCCATTACCACAAAGCAGATCTCGACAACAGTATACTTCAGTGCTCTGTTACTCTCCTGTGACAGACTTAATGCTGAATGTTCCAGCCTGTATTGCTGAGCATCTGGTAGGGATTCGGTCAGATTCTCCACAAGGTTATCCGTCCTTGGCCCCATCTCTCCTCTTCTTTCTCCTTCTCACCTGTTTTTTCCCCCCTTTATGTTGGCTTGCCCAGCAAATATCACACCTCCCATGTTCTACCCTGGTTTTCTGAAATACTTTGCAATTCGTGACTCAGTGGATTGGGTTTTGGTTTCCTTGGCAAGAGCAGCTGAAGTTATGAAAGGAAATTAACACAGAGAAATCTCAACAGCTTCTGTGATGATTAAGTTGCATATGGATTTAGCTCTAAAAGGCTTCATTTGAAAGGAGGAAGTTCTGCCTCCAGAAACGTCTGTTCACCAGCTGTGACTGCTCCCCCTCCCCTGCCCTATAGCAGCAGAGAGATATGGTAGAGCAGGGGCTTGCAGCAAGCAAGGGAACAAGTCCTACATGAGATAAGGGTGTTCCCGATCAGTCTATCATCCTATTTCAAACTGCCATTAAACAATCAAATTGTGTGTAAGAGAAAGAAAAAAAGGAAGAAGTGAGATAAAACCCAGCAGGGAGGAAGATCATCATTTTACCACACCTCACTAACAATGAATTGTTCATTCTCTTTCCTCTTCTATATCTCCCATAATCCCTAATTTCCTTCAACACTCAGTTTAAGGGCCATCTTCCACATTCAACCTTTCTTGGTTTCCCCTCTTACTAATACCTTCCTGTCCCCCCTTCACCTTGTACTTATTTTGTATTATCTATGTGTGTATCAAGAAGTATTTAGTAAATACTTAACTATATGCCAGGCACTGGGGTAGTTCTACTAGTACAAAGAAATCTCTAATCAGGATGAACTTACATTCTAACAGAGGAGATGGGTACTTATAAAGCATAGCTGTTGTTGTTGTCATGTCCCTCTCTTCATGACCCCATTTGGGGTTTTCTTGGCAAAGATACTGGGCTGGTTTATCATTTCCTTCTCTAGCTCATTGTACAGATGAAGAAACTGAGGCAAACATGGTTAAGTGACTTGCCCAGGGTCACACAGCTAGGAAATGTCAGAGGCCAGATTTGAACTCAGCTCTCCCTGACTCCAGGTCTGCCACTCTATCCACTGTGCCACTTAGCTGCCCTTATAAAACATAGTTTCATAAATATAGCTAATGTATAGTTAAATATAATTCACTAAATGTAATTTAAAAATACACACTCACAAAGTGGTTAAATACAAGGTAAATATTGTCTTAAATTCACTGAGGTCAGGGACTATTTTTCTTTTGTGCCTACAGTGCCTGCAGTGCCTGCACAATGCCTGGCACATTTCAGTCATTTTCAGTTATGTCCATGATTGGAAACATGACCCAATTTGGGGTTTTCTTGGCAAAGATACTGGAATGGTTTGTCATTTCCTTCTCTGAGGCAAACAGGGTTAAGTGACTTGCCCACGGTCACACAGCTAGGAGGTATCTGAGGCTGGATTTGAACTCAGGTTTTCCTCTATCCACTACATCACCTAGCTGCCCTGCCTTTTATATACCTGACACACAGTGGGTGCTTAATAATTGCTTATTGATTTCTGGATTGACTTATTTGAAATTATAGTAATGCTTCTACCAACCATTTTTATTGTCTTGTTAATGGTATTGATGGGATTCTTTTTCTTCCTTTGTTTTCAGCTTGGAGACCTGCTTCACAAGTTACAGTTTGTCATGACCTACGTGGCTCCCTGGCAGCTGGCTTGGGGTTCATCCTTTCATGTGTTTGCTCAGCTCTTTGCAATACCTCGTATCCTTTTTGCTTCTGCCATCCTCTCTCATGGAATCGAAAAAAAACTCTCACCAAACTCCATCTACAAAGAGGTTGTAAAGTATCTGATGCCACTTTTAATGAGGACTTTGAGGGACACACTGGATTCTTGCCAGATTACTTGACCTTAAAGATGTTGCTTAGTTTTAAACCATTCTACATTCTTTTTTTTTTTTTTTTGGTTTTTGGAGTGCAGTTGGGGTTAAGTGACTTGCCCAAAGTCACACGGCTAGTAAGTATTAAGTGTCTGAGGCCAGATTTGAACTCAGGTTCTCCTGACTTCAGGGCCAGTGCTCTATTCACTGTACCACCTAGCCACCCCCATTCCACATTCTTAATGCTTGCTTAGGAGGTATTCTTCTCTTCATTCCATCCTACTGCAGTATTTTTATTTCACATACTCAGGAGCTACATTGAGATGTATTAGTCTATAAATTGGAATCAAAGCTTTGGCTTTTATTCCTAGACCAATTATCTTAGTTAAGAAACATTAAGTAACAAAAATCATACCACTTTCATTAATAGTTGGTGGCAGACTTGAAAAATACTGATATACATGGTTAAGATGGAAATTTGTTTTGCACGACTTCATAAGTGTAATAGGTATTACATTGCTCGCCTCTCAATGGATGAGGGAGGGACTGAAGGAAATGAGAGCATCTGGAACTCAAAATTAAAAAAAAATTAAACATTTGGAGGAAAAAAGAAAAGAAAAATATTGCCATAAGTTATTTAATATTGCATCATAACACAGCATAAGAGAAAGTGAGATATAGTAAAGAAGGCCAGTCTTGGAAATATAAAGATGTGTGTTCAAAGCCTGCTTTCACTGACACTGATTAGTTAATCTCACTATGGTAAAGTCACTTCGTATTTCAGAGCCCCAGACAGCTCTCTAAGACTATGAATTTCAAAGTCACTAATCTTCGTTGGTAAAAGGAATTTCCACACCAGAAGTTCCCTAAGTCAGTGAAATCACAGATTAAGGAGCAATTTTTATTCAGTTATTTTGAGACTAAAATGAACATCTTTTTCTTTTATCATAGATGTCTCTAGCCAGTTGCCACTCGACTTCATTCAGTTTTCCTACTCTTCACCCTTTTTTAGCCCTTTAGTGGTTCAGTAGGAAAGGTGGTGGATTTGGAATCTGAGAACTTGCTAGTTGTATGACCCTGGGCAAATCATGTAATGTCTCTGGTCCCCTCCGTTATCTCTTCTATAAAATGAATGGGCCGGTGCTGATAGATCATGTAACTTTCCCTTCAATATCTGTGATCTTCTAATATCTTTAGCTTGTTTATTTTTCCTTAAATATTTGAGTTTTCTCCATTTCTAAATAACCTACTTTGATTTAGATTGTTAACTGGGTCCTCTTTAATCAGATGAAAGATGTACTTGAGTTTGCTCTGAAACTTTGTTTTCTCTCTAAGGATTTCTTCTCCCATTTAATATGTTCTTTTGGACAACACTGTTCACACATCTGTGCTGTTTGATGGCATTTTTAATGAATCAAGGTGCTACACTGTACTCTGCTAGTCATTTTAATGAGCCCTGTGTGAGTGTTCAGAGCAAAGAAGGCTCTGTGATTTGAACTTTGTACATACTGATGGAAGCATACTCTGGGTAATCACTAAGTGATAATATATTCCAGGAAGTCATCATTTGGAGGAAAATGCTTTCCTACGATGTCATTTGTAACACAAACCATAACAGGAGCCAGTCTCACAATATGTATTGTTTCATGGGCCTATTTTTAGACCTCCATTGATATTTTAAAAAACAACTTTTTCAAGGTTATTTGGCAGAAAAAGCTGACAAAGGGAGAAAAAAAGAAATTGTAAATATGTAGATTCTGTATATTCCCTTCCAGTGCATTCATTTTGTGCCTTCCAAAGAGTTTTAATTTCCCTAAGCAGATCCCTCCAAAGGGAAGATAGAAAGGTGGGCAAATGAGGTGATTTATAGGACTATATCTTAAGTGTATATGAGGTTCAGTATCTCGAATTTAAAGTGTGTTTATTAAATGCAAATCATGACATTAATGCATATTTATAGTAGGGAATTTGCACTGTGGATTTAAAACTCAAAGTTATGGCTCCCACTTTCCCCATAATTTTAGCCTCTTGTACACATACAACCTTTTCTATTGCTGTTAAGACATTTTAAGTGAGTTCAGTAATACTAATTACTGGATGTGGCTAGACAGCTAAATTGAGGACCATTCTGAGAACCTTAATTTTGAATTACCTGCCCAGCCTCCATGTTCAGTTTTTAGCCATAAGCACATTGGTATAAAGTTTTGCATTTGCTTCTCCCTCTTCAACAAACAGGAACACAAGTAACCCTCTATTGGAATGCATGCAGACTACATTTAAACCCAAGGTCTTTTGTGCTTATGGAGAGTAAGTAATTGAATACATCAGAGATGTACATTTTATTAGGCATTTGGTAATTCTATTTTAAAACATTCCATCTCTATGCTTTGTCCTCTAAAAATACAATGACCAATTAGCGACATCTGTTTCCTCTACCCTATTAAAATGTCATGCTTTAGAATTTACTGTTCAAATTCTGAGTACGGCACTTGAACTTCAGCCTGTAGAAAATCCTCTCTCATGTTACTCCCACAAATTAACCACAGAGGGCCCCCTGCCCAAACATGGGTCAGGGAAGAAACTTGCTCCCTGGAGTCTACCACTGTATTTCACATAGCAAGAATTTTTATGTTCTGTTGAGCTAACTAGATATAAGCTGTTAGATTCCCAAATGTCATCTACAGATAGTGACTGTTTTTGAAACACTAGTCATTTCATCACTCCCTTTAGGGAGACTGGGGACATGATCTTGCCAAAGAGAAGGGACTCATTTCTTCAATTTGGGGAGCAATATACTGAACAATGGCTCTCAGGTCTTTAGGGTACTGTTTATAAATTCCTATGTCCCCCACTAATACACTGTTTCCATCGCCTCCTGAACTTTTAACCTCCAAAGGGAGATGAGCATACTCAGCCTTTGAAAGTGTGGAGGTACAACACAAAACATTCTCTTTTAATAACTATAGGAACTTGCAGGGTTATCTCTGTTAAATATTTATGTTAAGAGAGGCACCTTACTGCTTTGAATGTGAGTTTGGGTTTCTAATGAAAGCCTGTTCTATAACAGTGATTTTTAGTTTTTCTCCCTAACTGGTTCCCCATACCCACTGCCATTTCCAGTTTAAATATCTATAGACTTACTTCTTACCAAGACAAACTAAAAGGTGACTTTGAAGAGTCGACATCTCTTTGAAGGAATTCTCATTTCCTAGCTAAACCATGAGGGTCATGATTATGTTCTTTAATACTTACATGGAGAATTTTATATTTGCTTTATTATTCCCTCCTAAGCAAAGTAGGAGTCTTATCCAAGAAGCTGTGCTATGAGTTTAACCTTTCTTTCAACACTGAAGCTAAAAATAAAAAAAGACTAATATATATCCTGTTAAATTTTCTGTTTCTATATGACCTGAGTTTTATTTTTTTCATTACCATGCTGAATTTTATTCTGTCATTAGTAGGTTAGTATTGCCTTCTTTTCACTTCTGAGACTTAATTCCTGGATAATTCCTTATATGGCACTTAAAAAAAAACATAAACTATCATCTCTGAATGAGGGAAGAAGCACATTTAATGGTTTCTACATTCAGGGGGGCGGTTTGGACTGAAAGGTTTAACTGTGCGTTTTTCATGACACTTCATTCATCCCCTGCTTTGGTCTAGTTTTCACCTAAGTTCCTTGTCTTATCCATCACCATTAGACTTGAACTCTACCCTCTTTTCTCTGTGATCCCTTCTCTGTACTCCAAAAGCCCCCTCTCCCAGATAAGAGCCACAATTGATTAGCTGCTTCTTTGGGGAAGTAGCTCTGATATCCTCAGCTTTTCCACATCTTGAAAAACAGAGCAGATGAAGAGAAATCTGAGGAGTGACCTCATAACTAACTGGCACCGTATAAAAGGAGATTACAGAAAAGATTAAGATCATTACCCATCAAGGAGAAAAAAATAGATTTAAATAATGCTATAAAGTACTTAACTAATATAGAAGAAAACTTTTTGATCACGGAGTGATTCAGCACAGGAATAGAATTATCAAAAGATAATTAGTAGAATCTGATTACCCAGAGATGTTCAGAAATAGGGTAAATGTTCATCCCTTTGGAATAATTAAGAAAAACAGTCAAATCAGGAGAGTAGAGAATGAGATGGCCCTCAAGTCTATATCTACAATGTTCTTATTTGTCCTTTGTTCTTAAAGAGGACCATGACATGAGGAAGGTGATGCCATGACTTGCAAGTGAATTGGATTTAAGTGAGGGAGGGCTATGAACAGTCACCAGTCTCACTTTCTCCTCCAGAGTCATCTGGGCCCAGTGGCCAGATACTGATCAGGATGACTGGAGATGGCCCGGGATGATTTTGGCCTTTTTTAAGCTAAGGTTTTTCCCAGGTCTCAGTTTTACTGAGCCAAATGCCATTCAGTGATTAAGGTTAGGTAAGAAATGAGGCAAAGAATAGCCCGTTTTACCTAATCAGAAAAATAAAATCTATCCCTCAGGGATTCTGACCAAAATAGAACCAATTTCTATTTACATTTGATCTGAACCCAAACAATAACCCATTGGGCTTGGCCTGGGACCTATTGTTGACCAATCAATGAAAGCCAGAGTGAATTGGGTTTGAGGCATGGTCCTTAAGAAAGAAATCTAGCCTGTAAACCCCAAGAAATTTTGCTAGATTTCAGTCATCAAAATTAATTTTCCTTCGGACAGAGTTCCCACAGATACAGGTATGATTCCCCATGTGGACAGAAGGAGAGGAGGGAAAGGAAGAAAGGAAGGAAGGAAGGAAGGAGGGAGGGAGGGAGAAAAGGAAGGAAGGAAGGAAAGAGGAAACTGTGTTGCCCAACTGGAACATAGAGTCTGTGGTGAAAGATTTAATCCCTACTGCTGGTCATGGTGGTGGTGGTGGCAACATGCTCATATTTTGTTTTCCCAGTGGCACGAGAGACAAAAAAAGCAACCTTTGGCCACATATCCTATGCCAGTGAAATCTGGGGAAGGGCATTAAAAGACCCTGAAATCTGAGTCAGTGTGAAGAGAGAACATGGCAACCTTCTACTTCCAGAAATCCACTCTAGATTCTGCTGTAGAATCCTGTGCACTCTAATTGCCCGAGAGTATAGGTGATCATTTTGAATTTATAAGGATTTAAGTAATTTGGCATTCTTTGGGATATCTGCTCTTTGTGATTACATTGTCCACTGCCTTCTGCCCCACTCAACATTCCTCTCACCTTTTGATCTTTCTAGCACTGTATCTGCCACCATGACAGTGACTGGTCAAAGGAGTACAGGCAAGGACAACAAGGGATAAGCCTATAGTGAAGGGGGTGACCAAAGTCAGGTCAAGCTGAGAAGAAATGGGGCCCAGGAAATGAGAACTTTACTTTTGGCTCTTCCTCAAGTACCTTCAAAACTATAGTATCATTGGAATAAGGAAATCCCAGAAGCTGGAGAGGTCAAATTTTCCCACTGTTCCACAGTAAGTTTGTATTAGAGGTAAAATTAGAACTCAGCTCTTCCTAGCTCCAAAGCTGACTTTCCATCCACCATACCAAAGTTGCTTCTGCCCACATGTTAGAGATCAGTGACTATGGTAAAGTTCTGCTCTTTTCAAGTTCCTGGTAGAGCAACTTGATACAAACTAAACAATGAATACTATACCAATAATACCAATTACTTATATATAGATATATTATTAGATATATAAATATATATGATAAATATATAAAAATCTATTTTTTAAACAAGGATACTGATGCAGAAAACAATGGTGTTCATTTATTTTGAGAAGTATAATTTACTTTTAATTATTTATAAAGCCCCTTAGTACTTTGGTAAATGTATCAAGAGTATATTTGGTAAAGCTAATGATGTCTTGGTAATAAGACACTACTTCTCTTCAGTCCTCAGATTCTAAATCTTTGCTGAGAAGCAGAATGAGACTTGGGATTTTTCTGAGAATTATTGGTCTTGCATATTAGGGAAATGAGAATTAGCAGGGTACTACTGAAAGTTTTATATCCCTATCTGTATACTTATTTAGAAAAAGGATTTGTTTATATCTTTCTTTTTTCTTTTTCTTCCCTTGAGCTGGGAGGTTTTAGGAGGAAGTGGGGAGATTGCAGATCAGGACTTACCCAAAGGAAAGTTTAATAGCAAAGTAATGAAATAATTTCCTTTTACCTTAACTTAACATCTTCAGACTCTGCCATGCTTTTCTTCCAAACTGTTGCCACTTCCATCTTTTCAACTCCGTTGAGTCCATTCCTGGGGAGTGTCATTTTCATCACTTCCTATGCCAGACCTGTCAAGTTTTGGGAGAAGAACTACAAGTAAGACCTTCATACTGATTCTGTGCTTTCTGCCTCTCTTTATATTGTTAGTGCTTTACACTGTGCCTGGCACACAGCAGATGCTTGATAAATGTTTATTGATTGACTCATTAACTACTACATAGGCCAGAAACTTTCTGAGGTCTCCAAAAAAAGGTCTGTGCCCTTTAATTTTATCAATTTGATTGGTGAATTTGTCGAATTGATCAGGGGCTTCCCTAGCTCAACCCCTCATACATAAAGAAAAATGTCTAATGATGGCTATTTTCCCTTTGTGACTGAGGAGTCTTTCTGGTTTCACAATGCTGGTTAATGTGGGACATAGCCAAGTACTTACCCACTGATGTGGTGTTTTGTTTCTTTTTTCAAGTCAGTGT
Source organism: Petaurus breviceps papuanus (assembly GCF_028583685.1). Lineage (NCBI taxonomy): Eukaryota > Metazoa > Chordata > Mammalia > Diprotodontia > Petauridae > Petaurus > Petaurus breviceps. Next base: position 3,493,526 of record NW_027187299.1, read on the forward strand.
TTTTGAGAGTGGTATTGTTTAGCTTTTTATATAAGGGTTGTGAACCCTTATATATTCTGTGAGAGTAACTCAATGTACTGGAATTCGTGAAACTTTGATGTGCTGACATTGTTCTATGTTTCTTTGATGCTGAAGCAATTAGGAACACTTATTGCTAAATATTGACAGTTGGCCTGGGAAAGGTTCTCATAAGTCAACTTTGTGTGTCACTATCTGTCCTGGGGGTTCATTTGGAATAATTCTTTCTTGGCAGATTCACATTTTTGTGAATCTGAAAAGGGGAAGGATATGAGAAAAATGGTTATTGGGGAGATTCAGATTTCCCCCTTTTCTTAATCTTCATGTCAAGACCTCAGTCTCTGAAGGTTGAGCTAATACTTCTCTACCCAGTCCCCACTGAGGTGGGTCAGTCATTTTGTTCTACTCAGCCTTGGGTGGGGCATAAATTCTTTGAGTAGTTTGACTGGGGGGAATTTAGAAGTGGATGACGTCATCAAAGTTCAGGTACAGCCCCCTCATCGTAATATTCATTCTCTCATTAACCATTAACCTGATCAGAGTTGATTGCTATCCTTTTGAATAATCCTCTTCTAAAAGAACATGTAAGGGGTGGCTAGGTGTCACAGGGAGTAGAGCACTGGCCCTGGAGTCAGGAGGACCTGATTTCAAATCTGATCTCAGGCACTTAACATTTACTAGCCGTGTGACCTTGGGCAAGTCATTTAACCCCAATTGCCCTGCATCCCCCCCTCCAAAAAAGGGAAAAATAATTTTAAAAGAAAAAATAGGGGCGGATAGGTGGCACAGTGAATAGAGCACTGGCCCTGGAGTCAGGAGGACCTCAGTTCAAATCCAGCCTCAGACACTTCACATACACACACACACACACACACACACACACACACACACACACAAACTAGCCATGTGATGTTGGGCAAGTCACTTAACCCCAATTGCCCTCCATAAAGAAAAAAGAAAAGAACATATAAGCCATGACTCCACTGCCATGATTGGCTTTGGTCTAAGAGATAGATGGTCAAATGACCATCATTTTATTAAAATGCTGGCATTATTAATAAAATGATTAAATTACCAAAAAATTATATCTCTCAAAACTTTTTAAATTCCACAGATATTTGTCCATAATGTCTTCTCTGCCTCCACATAAACATATATAGACTTCTTACACCAGAAAAAAAAAGCAGCTCTTTGCAGGAGATATTTTTTCCTTGGAAGAAAATCTTATGTTGCACTCAACATAGGGAGCACAACAGGAATTTTGTGTTTGCTATTTAATAATTATAATGATTTAATATCTTATAAAAAGAGCACTGAAAACTTCTGGTTAGGATGGTATGAAAATCATAGAGGAACCCAACTGTTCCGAATACACTGACAAATATTTAAAAAGGCACTAGACACAGCCATAATCAAGAACACAAGAGAGAAGCATCAGTCAGCCCTTCTATCCAGTGCCCACGAAGACGACCAGAATCCTACAAGCCCTGGGAGGCAGAAGACAGCACAAGTTCTGGTAATTTGTCAAAAGTCCACAGATATTCTGAGTCCCCACAATTAGTTCCTTTCCTCTGAGAGAACCTCCCATTTACTCTTTATGTGTCTTCAATGTCTTGTATGTTTATATGTCTTCAATATTTTTGCATGTTGTCTCCTTCATTAGAATGCAAGTTGCTTGAAGACAGGGATCCTGTTTTTTGCTGTTGTTTTGTACCCCCCCTGGACTTAATATTGTGCCTGGCACACAGTAAACATTTGATAAATACTTATGGAATAACTGAGACAGAATGGAGTGAATCCTGTTCTCTCATAAGATCTGAAGCATGTGAGTCTTCTAAGTAAGGATGTGCTAGAAGAGACAGGAATAATCATGATCTATGGTAATAGAGGTCTAAAGCCAGTAGAATCTTGGCCCTGACCTATCAGAGTTACAGTGGGACACATATTCAACAGGGTAGGACAGCGAATGCTTTGAAATACTTGAAGCCTCAGCAGGAGACAGATCCAACTCAATGTTTAGATGCATGTTCTAGGATCCCTTACAGAAAGTCTGAGCCCAGTATAATCCCAATATCTGATTGGAGTCATTAGGGTCACAGTAGGGAGAAGAATCTACTCCTGATTTGGGGTTGTACAAGCATAAGGAGACTGGAAACGCCTGAAGCCCATATCTGCTTTGGGTCACTAAGAGAGGCACAGAAGTCATGGCTTCCATCAGAGGGTGGGGCCTAATCTCAGACTACAAAGGCATCCAGACTACATAAGGGACAGGGCAAAACAAGCCCTGCCTATCCAGGTAAATGATGTGTGAAGGTGAATATAGATAAACCAAAAAATAATTATTCTAAATAAACCCCTACCATAGCTAATGACACAAAAAGCTGACTTATGAAATAATCTTTCCCAGGCCTCCTGTCATGGCTATACTTCCTATTGATTATCAGCCAGTAACACCACTTACCTCTGTTTACTGAGATGGTATAATAACAGTTGGTACAAAATATTTTCCCTCCAAAGCCTGATTCATAGTCTCACATAAGTACACAGAGTCCAGTGTATGAGTAGGATTAAATTTAGGGTGTATTAACAATGAAGCAAACTTGGAGAGAACCTGTGGGATCAAAGGGTAAATTCCCAGCTCCTGGTTATTTCTTGAATCCATAACCAGAATTCTTTTCAGGTTTAAGGGTTACACACCTTAAGGTTACTTCCACTATTGAGTCACTTTCATTGTGCATTTTTCTGCTCTTGGTTGAATATGTCTCCTATTCATCCAGTTTTCCTATAACTTTTTTTTTTTACTTTTTGGAGGGGGGAAGTCAGGGTAATTGGGGTTAAGTGACTTGCCCAAGGTCACATTGCTAGTAAGTGTTAAGTATCTGAGGTCAAATTTGAACTCAGGTCCTCCTGACTTCAGGACCAGTGCTCTATTCACTGCACCACCTAACCACCCCCTATCCAGTTTTTCTAGTGACATGGTCAAAAGTAGGGAGCAGAGGGTAGCACTCTCTGTGGTGTTCACTCCTCCCACCTCTTCTTACTCTCTGGTACAGCTGTAAGAGTCTATCCCCTTATTATGGTCCTGAGCCTGGAAACTCCTAACGCTTGATTGCTTCTCTGTCAGATTGAGTTACCGCTGAAATTCCTCCCCTATTTAAACCTTCCCAGAGACATGCTCAGCTTGCTTGGTTTAGTCAATCAAATTAGTCCTTTCATGACCCAAAGAGATTCATACCTTATGAGGGATCAAAGTAACATACATTTAAGACTCCCTCATGCCCTTATCCTTATTATATTATATTAAGGGGGGGGGGGGGGGAGAAGAGGAATGTGTAACCTTGTCCCTGACATTTTCTTTTACCACCTCCTTCTTCTTTATACTGAAGGGCCAAGAGATGTAAGAATATAAGATGGAAGGAAACACACAATTAATAATCATAACCATGCATGTGAAGGGATGGAAATATTGTAAAATGCAATAGGGAAGCTTCAAAAGGCTTAAGAACTCTGGTCCATGTAAAGACTAATCACAACTTGAGCAAAATGATGATGAAGCATGCTTCCCACCTCTTGGCAAGGAGGTGAAGGACTAGAGGTTCAGAATGAGGCATTTCTTTTCAGACACAGCCAATGTGTACCTTTGTTTGGCATGGCTGTACTTATCTTTATAGGGGCTCTTATTTTTGTATTTATTTTTGGTGAGTTGAAGGGTGAAGTGGGGGTGGGTAGTGATAGTGATGCCATATAAAGAAGAAAATAAAGAAGAGAGCATCAATGAAACATTTTTAAAATAAACAGAAAAAAACAGAAGGAGGTTCAGAAGGGGACACAGACAAGACAGATACTGCTGTTACTATGATATTTTAATATGTACACTACAAACAAGTATTTTAGTAGAGATTAATCATTCCATCTATAATCATCTTTTTCTCTTTGCACATGGAAATTTTCTTGTTTGCTGATATTTGTCAAATACATAATTTTTTTTTTAAGTTACAAGAGGAAAAAAAAAGGAAAAGAAAGATTTGGTATCAAAAGACCTAGATTTGAATCCCAGATTTCTACTTCTTGCTGTGAGTATGACTTTGGACCAGTCCCTTAAATTTTCTTAGAGTTGTACCAAAAAACAAATTTAGATACATAGATATATGGATAGATAGATAGATAGACCGACAGACAGACAGATAGATAGATGATAGATAGATGATAGATAGATAGATAGATGTTTGTTTATTTTTGAAAGGTCCCTTCAATCTCTAAATTCTCACAAAAAAATTCTTATAAAATCTCAGAGTTCTAAGGGTCTTCAGACGTCACATATTCCAACTTAGATCTGAACAGGAATCCTTCCTATGGCATCTTCAGTCAGCATCAATCTTCCCTCTGCTTGATGAATTCCAGCCCAGGAAAACTAGTTACCCCTCAAGGCCTCTGTTTCCACTTCTGAGCAGTTCTAATTGTCAAGAAGTTTTGTTTTTGTCTTTGCTTGTTTGTTTTTTGTGTGTTTTTTTCCTGTTTATCAAGCTGAAGTTTCCTTCTCAGAAACTTTCACTTATTGTAGGTGGCCTGCCTGCCCTTGGGAGTCAAGTAGAATAAGATAAACTGATTCAAATGATAGCCTCAAAATGCTTGAAGGTGCCTCAACTCTCTCTTCTCCAAACTAAGCCTCCTTAAGCATTAACTGATATTCAAACTGGCATGATGTCTAATTTCCTCAATAGCATGATTGCCCATCACTAGATATGTGCCAGCTTGTCAATGCCCCTCCTTCAGATGCCCTTAAAACAGTCCTCCAGATCTGATTTGATCAGGCGGCAATCTCTTTGTCACCACATCTCTGTTATTTTACGTGTGTTTCTTCAGCGCTACTGATTAGCTCCCTTGGCTCTTACTATGTATTTGTTGAGTCCTTTAAGATGTTTACCCTCTTTGTGATCCCATTTGGGGTCTTCTTGTCAAAGAAAATGGAGTGATTTGCCATCTGCTTCACCAGCTCATTTTATAGATGAGAAAAACGAGGTAAATAGGGTTAAGTGACTTGCCTAGGGTCATACCTCGTAAGAGTCTGGGGCCAAATTTGAACTCAGGAAGATGAGTTTTCCTGACTGCAGGCTCAGCACTCTAGCCACTGCACCACTCTCTCATTAAGTATACAGTCCAATAAAACAGTGCTGTGATAATAAATTTTTAACAATTGGCTCCCCAAAAACGCACACCATATTTTAAAGTTTAATCTTTATTATTAACATTCTATCCATCGCTTTTTAATGTTTTTTTTTTGAGGAGGGAAGGTAAGGCAATTGGGGTTAAGTGACTTGCCCAAGGTCACACAGCTAGTAAGTGTGTCAAGTGTTTAAGGCTAAATTTGAATTCAGGTCCTCCTGACTCCAGGCCTGGTGCTCTATTCACTGCTCCACCTAGTTGCCCTTATCCATTACTTTTTAAAAATCAAGATGAGCAGTATCAAATTCAAATAAAAACAGGGGCCACTGAACTTTACATATGCAGGCCATATATTGACTTAGAAAAATATATATTAATATATTTTTTTGTTTTCTCAGATTTTTATTTATTTTGTTAAATATTTCCCAATTATATTTTAATCGGTTTCAGGCCACACTTGAGAATGTTGTGGGTCATATGCAACTTTTGGACTGTTTAATACCTCTGGTCTAGATAATCAACAATATAATAAATCAAGCCCTGATTTGTACCATTTGCTGATTTTCACGGTATAAATACTCCTACCAAAAATTCAACCATCAGTCTTGAGAGTCAGTAAGAGATGGCTCCAGCATATCCCCATAAAACTTCCAGATATTTTTCACATGGACTATTCCAGCCATAACTCCTCTATCTTATATTTATGTGATTGCTTCCTTGAACCATTGCTATGATGTTTGTCATTCCTCTCAGGAAACAGAGCCAAGGGAAATAGTTTGTCTGAACTTGGTGTTTTGAATATGTTGAGATCAAATACTCTCAAACTATCTCTTAAAATCTTTTGCATTTGAAACTGTGAAGTTTAAAACATACTTTTCGTATACGTATTATTTCTTTGTACCATTGTAACAGACAAAGTAGGGAGTTGGTATGATCCCTGTTCTTCAATAAGAGAATGAGCTCAAGAGAGACTATCGACTTGCCAGTAAGTGGCAAAGTTGCTTTTGAACCCAGATCTAATATTCTGTCATCCTTTGATTCTATAATTGATGTCCAGTGTCCTTTGCACTGTACCACCCTGCCTTTTTCCTAGGCTTATTCCAATACAGCAACTGAAGGTGCTTGGCACATAGTTATGGAAATATGAGAAAGAAAAAAAGGAGACAGTTCAACAACCTAAAAAAAGTCATTCTGATGATCCATGGTTATAAGAGCTTCTTAACCATTATTAGAGCTAGCAGAAATTCTGGGGAAGAAAAAAAAACAACTTGATGAACCAGTTTTTTTAAAGCAATTGGGGTTAAGTAACTTGCTCAAGGTTACACGGCCAGTTATTATTTCTGGGTGTGGTGCTGAGTATCTGAGCCCGGATTTGATCCAGGTCATCTCGACACTGGAGCCGGTGCTCTTACTCGCTGAGCCACCTGGCCACCCCATGAACCAGTTTTAACAGGTCCTTAGTGCAAAGGGATAATTAGTAGCTCATGTATCTACAATAGTAGATCAGTTCCATAGCTTATTTTAGCCCCATTAGCCACGGTGGCTGTGATAGCACATGTAAATCATGTTCTTCTTTGGATGCTTGATGTGTCTGCATTTTGGAAAGCTCTGACACTTAACAGTTTGCCCATTATCTATCCCATAAGTCAAAGATAAGTTAAGAGATCTGTGTTTTCATGCTTCTTCCACTGAAAAGTTTATGTTAACATGAAACCCAAGTCATTTATGACGTTTCTTTGCTTGAAAGCAGCTGTTCCAGGCATTAATTCCTGTCATCATATGTCAAACATTATTCATCCATGATGTCATGATGACAATATATTAAGGGGAGCCCTCTATAATGATATCATCAATGGAAAGAAACCTCCAAACTGAGATAATATTAATATTATATTGAGAAGATCAAAGGAATGAGTAATTTTTTATTCCAATATATTTAACCAGTGAGGAACAGTGAAAATAGTGACAGGTTTGCAATTAGAGGACCTGGATTCAAATCCAATTTTATAACTTGCTGACTATGTAGTCTTGAGTAAGTAAGTCATTTCATCACTCTGATCCTCAGTTTCCTTATCTGTAAAATGAGGGTATTGGTCTGTGACTTCTGTGGGTGCTTCCAGCTTTAAATCTATGATCTTGTAAATCTTCATCCACTGCCAGAAGACAGTGCCATACATAGTCTGTAATAATCTCTGATACCAAAGTAGTCCTTCTTCTTGTTCAGTCATTTCAGTAATTTCTGAATCTTCTTGACCCCATTTGGGGTTTTCTTGGCAAAAAATAGTAGAGAAAAAAATAGTAGAGAAGATTGGCATTTCCTTCTCCAGCTCATGTGACAGATAAGGCAAAAAAAGCTAAGTGATTTTCCCAGGGTCACACAGCTAACAAGTGTCTTAGGTCAGATTTGAACTCAGGAAGATGAGTCTTCTTGACTCCAGGCCCTACATTCTATTCACTGTACCACATAGCTGCCTTTCTTACTTAAATCTACTTTTATTTTTCCTTGTTCACTAAAATATTAATAAAATTTATGAAGTCAAACAATGAAGAAAGGACATCCACAGTGGCTTAATTTTTAAACCACCTTAGGAGAAAATCATTTTAGAAGACTTCGTAGAACTCTGAAAATCATTCTTTTGTGCAATTGCAAAGATGGTTATGGGAAAAGTTCTAATTTTTCACAGTTCTACTTTAGGGATAATGGAAAATAGGGGCAAGAGCAAAAAGAAACTCCAGCAAAATAATCTGTATCCCAAAAAAGCTATGACTATAAAGGATCATGATATAAGCCCTGAATCTGAGCCAGAATTGAGGGCTCTCTCCTCCTCTCCTTTCCACAGCCCCATCATAAACTAACTGTGTGAGAGCAAAGTAGAGAACAACATGTCTACCTCCCATCCAGGAGAACTTAATCCCTACTTCTTCCAACCAGTTTAGAACTCTATCAGGAGAAGGGCTTAGATTCATTGACCCTATCCAAAATAGGAGAAGGCAGAGCCTGGCCCAAGGAGAGTCCTAGACCAGAATAGTGTTGGGGGCAAATCCCATAAACCATTAAAATTGCAGCTTTGCTACCTCACCTAGGATTCTAGAAGAGAACAAGGCACAGAGACTTGTAATTTAGGTCATGTTGTTATATTTATTATGATTATTCATTACAGGGCTCTAGTGTATAATTTCTGGTGGGCACTTCACCATGAGCACTAAATATCCTTAAAATTATTTATGCTATATTTTATTTTTTCCAGGAATATTTTGTAGTCCTATCTATACAGGTCTTGAGAATACCTTGGTAGTATAACAAGCAGATATTTTATGCGTTTCATTTAATAATTATTTTGAGTGGGACTTTCTATTATTGGGTTTTTCTTTTACTCTATAATAATGCTTTTTTTTTATTTTTGTGGATCTTTATTTATTCTACCATTTATTGAAGTCATTGAGGGTCTCAATTAGTATTTTTTCTGAGTTTTTAGGATTCTCTAAATAAGACATTATGTCATCACTGTAGCAGCAAGCACCCAGCATACCCAGGGTGGTTGCATACACAGGTTCTCAGATTTGCTTTTCTAAAGGAAAGCAACTCAAAATGGGTTAACAATCTTGCTTTAATCAAACATATGTCATTTACCTAGTTCAGGGGAAAAAGGTCAGCACCCCAAACTTCAGAGAATACAAACAAGTTACAAGCAGACAACAAATACAGAGAAAGATCAGCAGAGAGGCTTCCAACTGTCTGACCATTACATCCATACCTAGTCAGTTACCAGAGAGGGAAGCACCAACATCTGGGTTTTCAAAGCCAGGGAACTCAACAGCTGCCCAGAATCTCATCAGGTCAAATCACATAACTCTTCCCAAAGTGAGCCCCAAAACAAAATCTCACATGAGGGTATATATAGCCTTCTCCTGGCTCAGAAAATGTCACAACCCTCTTGACCCACTGCCCAATCACAAATTATCAAGGTGTGGGCATTCCTGAAAAACAAGCCTCCCACCACAGGCTCCAGGTGACCACATTCAGCCTATTAGGGGGCAGAGTATATTTTCGAATCAGGAAAGGTTCTCAGAGTCACTTAAGCCTATAAAAGGGCCTAGGGGCAGGAAAGATTTTAAATTCCCATTCCCATAACAATCACCAAATAGGGAGAGTGTTCTCTCCACTTAACCTTCTATAAGCCTTTAATTTATTTCTCTTATCTTAGTTTAATTGCTAATATTTATATAACTAGGTTAAATGAGAGTAGGGAAGAGGGGCATCTTTTCTTTACTCCTATATTTATTTGTAAAGCTTCTCCATTTCACATAATGCTAGTTTTTAGTTTTAGGTAGATAGCTTTTTTCATATTAAAAAGGTCCATTTATACCTCTGTTTGGTAGAATTTTATGCTATTTTTAAATATAGAAGTTATCTTACAATAATTAATAAATATTGATGCAAAAGTATAGAATTGTATATATCTATATATTTGTACTTATTCCAGAAATGCAAAGATGATTCAACATTGAGAAAACTATAAACAAAATTTACCATGAACAAAAAATGATAAAAATTATGTAACATAAAAAGCATTTAGAAAAATACAGGACTCATTTATGCTTTAAAAAAAAAAGAATAAGCAGAAATTTTCTTTTTATTATACTGGTATATCATGTGTTAATATTCCGTATTAGAATAAAGAATGTAATGTTTTAATATGACAATATTTACATAAAACCAAGAAATAGAAGCCTTTTCACTGTAAGTAAAACGAAAAGGAAAATAAGGATATTTCTTGTCACTGCTATTATTTGCAACATTCTAAAAACACTAGCTATAACAATAAAACTTTGTTTTAAATTAAATCAAAGAGGAGAGCATACACGAGGAATAGGAAAACATGATCTTGCAGATGATATAATGGTTTACTTAGAGAATTCTAGAGATTCAATAGAAAAAATAAATGGTAAGTTCAGTAAGTAGCAACATATAAAATAAGCCCATGAAAATTATCAACTTTTTTGTGTATTACAAAACCCAGAGGAGATAAAAAAGAAATTTGTAGACTTATTATGCTGCCCATATATTAGTAATGATCAAAACTTTTTGGTACTAGTTAAAAATAGATAAATAGAATAGAGAAACAAGGAAGGAATCATAGTGGTCTAATGTTTGATAAACCTAATGATAGCAATTACTCGGATAAAGATTCACTATTCAATGAAACTTAGGGAAAAACTGGAAAACAGTATGACAGAAATGAGTTTTAGACCCATATCTAATAGATAACACATTAAACATATTTTATATAATATCATATATAACACATTAATATATTATAATATTTAACACATTATACCTTATAATACATAACACATTAAATAATATGTAATGTGTATAACACATTTATACATATAAAACATAAAATATATAACACAGTATATAATATATAACACATTAAACCTTAAATGAATACATGGCCCTAAATATAAACAAAAAATCATAAATACATTAAAGGAGAATAGAAAGAAGTACTTTACACATCTATGGCTAGAGGTAAATTCTTAACTAAAGAAAGAATAGTGATTGCAAAAAATTCAACAAGTAATTTTGATTACATAAAATTGAAAATACTTTGCACAAACAAAAACAGTACAACTAGAGTGAGAAGTCATTAATTTGGGAAAATACCTTTGCAGCAAATATCTCTGATAAAGTTCTTATATCTGAAATATGTAGGGAAATGATACAAAAGCAAGAACTATTCTACAAAATATAAAAAGACTTGAAAAAAGTATTTTTTTCCAAACAAAAAATACTATCAACAACTATGAATATTCTAAATCAACCAATCAGTGGCTTCTCTATAGCCTCTGTTACTATTGATCACCATCCTCTTCTTCATATGCTCTTCTTTCCATTTTCCATGATAACCGTCCTCTCCTGCTTCTCCTGTTACCTCTATGAATATTACGTCTCATTATCTTTTGATGGCTCTTTATCCAGGTCACATTCTCTAACCATGAGTGTCCTGTAGGGCTCTGTCCTAGACCCTTTTCTATTCTCCCTCATATTATTTCACTTGGTGATCTTGTCAGCTCCCATATATTCATTATTTCTATCAATTTACTCTATGCTGATGATTCTCAAATCTATTTATCTAACCCAGACCTCTCAACTGACCTCCAGTTTCACATTTTCGGCTGCCTATTAGATATCTTGACCTGGATGTCCTTTAAACACATTAAATTCAATATGTCCAAAACTGAACTCATTATCTTTCCTTGAAAACCCACTCCTCTTCCAGACTTCCTTATTACTGTCAAGGGTACCACAATCCCTCCCAGTCACCTAGGCTCACAACCTAAGTGTTATCCTTGATTCCTCACTCTCTCTTACCACCCTATATCCAGTCTGTTACCAAGACCTGTCAATTTTACCTTCTTAAGGAGTGAAACCAAGATGGTGAAGTAAAAGAAAGAACTTTCTTGAACTGCCACTCCAACCACCTCCAGTGCCTATAAAAAAAAAATGACTCTAAACAAATTTTACAGCTACAGAACCCACAAAGTGAAACAAATCTCCCACTGAAGGCAGCCTGGAAAGTGGACAGAAAGGGTCTATCATACTGGGATGGGAGCTGAGCACAGTCACACATGAGCCACGCTGGCCCAGAACTGGGGCAGCCCCAACCACCTGCCCAGAACAGCCAGAGAAGATTTCAGGAGAGTGAATCACAAGCAGCTATGGCATTTTCCAGATTTCTCAACCCATAAAATACAAAGAGAAAGTAAAAGATCAGTGAGGAAATCTGTTAATCCAGGGTAAGAGAAGAGTGTGGTCAGGGCCCTGCCCCCAGAGTGAAAGGTGGTGGCACCACAGTGGCTGCAATTGATGCTGTGGGGCTGCCTTCAGAGCCCCTGGCCTGCAGATCATAGGCGGACCAAGGGACCATTCAGAGGGTAATCGCTCTTGCTTTGACCTACTTAGATCTGTGTCACAGTCTTGGATGGTGGTCCTGGGATGAGGAACACCAGTGTGCCATAGCTTGTGGTATTTGTAGAGAGGGCACCCTCCTCATAGCTCTGACAACTGCAAAAACCACAGCAATTTGGGACACATGTCTCTCCCCTCTGGAAGCAGAGTTCTACCATGGCAAAGAGCTCAAAAGTCAAGTAATTGGCTGACAAGATAAGCAAACAGAGAAAGCACAATCAGACTATAGAATCTTTTTTTGAGGACAAAGAGAATCAAAACACGGAACCAGAAGAATACAACAAAGTCAAAACTCCTGCACCAAAAGCTTCCAAGAAAAATATGAGCTGGTCGCAGGCCATATTGAAGCTCAAGAAGGATTTTGAAAATCAAGTAAAAGAAGTAGAGGAAAAATTGGGAAGAGAAATGAGAATAATACAAGAAAAATCATGAAAAGCAAGTCAACAGTCTGACTGAAGAAAATAATACCTTAAAAATAGACTAAATCAAATGGCAAAAGAGACCCAAAAACCAATGAGAAGAATGCCTCTAAAAACAGAATTTTCCAGATGGAAAAGGAATTTCAAAAACTCACTGAAGAGAATAATTCCTTCAAAATTAGATTAGAGGAAATGGAAACTACTGACTTTATAAGAAATCAAAATACTATAAAACAAATCCAGACAAATGAAAAAATAGAAGGCAATGTGAAATACCTCATTGGAAAAATCACTGACATGGAAAATAGATGCAAGAGAGATCATTTAAAAATTATTGGACTACCTGAAAGCCTTAATCAAAAAAAGAGGCTATAAATCATCCTTCAAGAAATTCTCAAGGAAAATCACCCTGATATTCTAGAGCCAGAGGGCAAAATAGAAATTGAAAGAATTCACAGATCACCTCTTGGAAAAGATCCCAAAAAGGAAACTCCTAGGAATATTATAGCCAAATTCCAGAGTTCCCAGGTAAAGGAGAAAATATTACAATCAGCCAGGAAAAAAACAATTTGAGAATTGTGGAAACACAATCGGGATAACACAAGATCTAGCAGCTTCTACATTAAGGGATCAAGGGGCTTGGAATATGATATTCTGGAGGTCAAAGGAGCTAGGATTAAAACCAAGAATCAGCTACCCAACAAAACTGAGTATAATGCTTCAGGGGGAAATATGGTCATTCAATGAAATAGAAGATTTTCAAGCATTCTTGATGGAAAAACCATAGCTGAACAGAAAATTTTATTTTCAAATACAAGAAGCAAGAGAAGCTTGAGAAGGTAAACAGGAAAAAGAAGTCACAAGGAACTTATTAAAGTTGAACTATTTACATTCCTACATGGAAAGACAATAACTGCAACTCATAAGACTTTTCTCAGTGTGTGGATAGTTGAAGGGAATATATATGTGTGTGTGTATATATGTATACACACACACACACATATATGTATAGGAGGGTGTAGCGGCAAGCACCTCAAGCATCCTCAGGATTTGCTGCCAATACAGGTTCTTGGATCTGCTTTGTTAAAGGAAAGCAACTCAAAATGGGTTAACAAGCTTACTTTAATCAGTCAGACATATATAGTTTACCTTGTTCAGGGGAAAGAGGTCAGCACCCCGAACTTCAAAGCATACAGGCAGAATTATCAAGACAGAAACAGATCAAGTAGACAGATTTCCAAACTGTCCAACCAATACATCCATACCAAATCAGCATCTGGGTTTTTCAAAGCTGGGGGGGCCCTGGACAACGGCTTCCCAGAATACAGATCAAATCACAGAACACTTCTCAAAGTGAGCCCCCAAAACAAAGCTACACATCAGGGCTTATATAACCTTCTCCTGGCTCAGAGAATGTAACAACCTTATTGACTCACTGGCCAATCAAGAAGTATCTACTGAAAAACAAGCCTCCCACCCCAGGCTTCAGATGCACTTTAGCCTAGGGGCAAGGAAGATCTTCCAAATTTGCATTCCCATTACAGAGGGTGCATGTGTATATAAATATATATGTGAGTGTATGTATATGTGTGTACATGTATACATAGACAGAGGGCACAGGATGAGTTGAATATGAAGGGATGATATCTAAAAAATAAAATTAAGAGGTGAGAGAGGAATATATGGGAGAAGGAGAAAGGGAGAGATAGAATAGGGTAAATTATCTCATATAAAAGAGGCAAGAGAAGTCTGTTACAATGGAGGGGAAGAGCAGGAAGTTGAAAGGGAATGGGTCAACCTTACTCTCATGGAATTTGGCTTAAGGAGGGAATAACATACACACTCAATTGGATATCTTACCCTACAGAAAAGTAGGGGGGAAGGGGACAAGAGGGGAGATGATAGAAGAGAGGGCAGATTGGGGGAGAGGGTAGTTAGAAGCACCCATTTTTGAAAAGGGACAGGGTCAAAGTAGAAAATAGAATAAGTGGGGGGCAGGATAGGATGGAGGGAAATATAGTTAGTCTTTCACAATATGATTACTATGGAAATGTTTTGTGTAACTACACATGTACAACCTATATTGAATTGCTTGTCTTCCCAGTGAGGGTGGGTGAGGATGGAAGAAGAAAAAGAATCTGGAAATCAAAGTTTTAAAAACAAATGTTAAAAAATTGTTTTTTACATGCAACTGGGAAATAAGATATACAGGCACTGGGATATAGAAATTCATCTTGCCCTAATAGAAAGTTAGGGGGTGGGAGGATGGAGAATATAAGAGAGAACAGATTTAGGGCAGGGGTATTCAGTAAGCTTGCTATCTTGGGGTGGAGGTAGGGGAAGGGGGGAGATTTGTAACACAAAATCTCGTGTGAATGAAAATTGAAAACTAAAAATAAATAAATTGGAAAAAAGAGAAAAGAAACAGCAAAAAAAATTACCTTCTTAAGATGTCTCACATATACCTCTTTATCTCTCTGATCTTGCCCTACTCTGGTGCAAGCCCTCATCACTTCCTACCTGTGCTATTGCAGTAACCTGCTGGTGGATCTGCCTGACATACATCTTTCCCCTCTCTATTCCATTCTTCACTCAACTGCCAAAGGAAGATTACTTCCTACAGCACTGGTCTGACCATGCCCCATGTCCCATGTTCTCACTCAGTGAAGTCCAGAAGCTCCCTATCACCTCCAGGATCAAGTGTAAAATGTTCTGTTTTGCATTCATAAGCTGACTTTCTCCCTACCTTTCTAGTATTCTTATGCCTTACATCCCATTATGATACAGGGATGCTGTCCTCCTTGCCACTCCTTAAATAAGACTTTACAGCTCTCAACTCCTAGCATTTTCAAAGTGCTCTTGCTTGTTCACCTGTACCTTCTGGCTTCCTTCAGCTCCTAACTAAAATCTTACCTTCTACACAAAATCTTTCCCAAACCTTCTTAATTATTGTGTCTGTCCTCAGTTGATTACTTCCCTTTCATCATGTTTATAGCTTCTTTGAACATAGTGGTTGTAAAGCCAAGCACAAGCAGCTCTCCTGAGGATTGCTGCTATGAATAGATTTAAGGTTCCCATAGAATACTATATTGAACTCTGTTTTTTCAGTAATTAAGTAAAGCAAATCATTCACAACAATATAACATGACAACTTATTACTAAGGTGGCCACATAGTCTTAAACAAAAGATATCATTCAGTAAGTCACAATCTCCTTTATAAACATAAAGTACCTATCTAAAGTCTTTCATCTTGATTGGGTACTGGCTTCCAATCATCCTTAGCTCAATCATCCTTAAGGAGTAATCATCCTTAAGGGATAGTAGAAAGTACAAAGGTCTTCTACCCCTAGGTCACAGTAAGTCATAATCTTGTCAGTCAGCACTAAGTACCCAAGGTCCTTTCATCTTGACTGGAGGCTGACTTCCAAACTCCATGGCTTCTCTTCCAAGCTCCTAACTCTTGCCTGAATTTACAGGTAGGCAGCTCTCTGCTCCTGTTCCATATTGAAGCTCACAGTAACTAGTTCACTCCAAGTCCTTCGCAGTTTCTTTTTATGGAAAGATGAAGCTTAACAGATCCACAGCAATATTCATACACATTAAGCTTAGCAGAGTTACAATGATATTTACACTTTTTGCCAGCACTATCATCTCAGTTCACTTTCTGACAAAGTAACACAAACCAACAGATAAAGCTTCTGTCTGAGAAATCAAACACAAATCAGCAGTAAAGTCCCAGGACTTCTGTAAACAGCAGTAAAAGTTCTCTCTCAGGGCTTCTGAATCAGCAGTAAAGTCCTCTTCCAGGGCTTCTGGATCATCAGTAAAGTCCTCTTTTGGAACTTGTGTCTAAAAACAGACAAGGCTTTTGTCTTACAGATCAACAGAGTGCTACAGAGTAATGACACCACAAGCATTCTCAATCTCAGTTTTACTCTGTCCCAGCTCATGCTCAAGATTTTATATGCTCTCAGGAGAAATGTGTACACAATTATAGACACAACATATGTGTGACAACCACCTTTGATAGACTGGCCTCTTCTCAGCAATGCAGTGTTATAAGTCAATCCCAAAAGACTCATGATGGAGAGAGATATCTACATCCAGAGAAAGAACTAGAAAGAACTGAGTTTGAATCCAGATCAAAGCAACGTACCAGATCTTTTTCTCTTTCTTATTTGGTTTTGTTTCCTCTTTCCCATTTTTCATTACATCTGATACAATTTGTCTTTATAACCTGACTAATGTCTAATGTGAAAGTATTTGCAGATCCTATACTGGATTGTATGCCATCGGGGGGGGGGGGTGAGAGAGAGAAAAAATTTGAAACTCAAGGAATTGGGGAATTGAATCTTGTAAACTAAAAGTAAACAAACAAATTAATAAAGACCAAAAAAATTAGTTTTAATTTTATATTCTCTGCTCCTTCCTGTTACATCCTTCCAGGTCTGTCCTTTGGCAAGTTCCTCCCACTGTGGGATTCACAGTTTCTGTGAGACTCAAAGACACTAGAACAGCTGGAACAAGGAGCCAAGTACTCCTTTCCTTGCCACTGCAGTGGCTTAAATGTTGTCTCCCCCACCAGACTGTGCCCTCCTTGAGAGCAGATGGTTTTATTTACTTTTCTTTGTATCTGCAGAAGTTTGCAGAATGCCTAACATGAGCTAGGCCCTCGTATATTTATCAGTTGACTGACTGAAAGGCTTCCCTTCCACTCAAAGGCATTGCCCTCCACTCAAAACATTTCCTGGGCTCCTAATTCCTTTCCTTAAAAATTCAAGTTTCTAACAGGAAAAGAACCATATGCTGAGAAACTCTGAACAGAAAGAGGTCAAACAAATTGGCACACAAATTTTTAGCTACTGTGATATTATTAACAGGGGAGCACAGTCCTTCAATAGTTATATACTAAGGGGCGGCCAGGTAGCACAGCGAGTAGGAGCACCGGCTCCAGTGTTGAGAGGACCTGGAGATCGAGTCCCGGGCTCAGACACTTAGCACCCACCCAGAAACACCTGGCCGTGTAACCTTGAGCAAGTTACTTAACCCCAATTGCTTAGGGGCGGCCAGGTGGCTCAGCGAGTAAGAGCACCGGCTCCAGTGTCTGGATGACCTGGATCAAATCTGGGCTCAGATACTCAGCACCACACCGAGAAATAATAACTGGCCGTGTAACCTTGAGCAAGTTACTTAACCCCGATTGCTTTAAAAAAAAAAGTTATATACTATCCTTAGGCTACAAATATATTAATCCTCTGACAAAATCAGTTGAACACAAGTCATAAGCTGCCTTTTCAATCAATAAATCAATAAGCAGGGGTGGCTAGGTGGTGCAGTAAGAGTGCCTGCCGGGCCGGGAGGACCTAGGATTGGTTCTGGCCTCAGATACTTAATACCCACACAAAATAACTAGCCATGTAACCTTGGGCAAGTTACTTAACCCCCTTGTTTTAAAAAAAAAATCAATCAATCAATAAACATCTATTAGGCATCTTTCATGTGTTAACACCATGCTAGATACTGGAGCTACATAAACTAAAATGAAACACTCCTAGTCATCAAGAAGGTTATATTCTACTATGCTAGGCATATGTATATGTGTAAGTACATACAAAATGCAAATATGTGCAAAATATATACAAAATAAATTAATCACTAACAATAAGTGAAAGGCAAATTGAAATAACTCTGAGGTTTTACAGCACATCACAACCAGAAGAATAGCAAAGAAGACAAAAATACAAAAATGGCAAATGTTGTAACAGATGTGAGAAGATATGCATACTAATATACTGACTGTTAATTTAGCTATGAATTGGTCCAACCGTTCATGAAAATAGTTTGGAATTCTACCCCCCAGATGGCACAAAAGTGAGCATGTCTTTGACCTAGTAATAGCAACAATATGTAGATGGAGATAGACACAAATACTTATATATTAATATATGTATACATATGTATTACAAGCATACACACATACCTACGTGCACACACACACACACACACACACACACACACACATATATATATATATATATATATATATATATATATGTATATGAAATTATAGTAGCAAAGGACCAAATATAAAATGGGTCCATTGATTAACAAATTTTGTTTGGACTTTAAGAAACAACAAATATAAGAATGCAGAAACATGGAAAAACTTATTTGAATTGATTCAGAGTAAAGTGGGCAGAGCAAGAGTACAAGTTACAAGATGACAACAGTAATATAAAAGAAAACTACATTTAAAAGCTTAAGAACTCTAATCAATGCAGTAAGCATCATGACTTCAGTATATAGATGGCAAATGGTGGAGCAGAGGTATAGAATAAGGCATACATTTTCAGACATGACCAATGTGTTGATTTGTTTTGCTTGACTGGATTGTTTTTTTTGGGGGGAGGGGAGAGGGCAAGTCAGTTCAGGTTAAGTGACTTGCCCAAGGTCACACAGCTAGTTAAGTATCAAGTGTCTAAGGTCGAATTTGAACTTGGGTCCTCCTGATTTCAGGGCTGATGCTCTATTCATTGTGCTGCCTAGCTGCCCCAATGAGTAATTATTTTTTTAAAGGAGAGAAATAAGGGGCAGTGTCATTGGCAAATGCCAGCGATGTTAAAATGAAAAAGATTGATAAAACTTTTTTTTAAGAAGTAGTGCTAGTGATACTTCCTAATACTTTAAAATGCATAGAAAAGAAATGTTTGAAGTGTTTTGTAGAGAATCCACAGTGAAATTGGATTTTCTTCTGTTCAGACCAACTAGCAATCAGTCTTTCTCAAGTGAAAGAGGGGTTTTTTTCTTGGTAGACTTTCCAATTTATTTATTTATTTTAGTTTTCAACATTCATTTCTCAAGATTTTGAGTTACAAATTTTTCTCCTTGTCTTTCCCCTACCCCCACCCCAAAATAGCAAGCCTACCGAATACCCTTTTCCCCAATCTGTTCTCTCTTATATCCTCCCCCATCAGTCCCCTAACTTTATAGTAGGGCAAGATGGGTTTCTATACCCCAGTGCCTGTATATCTTATTTCCCAGTTGCATGTAAAAAAGAAACATTTTTTTTAACATTTGGTTTTGAAATATTGAGTTCCAGAGTCTTTCCCTTCTTCCCTCCTCACCCACACTCACTGGGAAGACAAGCAATTCAACATAGATTGTACATGTGTAGTTACCCAAAACATTTCCATAGTAGTTATATTGTGAAAGACTAACTATATTTCCCTTCATCCTATCTTGCCCCCCACTTACTCTATTTTCTACTTTGACCCTGTCCCTTTTCAAAAACATTGTGCTTCTAAGTATCCTTTCCCCCAATCTGCCCTCCCTTCTGTCATCCCCTCTCTTGTCCCCTTCCCCCCTGCTTTCCTGTAAGGTAAGATACCCAATTAAATATGTATGTTATTCTGTCCTTAAGCCAAATTCCATGAGAGTAAGGTTGACCCATTCCCTTTCACCTTCCTGCTCTTCCCCTCCGTTGTAACAGTGTTATTTTGCCTCTTTTATATGAGATAATTTACCCTAATCTATCTCTCCCTTTTTCCTTTTCCCAATAAATTCCTCTCTCACCTCTTAATTTTATTTTTTAGATATCGTCCCTTCATATTCAACTCATCCTGTGCCCTCTGTCTGTGTATACATGTACACCCTTATGCACACACTCACATATATATTTATATACACATACAACCTCCTATATATACACATATATATACATATATAAATATACATATTTATTCCCTTCAACTATCCTCATATTTAGAAAAGTCTCATGAGTTGCAGTTATTGTCTTTCCATGTAGGAATGTAAATATTTCAACTTTAATAAATTCCTTATGATTTCTTTTCCCTGTTTACCTTCTCATGCTTCTCTTGCTTCTTGTATTTGAAAATCAAATTTTCTGTTCAGCTCTGGTTTTTTCATCAAGAATGCTTGAAAATCCTCTATTTCATTTAATGATCATATTTTCTCCTGTAGCATTATACTCAGTTTTGCTAGGTAGGTGATTCTTGGTTTTAATCCCAGCTCCTTTGACCTCCAGAATATCATATTCCAAACCCTTTGATCGCTTAATGTGGAAGCTGCTAGATCTTGCGTTATCCTGATTGTGTTTCCACAATACTCAAATTGTTTCTTCCTGACTGCTTGTAATATTTTCTCCTTGACCTGGGAACTCTGGAATTTGGCTATAATATTCCTAGTTTTCTTTTTGGGATATTTTCCAAGAGGTGATGTGTGAATCCTTTCAATTTTTATTTTGCCCTCTGGTTCTAGAATATCAGGGCAATTTTCCTTAAGAATGTCTTGAAGGATGATTTATAGTCTCTTTTTTTGATCAAGGCTTTCAGGTAGTCCAATAATTTTTAAATGATCTCTCCTGAAACTATTTTCCATGTCAGTGATTTTTCCAATGAGATATTTCAAATTGCCTTGTATTTTTTCATTTGTCTGGATCTGTTTTATAATATCTTGATTTCTCATAAAGTCAGTGGTTTCCATTTCCTCTAATCTAATATTGAAGGAATTATTCTCTTCAGTGAGTTTTTGAAATTCCTTTTTCATCTGGCAAATTCAGCTTTTTAAGGCAGTCTTCTCCTCATTGGCTTTTTGGGCTTCTTTTACCATTTCAGTTAGTCTACTTCTTAAGGGTTATTTTCTTTAGTAGTTTTTTGGGTCTCCTTTAGCAAGCTGTTGACTTGTTTTCATGATTTTTTTTTTGCATAATTCTCATTTCTCTTCCCAGTTTTTCCTCTACTTCTCTTACTTGATTTTCAAAATTCTTCTTGAGTTCTTCCATGGCCTGTGACCAGTTGATATTTTTCTCAGAAGATTTTGATGCAGGAGTTCTGACTTCATTGTCCTCCTACAGTTCCATGGTTTGATCCTTTTTGCTCCCAGAAAAGTATTCTATGGTCTGGTTGTGCTTCCTCTGCTTGCTCATATTGCCAATTACTTGAGTTTTGAGCTCTTTACAACAGTAGAACTCTGCTTCCAGAATGGGGAGAGCTTTGTAGTGAATTGCTAGGACTTTTGCAGCTGCTCAAGCTATTATAAGGGTGCCCTCCCTGCAGCCCCTACAAGATCTGGCACACTGGCCACATACCTCAGGACCACCACCCAAGACTGCAATCCATATCCAAGCAGGTCAAAGCAAGAGCAATTACTCTCTTAATGTTTGCTTGGTCCCCCTACAATCTGTAAGCCAGAAGTTCTGGAAGCAGCCATGGGGCAGCAGCTGCAACTGCTGGTCCTCTGCCACTTCTTACCCTGTGCAAAGGGGCCGGACCACTCTCTTCCTTCACACTTCCAACAGTGTTCTCCACTGACCATTTATTTTCTTTGTCATTTATGTGTTGAGAAGTCTGGAAACTGCCACAGCTGCTGGTGATTCACTTTCCTAAAGTCTGCTCTGGCCGGTCTGGTTCACCCTGGGGCCAGAAACATGGCTCACAGGGGACTGTGCTCGGCTCCCAATGTGCAGTGATAGACCTTTCCTGTCAGCCTGCTATAGCAGCAAGCACCTCAGCATCCCCAGGGTGCCTACACAGGTTCTTAGATCTGCTTTGCTAAAGGAAAGCAACTCAAAATTGGTTAACAAGCTTACTTTAATCAGTCAAACATACATCATTTACCTAGTTCATGGGAAAAAGGTCAGCACCCTGAACTTCAGAGTATACAGACAGAATTATCAAGACAGAGAGATCAAGCAGACAGGTTTCCAAACTGTCCAACCATTATATCCATACCAAATCAGTTACCAGCAACATCTGGGTTTTTCAAAGCTGGGGATCTCAACGGCTTCCCAGAGTCTCATCTGATCAAATCACACAACATTTCTCAAAGTGAGCCCCAAAACAAAGCCTCAAACCAGGATTTATATAGCCTTCTCCTGGCTCAGAGAATGTAACGACCTTCTTGACCCACTGCCCAACCAAAAAGTATCTCCTGAGAAACAAGCCTCCCACTGCAGGCTCCACGTGCACTTTAGCCTAGGGGCAGGGAAGATCTTAAAAATTTACATTCCCATTAAACCTGCCAAGCTGCCTTCAGTGGGAGATTTGTTTCTATCTCTTTGTGTGTTCTGTAGCTTTAAAATTTGTTTAGAGTCATTTTTTTTACAGCTATTGGAAGTTGTTGGAGCCAGAGCCAACACCAAGTTTGTGCTTTTACTCCACCATCTTGACTCCCAAGAGTTTTAAATTAGCAAATATATACTGAATAATCTGGGAAGCTTACAAAGAAATAGAGAAAAGGAAGGATCAGGGAGAACATGCTTCCTCAGAATACCTCCAAAGGACATGGAGCATGACTTGTTATTTTTGCTCACCTCTAGATTAACTACCTTTTCATATGGTATTTTTATTTCCAAATTATTAGTTTTCTTTTCCTTAGATTAAGTACTCAAAAGATAGATTGCATTTGTTTTCTGCATTTTATTTAATAAGAGTCTGATTTGCATCAACAAATAATGCCATATGAAGTGTGGGAGGGGATCTAATAAGGGGCATCCTCTGAGGGATTAGGGACTTTTGTGTTGGTATATATGTATGTTGGTGTGTGTACATGTGCTTTTGCACATGAGCTGTTGTACAGGGAAGATGTGGTCAAACCTTGATTGCTTTCATGTTTATTGGCTCTCTCTGAGATTCCTATATCATTTGAGTTTTCCTCTAGGTCTTTTTTGGGGGAAAAAAATCATGATGCAAAACCCAGAACCATGGTCTGTTGTCACCTACTGTTACAGTATCAGACTGGAGAATCATGTCATGCATCTGTTTAAAGAATTAGCAGAGAGATGGTTGGAGGCTGAGAATTATTGGAGGGTATGTAGGGAGTTGGTGGAGGCAGGAAATCTCATTTGGCTTATTCAAAACTTTTTCTTGTTTCTTTGGAACCTGTTCTGTATCATACTTTTGCTTTCTTGGTTGCAAATCCTAATCATTTCTAGCATCACTACTCCAATGGCTGCAAGTTTTATATCTCATTATCATTTTATGTTTTTGCTACATGTGAGCAAAAGGATAGACTATATTCTCGTGACTTTTTTTTCCTGGTTACTTTATTGCTTGAAAAAGGCCTGTGAAAGACATTCTAATTTGCAGCAGTTAATGGGCTATAATAAACTGCCACCAGAAATCTGGGGATTTCATTTACAATCCTTTCTCCTGGCTCTCATCTTTACTTTTCAATTCTACTCTTTTGTCACTGTGTGCCTCGCTCTCTAGTCCAAGGCCTGTATCGGTTTTTGCAGGTCTCTAGGGGATAACTGTATGTTGTAACAAAACCCGTGAAATGTCTCCAAGGATTTTGTAATTAAATCACCAGTTACCTTATAACTATATCCATTCTCTTTTCCTCTTTTCCCAGGCATATGTGCCTTGAATTCTTCTTTCCTTCCCCTTTGATCTGTGTTCCTGTACTGCAATTCCATACCTTCAGGTGTACCACCCTTCTGTTGGTCAAACTTTCATAATAATACCTTGCTTATTATTTCATAATTATACCTCATTCTTAGATACAGTTTTGCAGCTTGCAAATCATTTTCCTCCCAACATCCAGGTGTGGGGGGAGATAGCGTAATGACTATTATTCTTATTAAATACTAAAGCTCAGAAAAATTGTGACTTTCCCCCAAACAACTGAAATTAAGTATGAAAACCAGAATTTCAGCCTCAGTCTTTGGACCCAAGCCCAGTGCTTTTTCAACTGCATTATCATCTATACCAGGGATGGGGAACCTGAGGCCTTGAGGCCACATGTGGTTTTCTAGGTCCTTGGGTGCAATCTTTTGACTGAGTCCAAGTTTTACAGAACAAATCCTTTTGTAAGGGAGATTTGTTCTACAAAGTTTGGATTCAGTCAAAGGGCTGCACTTGAGGACCTAGAGGGCCCCATGTGGCCTTGAGGATGCATGTTCCCCATCCCTAATTCCATACCATGATCTAGGCATAATCTACTAGATCTCCTTTAGTGGGCCTTTTCAGTTTCCTGTTGGATAAAACCTTTTTTCTACTATTCTTGGGCCACTGAAATGGTGTTCATTTCTCTTCCCACTCATATCTTCTAAGAACTGTCTGAATGTGGTTAAAACAGAAATTTCTAACATATCTTTAATCCCTAGAATACCAGCCAATCATAGCAGCATAGCTTTAGAGTTGGAAAGGACCTTAGAGGCCATCTAATCCAACCCCCTTATTTTATAGATGAGGAACCTGAGGTCCATGGAAGTTAAATGAATTTCCCAAGGTCACAAAGGAAAGAGATTGGATTCCAACCCAAGTTCTTTGACTTCAGTACCAGCATACTTTCTTCCATAAATCCTGCCTCCAGATTTAATGTTTTTCTTTTGCATAGACCAGAATCACCTACAGAGTTTAAAATATTATAGATACATTGAGAAACTGGTTAAATGGATCAACTAATATTCGTGATGCTGGTTTGTTGTTTTTTTTTTTTTGGTTTGTTTGTTCAATGTTTCTCAGATCAATCTCAATATGTTGAAGCAGTTCAGACAGATAAATGTTGTTTATGCTATTGATGATGATAATGACAAAGAAAAGGAAGATGATGGTAATGATGAAGAAGATGATGGTAATGATGATCTGAATGTATTAAGACCTATTGCTTGGACCACCTTTACTAAAGAGCCTGTACTTCTTTGAATTTCATGGTATCCAAATTTATCACCCAATTCAAATCTTTGTGATCATAATCATAATAATTATCATAATATATACTGTATAATATTAATTACAATATAATTGTGATATTATTGTATAATATATTATAATAATAGCTCTATTATAGATTGTAATAATTTATCACCCAATTAAAATCTTTGTGATTATAATAATTATTATAATAATAGATCTCCCAAGACATACTTCTTCCTTCCTAAATGAGTTGTTACTCCTTTTTAGAAGCCTTTTTCTCCTCTCCATTTCCTTCCCTCTTACTAGTAAACTTCAACACACAAATACATCCAAAGTTACTCAAACTACTCAATTCCCATGAATCCACTCCACCTTAACTATAAAGAGCTGGTAATACTCTTGACCTTGTCATCACTCATAAGTATTTCACTTCTGTGTTTATGAATTCCAAAATTCCTTTATCTCATGTGATCATTTACATTCCATATTTCTCAATGCCTCAAACACTGTCCTTTGTCCTCACCATGACCCTTCCCCATTCTTTCCCTCAGTTCTTTCCCAGGCCATCACTGGATGATGCATTGGCTATACTCTTCTCCCTTTCCTATCTCAATCTGTTAGTAAAGTGATGAAAATTCATTCTATCCCCAACTCTTGATCTCCTTGTCCCCTCCCCTTTTCCTGTGCTCAGTCATGCCTTGCAAAGCCCTAACCCTGGGTTCCCTTCATCACCTACTCCTATTCATATGCTGCTAAATGGAGCTAGAGATAATCACGCAAATTTATACTATCTAATTTCAATTAAATCCTCTCTGTAGCAAGACAGTTATTCTGTTTCTCCCTAATTGGTTCATTATCCCACTTCCCACAGTGTCTGCTCTCTCTTCAATCCAATCACACACCCTTTTCCTCCCTCTCAACTAATTTCCTGTTTTGTGGGGGTAACAAAAACAAAATCTGTTTTCAGATACTTCCATTTTCCTTATTTCTTCGTTATTTCATAACACTCTGACACCTTACTCCACCCTACTGACAACCTCCTTCACTCCACTATCAGATGAAGGCAAAGTGATCTGCATACACCCTGGATTCCATCTCCTCTGAGCTTCTACAGCAAATTGCCACTGCAACCATTCTTATAGCTATCTATATAATTCTACATATAATCCCTACATCTATGCATTTCTTCCCTGAGAATTATAAACAAGCCATTCTCTTCTCCATCCTTAAAAAAATATCCTCACTTGATTCTTCTATCCTTACTAATGATCTCTCTCTACCTCTATTTCCTTTTGTGGCTATACTCTTAGAGACTGATATCTACAACCCATCCTTCTACTTCCTTCCCTCTCACTCTCTTCTCAGCAATCTAATTTCTAACTTCATTATTCAACTGAAACAGCCCTATGCATATCTACTGATGATCTCTTAATTGCCAAATCTAATGGTCTTTTCTCTTACTCATCCTCCATCTTTCTACAGCATTTGCCACTGTTATTCACCTCTTTCTTTATATCTTAAAGTTTTCATGATCCTGTTTCATCCTGGTTCTTTTCCTATCTGTCTAACCATTCCTTCTCATTCATCTTGGCCCATTCTTCATTGTGTTATACTCACTAACCATGTGTATTCCTCCAAAGCTCTATCCTTGGAATCATCTTTTTCCATTTTGCACCATCTTCCTTTGTGATTTCATCAGCAGCCATTTGTTAAATTTTTATATATATGCAGATGATTCCCAGATCAATACATCTAACTCTAGTCTCTCTGCTGAGTCAGTCATACATCCCCAACTGCTTCTTAGACATCTAAAATTGGTTGTTCCATGGGCTTCAAACTCAACGTGTCCAAAACAACTCATTATCCTGCCCATTACAACCTAAACCCTCTCCTCTACCTGTCTTATTACTTTCTAGGGCACTCTTCCCAATCAGTCAGACTTATAATCTTGGTGTAATCCTTGACTCTTCACTCTCATTCCATATAGCTAATCCACTGCCAAGATTTGCCATTTCTACCCTTACAACATTCACTTCTATCCATTAATATAGCCACAACTCTATTTCAGGCCCTTATCACCTCTCACTTACTCTATTACAATAGCCTACTAACTGATCAAACTACCCCAAGTCTTTCTAAACTCTTATCCATCCTCCACTCAGTTGTGAAGATGATGCTTCTAAAGTATTGCCATGTCCCATGTCATATCCCGGCTTAAGGAGCTCCACTGGCTCCATGTTACCTACAAAACTGAATGTAAAGCCTTTGGTTTGACATTTAAAGCTCATTATAACTTGGAGGTTTCTGATTTTCCAGTCTTCCTCCACTTTACTCCCCCTTACATGAGTTCAGAGATCACAGCTATCATGGCTTAATGAAAGTTTCTCAGACAAGACTCTATTTCCCAGTTCCATGCCCTGGTACTGGCTGCCCTCCATGCCTGGAATTCTCAGCTCTCTCAAATATGTCTCTAGACATTGTTTCCTTAAAGACTCCACTCAAATCCCATCCCAAGATGCTGACACCTTCCTCTTTTGGAGTATTTTTATACAATCTCTATAGAGCTTCTAGATCCCTAATTATTTATAGATTATCTAACCCCTTAGAATGTTTGCTCCATGAAAGCAGAGACTATAGGGTATTTTTGTTTGTTTATACTTTTACTTTCCTTTTATCTCCAATGCTTAGTACAGTGCTTGACACATAGGGTATGCTTAATATATCCTTAATTGATTGACATTCCTTTTGATATTTGCCAGTATGCCAGTGGTCTTCCTAAAATGTGACACTCAGAACTGGACACAATTTTGCCTATGTGTTCTGACTGATTCTTTAAGACCATCACTGTCTATTTGCTAGATGACATGCCTCTCTTAATGTAGCCCTAAGACCACATTATCTTGTGTCAATTATTTGCAGTTAGTAAAAATTTATTTAAATCAGTTGCTTAGGAGACATTATTCTCAAAGCCTAAATTCCCATTTGGCACCACCTCCTTTTCCTAAATATGTTCAAGAAATTTCTATGATCCCTCTTGTAATATGATTTATAAGGTCCTTTCCAGTTCTCCCCATCTGTGAGTCAATGAATGATAAATCCATGGACCTCTATTGCAAAAGCATGGAGAATGAAAGTGAAACCAAAAAGGAAAGGAAAACAGTGGAGAAAAAACACAAAGTTGAGAAGGAGGGGAGAAAATTTGGAACTCAAGAGATTGTGGACCTGAATATTATAAACTAAAAGTAAATAAATAAATTTTTAAAAAGAAAGGAAAAACACGAAGTAGAATGTTGAAGACACAACATGAAGGTTCCAAGATGGTGGTTGGTTCATAGGAGCTGAAAGTTGGAAAGAACATGGGGGAAGAAGAGAGAGACAGGAAGGGAAAGAGAGGAGGGGAGGGAGGGAAGGAGACAGAGGGAGGGAGAGAGAGAAAGAAAATTGAGCTTTTATTAAGTGCTTACTACCTGCTAAGCACTGTACTGAGTGGTAGGGTACAAATGCAAGCAAAAGAGATAGCCCTTACCCTCAAGGAGCTTATATTCTAATGAGGAATGACAATACATAAAAAGGAGATGGAAAACAGGGGGGTGAGGTGATTTACACTGCAGTGTAATAATGCGTATTTCATAGGAAATGGCATAGTGAAGCATGGACTCCTGCAAGATAAGGCACAAACTTACCTATCAGAGCCCAGAGATGTAGCAGTGGTGCTGAGGCTACCTGTGGGGAGGAAATGCAGGTGATAAATAGAGAAGTCATAATGTAGAGTAGACAGAAATGGCCAGCTAAGTCTTAACTTGATATTAAGGGATAGGGATAGAGACTATACCTGTAATTTCATTGGTATAGGGAACTCCGGGTAAGGAAACTCCTTCAATTAACACAGTTTTGTACATTTTCTGCAATTTATAATCTTAAAGAGTTGCTTTGAGTTCTGAGAGATTAAGTAGCTCACCAGGGTTATACATCCAGTAAGAGTAAGAGGTAGGATCTGAACCCACATCCACCTGGC
The DNA here is from genome assembly GCF_028583685.1 of Petaurus breviceps papuanus. NCBI lineage: Eukaryota > Metazoa > Chordata > Mammalia > Diprotodontia > Petauridae > Petaurus > Petaurus breviceps. Next base: position 3,522,774 of record NW_027187299.1, read on the forward strand.
TCCAAGACCAACTGTCTATCCACTATATCATGCCACATAAAACTATATCAGCTTCTCAACTAATTATGATTTTGTGCCAAGTAAAGTTTAGTGGTACACTCAACTCATTTCTTGTTACCCTACCTTTGTTAGCAGAATACCCTTGTGAACTGCAATAACAGTACTCCCCTATTCCCATTTCATCATGAAGGGGGGGATAATTGTCCCCCAAATCAAACATGAAATTTTTTGTCCAGCTTTACTACAACTTTCTACATGACTTTGGGTCACTTTCATTCTCCTAAGTTCCCTGCCTCAGATTTCTGCAATGTAAAACTTGGCTGTGTACTCGGTGACTATTATACCTTAAAAACAAATGATGAATTTGGTTCCTTTCCTGCTATTGAGCTGATAGATGAGGATACTCACACACATGTATCCAAGGGCAAAGCTTGACACTTCAGGTGTGATGATGAGTTATTATGCAAATGTATTCCACAAGGATGACGCTTTTGAAGAAGCCCCCACACGTTAAGCTTCTCACATGGCACTGGTTTTAGCTCATTATTCATGATGCTGCTGTGAATAATTTTATTCAGGGCCCGTGAACTTTTTGCTGAATAGCTATAGTATTTGAAAAGTGCAGAGTAGTCAAATAAACCATTCCAATGTATGAAGGCATAGAATAGCTTCGCTTCAGGCCCACCCACACCTGCTTCCCAGCTGTTCTAATGCTGCCTTGGATTGTATACTTCAAGGTCACCCACAAGTCAGGTTCTGGTGACTGATTCAGGTTGATGGATTGTTTCAGGGAGTACAAGTATGCTACAACATAGAGCAAATAAGAATCTTTTCTTATTTCCTAAATCAGTTGGATAAGTGAGAGGCAGAATGAGGAAGTAGGAAGAACATGGAATTTGCTGTCAAAAGGTCTGCATTCCAATCCAGGCCCTGTCACTTTCCAGCCCTGTGACCTTCAACATTTATTTCCTTTCTGTGGACCTCAGTTTCCCCACCTATAAGATGAGGAATATAAACTAGAAGATCTTATTTTTCCAGCACTAAGTTCTAGTTCTTATTATTTAAGAAGTGTTGGCATTAGGAACTATCACTGTTCCCACAGACTTCTATAACTCAAGATTCTGTTTGGGTTTAATTTTCACGAAAATCTTGGAGTAATGAGAGGAAATATAAAAGCCGTGACCTTTGCAGCCTGAATTTTCTAGAAAGCTGTTTATTATAAAACAGAAGAGATCAAAAATATTGTCTCAAGATATTTGGCAGGCAGTTATGGCACCTGGAAAATTTTTATTAAAAAAGGACTTAGCATGATTAGCCGAAATTCAGAATATTCACCAGCCAAGCCTCAGTGTTTTAGTCAAGAAGTCAGCTGCAGATGAGCAGAACTGACAACTGGTCTAACTGTCAGGAAATCTGGACGCACATCCTGGCTCTTCTACTTTCTAACTACCCATAGGAGCTAAACGACTAATTTAACTTCTCTAAGCCTCAGTTTTACCAGCTGTAAAATGTAGGTGATAATAGTTGCATTTTTGAACTCGCCACTCACTGGATTACTCTGAAGTAGGTAATGAATACAGGCAAAGACTTTTCAGATTGTGTGGTACAGTGGAAAGCATGAGGCATGTGAAGTCAAAGGAGCAACTGCCAGTTCTGTCATTTTCTGGCAGTGTGACCTTGGGCATGTCACTTCAGGTTTCTTCAGTTTCTTCATCAGTAAATGACTTCTTGGGGTCCTTCCAGCCCTTAATGTCTTTGATCCTTTGATCTGATTATTATCTTCACATATTAGCATGATTTGTTGGGGATAATGGGAGGTACAGGCTTAGACTCTAAGCCCAGTGACATGGAACAATAAGGTCATGCATTTGCAACAATTTGTCCACATGAGATTTTAACGAATTCTTTCAGGGTTTATTTAATGGAAGCATTATTTCAGAAAGTCTAGTTTTAATAATATTCTATTAAGGTCAAAGAAACCTTATTGGTCCAGTGCCTTGTAAGTATCAGGTGCTTGTAAAACATTCTCATCTGCCTGTTTAAGAAATACATAAAACATTAAAAGGAAAATTCAAAATCTAATACATTACTGCTGTGGAAATTTTCTGACATCATCATCATTGCCAAAGAAGGCAGTTAGGTGATGGACAGTTAGGTAGAATACTGAATTTGGAATTTGGGAAACTCACTAGCTGTATGACCCTGGGCAAGTCACTTAACCTCTGTATAACTCACTTTCCTCATCTGTAAAATAGAAATAATTATAGTACCTAATTCCCAGGTTTGTTGTGAGGAGCAAATAAGACAATATTGTAAAGAACTTTATAAATCTTTAAAAAGCTATATAAATGCAAGCTATTAACATTATTATTAAAGATAGAGTAAGATGCATCTCAGTTTAGTGGTTGCTATTCTGGGTGCCATGGAAACCCAATTAAGTGTACCCCAGTGTTGCTGTTCTGCATGGTTTTTCATACTATACGGGTGACCCATAGAGTTTATAGAGTGTAGAATTAGACAGATGGGTACACCCCACCTCATAACATTAATTGGCTCTTTGAAAGATGTTACATGAAACAAAATAACAGAAAACAGTTGGTTACATAGGAACAACATTATAAATGGCAGTTAAATTTCAGGGTAACCAAAATTTCTACTACAAAAGCTTAAAAGAGGTCTTTACAGAGAACTGAAACTGTAATAGTGAGTTAAAGGATCAAGACCTAGGGGCAGAGCTGGGCTGAGCTCCAGAGAGATTTGAGGAGACCAGGTGCTGAGAATGTTTCTGCTGCCTGCAAGAAGGAACCAGACACTAAGGACCCAATGAATCAAGAATTGAAAAGACAAAAAAAAAGACTTCATTTTCATGCAATAGTTTGAGCTGCATGTTTATGTATGTCTGCATGTATACATGTGCTTCTGGGTGTGTCTATGGGTACATGCCCCCTTCTCTTGGCAGAAAGGTAAGCCCTTTACCCAGAGATAGGAACCTAGAAGCAACCCTTTAGAGTTGGAAGTCACCCAGCATTTGGGAGAAGGAAAAAAAGGGGAGATATCACTGTCATGGTGACTAGTATGAGAAAGAAAGTGGCAGAAAGGAGGGCAGCCATGGCCATAAATTCACTAGGAAGTGGCACTATTGTTAGTGGGAAATTCATTGAAAACTGTCATGGTGCCAGCAGATAAAGATCTCTACAAAAGAGACCTGTCTTATTTTCAGCGGTTGGAATGCAAGGTTTCTTTATAACTTTATTTTTAAAAAATTATGAAATCACGGGATCATATAAATCAAAAGCTGGAAGGGACTTAGAGGCCATATGGTTGAACTCCCTTATTTTGCAGATGAGGAAACTGAATCCCAAAGAGGTTAAGTGACCTGCCCAAGGTCACTTCCAAAAGGTCAGATGTAGAATCTGAACCCAGGTCGTCCTGCTCTAGAGACAGGACTGATTTTGCTGTATCACCCTGTCTCCCTTTGAATCATTTACTTTATGTCTTGAGCAGTGAGCCAAATGATAAAGCAGGCTCTCAAAATTTTTCAGTGAGAGATAGAATTGAAAAATGATATTGGTAAGGGCTAAATAATGTAGAATATGCCTGGATGCACAAACAAAATCAGAGAAGGTATTACCATACAAAATAAGGATAAGTGGGATATATACTGTTCATTTTACTTTTTGTGATATTATGGGCTGCTTGATGCTTATATCTGAACTTTATGGATATGAGGGCAAGACATTTACTTTTCTAAGAAGTCAAGGAAATCTTCTTTGAAAAAAGAAATATGGGCCTTTCATTGATAGAGGAGGGAGAATGATTGATGTACTTGGAGAAATATGTTGGTCCAAATAGAAGTATAATATAAAATAACCATGCTGTTGGCAGTGTTCAGATTAGAAGAAGTGGGCAGAAAATAGGTTGAATGGGCATGGCAAATAAAGATTTTTGGTAAATGAGACCACTTAAGTCAACCTTTCTATAATATTTTTCATCATTGCCAATATTCAATAGAACTCTGCACTAAGAAGAGACTCCAGCTCCTTCTCTCAATCTGCTTCCTTATCACAGTTTAGTTGAGTCAGAAAGACATAGTTTCAAATCCTGCCTGAGATACTTACTAGCTACATGCCCCTAGGCAATTAATTTTATTTCTCTGTGCCCTAGTTTACTCCTCTGTAAAAATGACAAACTAGGATTTAATGGTCCTTTTACCTCTAAATCAATGATACTCTGCAAAACAGAGGTAACAGTATCAGAGTTGTTTATATCACAGGGTTGTTGAGAGAATGAAATAAGATAGTGTATTAAAAGTTCCTTGAAAATTTTAAAGCACTGTGTGTTGTTATTTGATTGTATATGACTCTTCATGACCCAATTTGGGGTTTTCTTGGCAAAGATACTGGAGGGGTTTGCCATTTCCTTCTCCAGCTCATTTTACAGATGAGGAAACTGAGGCAAACAGGATTGACTTTCCCAGGATCACATAGCTAGTTAGTGTCCAAGGCCAGATTTGAACTCAGGAAGATGAATTTTCCTGACTCCAGGTTCACCATTATATCCATGGCATCACTTAGCTGCCAAAAGCATTATATTAATGTCTGTTATTATTGTTGTTAATATTTTATTTGTGATAATAAAAGCTGTGGGGGAAAAACAGTCTAGTTGTACTGTTTATACTCAAGGAAAGAGCAGCCTGCTTTGATGTTCCAAAAAATTAATCTCAAACAGAAACACGCACAAAAAAAGCCAGATATGCTCTTTTTTTCTTCCTCTTTTTTTTCTTTTTAGTGACCAGCCCATCATCCCAGTAGATATTCATTTAGTGAAATCAATAATATTCCAAGTATTTTTCTTTTACTTTTTGTAAATCATTACTTCCTTGGACAATGGGCCATTTGAAAGATGAGCATGACTGGCTATAAGTTTAGTTTGTCAAATGTCAGTCTCGGATCCCAATCTTTATATTATTTAATCCTCCTAACATGCCTGATGCATGTATCATTTACCCTCTTTTTTTTTTACAAACCAAGAAAATTGGGCACAGCATAAAAATGATTTACACTAAATCATTCATCAAGTCAATGATGGGAAGGAAATGCGAATTTTGAATTGTTGGTTCCCCATTTCATGCTTGTTCCACCTGGTCATCCTCTTATTTTTTTCACCAAATTGCTCTGCATGGGAATGTATCTTTGCCAAACACTTCTTTTAGTAAATGAAACAACTTCAAAAAAAGAAACCTAGGAATTTTTTTTAAGTCAAACTTTAATGTAAGAAATTCCCTCATTTCTAATTTCAGTTCAATTTGTAAATAATCTGCTAAATCCTGCTGGATACAGTGGCTCAACAACAATTACGAACAGTTTTCTGAGTTTTTGCTTTTGTGAATTCAGAAATCTCTACACTTGACAAACAAAACCATAGGGGAAAAGGAAGATCATCTCAGTGGAAAATGTAGTTGAGTGATTTTATTGAGGTTCCACATCTGCTAAATGAACCTCAGTTTACTCATCTGTAAAATGAGGGAATTGGAGACTAGATGATCTTCATTGTTCAGTCAAGTTCTATGAATGACTAGTGGCATCAACCACAACATGCATTAATGAGTTTCATGTTGTGGGAGAGCTTATTCTCAAGACTACACATCTCATGGGATGGATGGTCATGAACCATGAAGAACCTAAATTAATTAAATTGGTTCAAGTGTTTCTGTACAAAATTCTACAGTATCTCTGCCAAGGATAAGCATTTCCTCTTACTGCAGGGAGAGTCACACTTTCTACAGAAAATACTGTTGGCTCTGATGTATTTCTGAAACAGGCTGCAGTCCCACTCCAGGTGTCTCACCTGGTGCACATAATGGTGCAAACCAAAGGACGTTGTCTCTTTCTTTAACCAGCAGGACCATAGAGCTCAACTGAAAATCAAGAAAATTAAAGAAGAAGAAGAAAAATACAGCATCTGGACAGTTGAATTGTTTTACATCTGTTGCTTCCCTCTGGATCTACATTTCCTTTTTGGCTAAATCCCTCCTCAACCTTGTGTGTGTCTTCACTGTTTAAATATTGCTGCTGTTGCTGCTGCTACTACTACTACTATTATTACTACTACTACTGCTTCTGCTGCTGCTGCTACAGTTACTGCTGCTGCTGCTGCTGCTACTACTACTACTATTGCTACTACTATTTGTAGATAAATGCTGGAACTGAATATCCTTATACTATGGTTTAAATTTTTTTCTCTACTCCAGTTCTCTCCCCAAAATGAATGAATGATTTTATTGTATACCAATATTTTCCTGTTTGATAGCACATTTTAGATTTCTCTAAGAGGACGAGTAGCATGGACTAGTGATTCTCAAAGCATATAAACATGAACAATATCAGTTAAAAATGGGGGGAAATGAGAATCTCATCCACCTTGTTCCCTCCCATTAAATTCAGGGCATATAACTTAGCAGCCAAGTGGCACAGTAGATAGAGGGCTACACCTGGATTCAGGAAGACCTCAGTTCAAATCCTGTCTCAGACATTTACTATGCTGTGTGACCCTAGACAAGTGACTTAGCCTCTCTCAACCTTAGTTTCCTTATATGTAAAAGGGGGATAGTAAGATAAACTACTTCACAGTGTTATTGTGAGGATCACATGAAATAACATTTGTAAAACACTTAGCCAACTTGTTGCAGTCATTTTCTAGTCAAGCCCATTGGTGGTTTTCTTGGCAAAGATACTGGAGTGGTTTGCCCTTTCCTTCTCAGAGTTAAGTGACTTGGCCAGGGTCACACAGCTAGGAAGTGGAAGTCCAGATTTGAACTCAGGAAGATGAGTCCTGCTAACTCCAAGCCCAGTGCTTTGTGCACAATGGCACCTTCTAGCTGCCCCCAAAGCACTTAAAGCCCTATATAAATATATCCTCATCATTATTATAAGATAGCATTCAGCAAAGTTGGTCTCTGCATAACAACACTGTGCATGCGTATGTGTGTTTGTGAAGTCTTCTTCACTTGTGCTAAATAGAGTTATAGCCGCTGTCCTTGTACTACACTGAGTAACAGATGGGGAGAGAAAAAGAGGAGGGGGGAAGAGAGAGACAGAGAGAAAGAAATAGTAGCAAAGAACTTTCAATATTTATTACTTGGTAGGATCTAGAAAGAAGGAAACAAGCATTTATTAAGTGCCTACTATATTCAGACACTATGCGAAGCACTTTACAAATATTTCATTTGATCCTCTCAGAAACCCTAGGAGGTAGGTAATATTATTATCTTCATATTATCGTTGAAGAAATTAAGGTAGATATAGGTGAATTGACTTGCCAAGGATGACACAGTCAAATGTCTGAGACAGGATTGAACTTAGGGCCTGACTACAGGTCTTGTACCCCCTCACTGCCTCTTGAACTCACCTTGAGTGACTAATAAAGCAATAATGTTTATTTTTATGATCCTTTTCTCTTTAAAAAAATTATTAGTGGGGCAGCTAGGTGGTACTGTGAATAGAGCACTAGCCCTGGAGTCAGAAGAATCTGAGTTCAAATCCAGCCTCAGACACTTAACACTTACTAGCCGTGTGACCTTGGACAAGTCACTTAACCCCAATTGCCTTGCCTTTCCTTCTCAAAAAAAAATTATTAACTTAGAATCGACAAACATTTTATTACAAAGAACAAAAAGAAAGTGACTTCTGTTATGTTCATTTCTTAAAGTCATATGTTAAATTGAGGGAAGACTTTTAGGGGGGAGAAGAGATATCATTGCCTTCAATAAAGAAGAAAAGGTCACTAAAGTATTTTTAATAAAATTAACAGAAGAAAATAGAAGGAAGTTCAGAAAAAAGCAGGAAAACTTTGAAAGTGACATGTTAAATTTATTAAAGAGATTGGGAGAAGGAGTATTCAGTAGGCTTGCTATCTTCGGGTGGGGGATAGGGGAGAGATGGGGAGAAAATTTGTAACTCAAAATCTTGTGGATGGAAATGAATGCTGAAAACTAACAATGAAAGAAAGAAATTGTAATTTATTATCCATGTTTTAAAACGAACAAGCTACATACAATAGAGATTTGTGGTTTCCCCTCTAATACTTTTTCTATTCTCCTTTGCTCCTTTGTGTTTTGAATTGTTCTCTCTCTCTCTCTCTCTCTCTCTC
>NW_027187299.1:3531021-3543063 GCF_028583685.1 Petaurus breviceps papuanus
CTCTCTCTCTCTCTCTCTCTCTCTCTCTCTGTCTCTCTCCCTCCGTCCCTCCCTCCCTCCCTCCCTCTTTCTCTCTCTGTGTCTCTTTTTTTCTCTGTGTCTCTGTGTGTCTCTCTTGTCTTTGTTAAGTTTAGAATTGTGAAATGTGAAATATTTAAAGCTATATATTATATTTAACATAGTAGTAACAAAATTATCCTGTTTGTATCCCTTTTGATTTTTTTCTTCAACATATTTTTGTAATGTTTTAGTGATACTTTTGTCTTTCATTTTTTTTGCACCTAAAGCATTACTCACCAACTCGTCCCTCTCCTACCAACAGAAGCTCTCCTTTGTAATAAGTCCTCAAGTGAAAAAAAAAATAGTCAGCATATTGGTCATGTCTGACTGTAGTCTGCTGCCTCTGTGCAGATGTGAGAAACATGTTCATCATCAGTCTTTTGAAGTCATGATTAGTCTCTATACTTAGTAGAGTGTAGAAACACAGGATTCTCTCTATACAGCATAGAGAACTGCTATGTTAAATCAGATTTCTGAAGACTTTCAAAGTTGTTCTCCTTTATGTTGCTATGGTCATCAGACAAAATAATTTCCTACTTCTGCTCATTTTATTTTGCATCAGCTTATACAAGTCTTTCCAGATTTCTCTGCATCTACCCTACTTGTCATTTCTTTTTGTATAATAATATTCCATTATGTTCAGATATTACAGTTTTTCCAGCTGTCCTCCAACTGTACGTCACTTTAAGATATTATTTACACACCATTGTTCCCTAATGCTTTAAGCCTATTCACATTTTGCACACACTGTCTCCCTTTGTGTCTCAAAACAGCACAATGAGGTAGCTATTATAGGTATTATTTTCCTCATTTTACACATGAAGAAACTAAGTCTCAGAGAGAGTAAGTATTAGAGGTAGGATATAATCCCAGGTCTTCCTGCTACCCATTAAAACAATGGTTTTCAAACTTTTTGGTCTCTGGATCCCTTTATACTCATAAAAATTATTAAGGATCCCAAACTGTTTTTACTTGTATGGTTAATTATGTGTTTAATATCAATATATTTATATTACCATATTAGAAACTGATAAAACTGATTTTTAAAATGTTTATTGATTCATTTAAAATAACAATAATAAAGGATTGAACATTAAAATAGCCTTTTTGTGAAAAAATAACTACATTTCCTATAACAAAAATAATTTTGTAAGAAGGGTGGACTTGTTTTAAATATTTTTGCAAATGTCCGGCTTAATAGAAGATAGTTGAATTCTCATTTTTGCTTTTAAATTCAATCTGTTTCACAATGGTATTTTAGTTGAAGTATATCAAGAAAATCCAGCATCACAGAAATATGTTGTTGGAAAAAGGAGAAGTATTTCAGTAGGCAAAGTCTTAGTATTATTATGAAAATAGTTTTACACTTACAGACCCCCTAAAAGGATCTCAGGGATTCCCAGGGCTCCACAGACCACACTTTTGAGAAATGCTGTACCATACCATTTTGCCTCTTTCCATGTCTCTTTAGCTTATTAAAATTAAAACAATCAATTGTAACATACCAGAAACAGAAACTAATGCCAAGTACCTTTGCCACAGAAATTCTCACATCATAGTTCTTCCTAATCCACTTAACTCTCCCTTTAGTGTTCTGACATTAGCAAAATGCTCTGTTTGCCAGAACCACCACCCAAATCTATCCAACTTCCCAAACCCCCTATTTAGGAAACCTCATGTTTCTTCTCACTGAAAGCACATCTTCTCTATTATATTGTAGTATACACTGTTGGGTGTTCCCTAGGGCCTTTAAAAATCGCTTTTGCCTCAGGTCCTCTGGAAGGCCTAGGGTAGCTATCTTTCAATATTGGACTATTTACTTTGAAATGATGGCTAACTGCAGCAACTTAAGACAACAAAAACATTTTAAAAATTAAAAGCCAACCACACAAACTCATTTTTCTCACATTGAGCATATGTATATAGGATCATAGATCCAGAGCTGGAAAGGACTTTGGAGGTCATGTAGTTCAGCTCTTATTTTACAGATGAGGAAACTGAGGCTGTGGGAAGTTAAGTGATTTGTATCGTGTTTCCACCTAAACTTCAGGTTAATTTCTCTCAGAGTTAGTCAATGTAGGATGCTGACTTCTGAATAAACCTAAGAGTTTAGTATTAGCTTCATATCTGTGTTACTATGTACCTAACTCACTAAGATACTGACAACTGTCAGCCTTAGTTTCTCCGAAAAAGAAAATATTGATAATGTGGATAAAGAGTGAGGTGATAGTGGAATTAGATTTTGATTAGAGAGCCATGATCTCATCAATGTGAGTGCTCCATTCCAAAGGCACAGGTTGCATCTAATCTATACCTTCTTGTTCTTTGTCCATAAGAATATGAATCCATCTTCTCTCATAACTCTCTTAATATGGTTTTTCTAATTTTTTGGAGACCTTCTACACTAGGTTATTTAGCATTTTGTAGGTACCAATGTACCATTGGGTTGTCCATCTTTCATCCCTTGATCTCACTATATGACCCATCCATTCTCTTTTCCAATCACACATTTCCTGAGTGTTATCTTTTATTATCATTTCTTGCATACAATGTCTCACTGTCAATACAATGCAACCTGGTTACACACATCCTGCATCTCTCTATTGTCCTGTGACTCACTTGGAATTTGAACCCTAATAGACTATGGTGCTCCATGTATCATTGTCATACAGCATCTCTAGAAGAATATTAATATTAGAAAAATGGAATTGTTGAAAATGATAAACAATTTCCCAAATGCAGTCTAGCCTGGTCTCTCCCTCCTATTCAGTTCTGGGCTTAGCACATTGTTAATCTGAAGTCTGTTCAATATGGTATACTTATGGACTAATTCAATACATTACTCATCTAACTATACAATCTGAACAGCAGGCATTCATCATCCCTTTGGTTTAATCTGTTTGATTGGAACTTTTTGAATGGTTGAGAATATTACTGAATGGACTTTGTGGTGTTATGAGCCTGGAGGAAATGTCACCATCCAATCTGAGCTCCTGGAAGACTATATCATTCACATAGGCTCTGTCTCAGTTTTGGACTCAGCCTAGAATATCCTCGATTAATTAGAAGAAATGGAATTTGAATCCTTCAAATCCTCAGATGAAAGTAGTTAGTAGATGCAGGAGGAAGGATATTTGGATTAGAGTCTGTTTACAGGTAAAAATATAATGTAAAGCAGGTGGCAGCTGGGCTGCCAAGAATCAGAGAGCAGACAATAGAAGGGAGGGTTAGAGCCGTATTTTTCTACAATTAAAAAGAGAGAATCACTAATGTGATTAGTATCTATCAGAATATGAGGAAGAGAAAAATCACCTTTTACTTGGGCTTTGGGTATTCCACCTCCACAGAACAGCATGATAGTACAATAAAGAGACCATGTAGCTGGAGCAAAAGTCAGGCAGGTGGCCTAACAGGATATGCATGCATTCACATGTCTAACATTCAGGGAACTGAATTTTTGCACACCAAGCACAGGGGTGTTAGGCATATGCATTTCCCCTTCCAACAACGGTCAAAAGATCTGGAATCGATGTTCATAGAATAGTATAGTTGAGGAAGAATCCAATTACTGAGCTAATTAGCACCTTGGAGTAGTAAGCACCAAATTTACAGTAAGAAATCACAGGGGAAAACTCAAGTTATTCACTATGGTTTAAAATTCATCTTCTTAGACAGTCTGGTTGACAGCCAGGGACCTGGGGCACATAGGCAGTTTAGTTTAGTTATTGTTGAATGGAATTTAACACTGGGAATTCTATCTGTCACTTTTAAGAAGAAACCAGTCTTTTAGTTAATAGATTTTTAGAAAGTGTTCTAATTCCCAAAGAAATTTGGCAGATGGTTTGTGGGCTGGCTCAGTTCCTTTCTAAAAGTTACTTATTCTGACCTTAAAAGTTCCATTTTCATAGTTTTTCTGATAAAATTTAAAATTCTGGTTGGGTAATTTTATGCAAAGATGGGATTCCTGTCTTCATTAAGAGGATTTTTTGCTACTTATCTTAGTTTCTGGAATCTTGTGACTTTATTTTCAAAGATTAGTCACAGGGCTCTTACAAGGGAGCAATAGTAGAAATTTGTCCAGTGGTGACTGCTTGGTTAGGGGTAGGGAAAATTATTTCATTCTTACTAACCCAACTGCCATGGCCATTAAGCTGAAAAACAGGCTTGGGTGTCTAGCTCTCAAATGTTTGAGGGAGTGAAGAGACAATGAAATGTAATGGAAATGATGATGTCTTTGGACTCAGGTAAGATCTCAGTTTGAATATTTATTAATTATCATTATGACTACTACTATATTGTGACTGGAATGACTACTAGCAAATCATTTAGCCTCTTTGAGATTCTATTTCCTCATTTGTAAACTGGAGATAATAACAACTGTTAAATAAGGCAAAACAAATCAATACATTGTGCATGTATGAAAATCTATGCCTCATTGGACACTTAGTCTATTATCTCTTAGTGAGAGAGGGTAGACATGCTTCACCATCCACCCACTGAATTCACTAAAGGACACACCATAGGTCAGAGTTCAGCATTTAGCACAGAGCCTGGGAACATAGTGTTTAATAAATGTTCATTAAGTGGCAAACTGACACCACAACGTTTATTGACTGCTTAATAAAATAAGTGCCAATATCAACTATGAACTGTATGCAACGTAACAAATGTCAGCTATTCACTCTTCTGTTTTGGTAAGCATCCATAATGAAAACCATCCATGGCAAAATCACCTTTGCCTTTACACATTCATATACAGAGTCCTGGACTTGAAGCCTGGAGACCTCAGTTTGAATTCCAGTTCTCTCCTCACTTACTAACTGAGACCTCAGTCAAAACTCTCATAGCCTGGGCTTCCTCCATAAAATGGTGATAATGATTTGCCTCCCAAATTTATTGTGAACATTCATTGTAAATTATAAAGAACTATGTAAGTGTATATTGTTATTGTTATTTATTCCTTTTTCAGTTGTGTCCAACTCTTCATGACCCCATTTGGTGTTTTCTTGGCAAAGATACTGGAGTGGTTTGCCATTTCCTTCTCCAATTCATTTTACAGATGAGGAAACTGAGACAGACAGGGTTAAGTGATTTGCCCAGGGTCACACAGGTAAAGTATCTGAGACCAGATTTGAACTCAGAAAGATGAGTCTTCCTAGTGTCGGGAGCTGAACTCTATCCACTGTGCCACCTAGTTGCCCCTCTTGTTATCTAGCAGGATAATAATATATTTATGGTAAAAATCTGTTCTTACTAATCTGTGAGGTGAAGGAAAATACATGTAGAAAGCATTTAGAACTCAATTCAATTCATTTATATTTACTGGCATCTGTTGTAAAATAGCATCACTGAATATGCACAGTATCTCTAGGTTGGGGAGATGTTTTAGACTAGGCCTGACTGTTTCATGTTTGAGTGGAATGAAATGACACACTCATAGACCATCTAACAGGTAACAAAAGGTAGTCCATTTAGCCATAGCATGGAAAGAATATTCAGGAAGGATATAGAACTTGTTCAGAGAGGCTTATTCCCTCGCCCCCATTTCTAGATGGAAATGACTGGTCAGCAGAATGTGTTGGGTGTATTGATTCACATCACAGTGGTATTTCCCCAAGTCTGAGGGACACTGACTCCTTGCAGGCTGGTCTTTTGTGTTTTAGGTTACTTCAAATCCATATCAGGCTTGAATCTTAGTCCCATGGATCCATCAAGATTCAAGGTCAACTTCCCCTGCCTATTAGGTAGGAAAGAAAAAAAAAGACCAATCCAGTGTGCATGACCAATATTTCTCCTACCATATTGGTTAAAAATGAAATTTCATTTTCTGTCAAAGTGTTGACTTTAGGCTGTGATACAAACACTTAAAATGTTCAGGAATTAATACCATTCAATTGTTTAATTCTTCTGTTTTCCAATCCTTTTTCTCCCTCCACCTGAAAGTCCTTTGCCCCACCTCATCACCTGACTGGAATTTAACAAAAACTTTTGATCTTTATTGTGTTCTATATCAAATTTATTGCAATCTAGTAGACTTGGGTTAAAATATTGAGTTCTGCCGTGCAGTTCCTGGGCAACTTTGGCAAACAACCTTTTTGGTCATAATTTCTTCCTCTATCAAATGAGGAGGGTAGAAGAAGGGGCCTTCTAACTCTAAATCCATGATCCTATGTGTGTCTCATCTCTTAAGGTAACGACTGGGTTACTGTAAGTTTCAAAGATTGCATTGTGATCTCCTTCTTACTGGTTTGTTCCCCTCTCAGCACAAGACGAGTGGACAGCTCCAATACAAGACTGGCAGTCCAAATTGAAAAAGATCCAGGTATGGCAAGAACCTCCTTTCCTCCTCTTTAGAAATGTAGATTTGTTTTTCTGGGAACTAAGCAGGGAAAATTAGGTTCATGTTGTTTTTAATAATCATTGTGGGAACAAAGCACATTGGGGCAAATATGTTTAGAATAAAATAAAATTCTGCAAGAAGACTGATTAAGCCCCCTGATTTGGTATGGAAATGCATTCACTGGTTATCCTGGATTGATTAGGTAGCTCTTGAGGAGTGAATAACTTTGTTAATCAAGACATCGGAGTTTGTAAGTAGTAAATAACAAACTTGGGCAGCAAATCTGGAAATCCAATTGGTCTTTAGTCACACAGCACCTTGAACAAATCAGAATTAAGCTGCCCTCCACAGGGCAAACTTTCCTGATTCCATGACCTAGAAGCTACAAAAGGACAAAAACAAAAACATATTGTTTTTCCTCCACAATCTGTCACTTTCAGCTCTGTATTTATTCTTCTTTTCCTTTCTCCAAAGAGCAATAAAATCCCCTATAACTTGTGTCCCCAAAATCTGAATGCTTTCTTATCCATTCCATGGCTCTTTCTTTAAGCATTCCATGGTACCAATAAAGAAAAAAAAGAATCTATTTGGTCTGTTATCTGTATTTTTATAGCCTGTGTGCCTGAGGGCTAGAATATGATGATTTGAAAATACCTGAAAGGAAATACCCAGAAATGTCTGTCTGTTGAACTTTAAAAAAAATCAATATAATTATATATCTAGCAAGTATGATGGATCAATGTCTCTGAATCCATGAAACTCTATAATATCTATCTCAGGCATAAAGGTGATCTCTGCTCTTATACATCTGTATTATCACCAGCTGACTATAAATATTGCCCCATTATAACTATAATTGTGATAATATTACCAAAATATTTTAAGCAAGGGTCTAGAGATAAAGGTCTTTATTCTGGTTTTTAAAATATATCTCCTAGTCTCTCTACATATTGTTTATTTGTATATATTATATATAGGCATATTATCTATACATGTGTATATTTCATTATATATAGTTATATCTATATCTCTGTTGATATCTGTATATGTTATATTGATGATATAGATATAGATATAAATATCAGCAGTTGGGGATAACTAAAGTCCCTTTGAGTCTCTTCTTCTAAGCACCAAGGCTTTTCAGCAGACTTTATATAAAGCCTCTGAGTATAAGCTGTGAGTCACTGTAACAAATGAATGCAGTACTCAGGTCAAGCAGGCAATGTATCAGGGGCTTTAGTTATATTGATACCTTATGAGGTTATATGACACTGTCTCAGCTCATTGGAAATTCATTTCATTTCATTAATCATAATTAGGCTATAAATGCAATTACTTTAATTCCTCTCTTTACTGCTTCTGGCATTCGGTGAGGGCATTCATAATCTGATGATGTTATTTCATAGATCAATTGAAACACTGATTCGTGGTGATGCCAGTGCTTAAGTTAGCCTAAGGGTGAGAAAGAGTGAAAACCCACTCAAAAGCCCAAACAGGCATTGGGTACATGTTGTTTGTCTGACAGAATTGTCTCATGGAGTGCATACGATTCAGGCTGCACTACATTTGTGATTGCTCCCTGAATACTCAAACCAATGCAGATTCTGCCTTCAGAGGTAGCATAGAAAGGTAGCAGAAATGCAAAAATCAGTCAGAGATTCTGGGTTCATTCTGGCCTCTGCTACTCATCACCCTTGTGACTTTACACAATCTCTTGAATTATCTATGTCTTAGTTTCCTCATCTGTAAATTAAAGAACTTGATTAGATATTCTCTAAAGTCCCTTCCAGAGCTATCTATGATCCTATGAATTTGTGCTTCCAGAGAGCTTATTCTCTGAGGAATTATGTATGTGATGACATAATATATGTGAGACCTAACATATGACATGATATACTGTACAGTACAGTTATTAGGGTGGGAGGGGAGCTAACTTATGAGCTACAGTGCAAAGATCACAAGTTTTTAGGAACACTTTACTCCAATATAAACTCAAAATGTTTTGTAGGCATTATATAATTTATGAAATGCATGGAATCTTCTACAAATTCCAAATTCTTTGCATGTAATTACTTAAGAGAATATAATGCATTTTATGCATTATTCATTCAACTGAATATAATTTGATTCCTATAATCTTCTTGAAGGAAATGATGACAACAATCTGAATTCCATCTTCTATGAGCATTTGACAAGATCTCTCCAAGTATCTCTTTGTGGAGATTTGGTTCTTGGTCGCTGGGGTAATTACAGCTCTGGAGACTGCTTTATTTTGGCTTCAGATTACCTCAATGCGTTTGTCCACCTAATTGAAATTGGAAATGGTCTTGTTACCTTTCAACTTCGAGGGCTGGAATTTAGAGGTAAGAATTTTTCTTAAGTTTTGTTTCTATCTTTTGTTTTTTTATGTCACCTTCATTTCCAAACATTTCCCTTCCCATTCCCCTACTTGGAAAGACATCATTTGGGAAAGAAGGAGAACAAGAAGAAAAAGGAGGAGGTGGAGGTGGTGGTAGAAGAGGTGAAGAAGGAGAAAGAGGAGGAGGAGGAGGTGGAAGAAGAGAAGGAGATGGAAGAGGAGGAGGAGGAGGAGATGGAGGAGGAGGAAGAGGAGGTAGAGAAGGAGGAAGAGGAAAAGGTAGAGGTGGAGGAGGAGGAGAAAAAGACTTCAGCAAATCTAACACATCAAATGAGTTTGACAGTATATACAAAATGTTTCAAACAAATTTTCCCCTTTCTGCAAAGAAAGGGGGAGGGAGGCAAAATTTACAGTTTCTTGTTTCTTCTTTGGCTCCAAGCTTGGTCATTATAAAGACACAGTATTTAATTTCAGTTTTGTTATTATTCTTTCTATTTGTTTTACCGTGTGTATATAGATGTAGATATGTATATACACATACATATATTAGAGATAAGAAATTTTTAAGTATCAGGAGCTTCAAAATCACAATGATTTAATTACTTTTAAATTAACTTAAGTTTTAAATAAAAATATTTAATTAAAATTTTAAAAAATTATTGGATTCACAGAATTGATAAGAAATGATCATAAGAAAGATTATCAGAGTGACAAAAAAAAACTTTCTCTTACTAAGGGAGACTTAAGAGGATAAGATTGTAGCATGGACTTTCTATATCCCTGGATTACACACAGTCCATCGGTTAGTTGTCCCCTTTCTCCACTAAATCATGGGAAACTGGTACTCTGACATGTCTGAGAATTGACAGTGATATAACTAAAAGAAAAAATAGCAATTTAATTGGTTGAACAAATATGACCTATTGTTAGTTGGCCACTAAAGATAGTCAACCTACTTTTCCCATTAATATGAACCACAAAGATCAAATTTAAAATATCATGAACCAAAATGCAGTTGTGAGATATATGTGTGTATCTATGTATGTATTTATAGCACTGATGCCCCATCCTTCACAACTTAGTTGATCTCTATGTATTTTTAAAATAGAGTAATATAGCTTTGCAGTAAAGTAATATTTGGGAGGTCTCTACTCATGTTAGGATTTTGAAAGTTCTCTGATTTCATCTGTGCTCCCTCTACCAACAGAGATCATAAGATCATCATAGCTCTAGAACTGAGAGGAACTTCAGAAGTTATGTTCCCTAGCCCTCTCATTTGGCATATTAGGAAACCAAGACCCAAGAAGGTCAAGTGCCCAAAGTCACCCAGACAGAATATGTCTGAGGTAGGCATTTAAACCAGATCTTCCTGACTCTGAGCCTCTCTCTCCATTCACTTTAAAGTGCTATTTCTCATTCAACTTATTAGCATTTCAAAATAAAAAGGTTTCTGGGTGAGACAGTTGATAGAGTCAGGAAGACTTGAATTCTTATCCTACACCAGGCACTTATTTGCTGTGTGACCCTGGGCAGGTTATTTAACCTTTCTCTGCCTCAGTTACCTCATCTGGGAAAGAGAATGATAACAGTATCTACTTCCCAGAGATGTGAGAACAAAATAAGACAACATTTGTATAGTGCTTTACAAGCCTTACAATGCTATATAAATTCTAATTATTATTATTATTACAAAGCCCGAGAGGCATTATTCCACAGGGGATAGATAGTGGATATCAGTCAAAAAGATCTTGGGGAAGAGAAAGAGGTAATACCCTGGACCTTTGGACATACTGCTATGGAGTAGAGACTCTGGCGACAACATGAGGTCTACGCTAAGGAAAGAGTAAAATGAAGCTCGGTCAGGAAAAAAACTCAGGTGAAGCTGGGGCTGGCACAAGAAGTCTGTGCTCCGCTATCTTCCTATTTTAACTAATTATTCTCAGTCAGTAACTGTGTGTGAAGCTCAATGTTTTCTTCCTACCCAAAACATCAACATCCTTTAGGCATCCTGAGACAATGACTCAGTCCTCTCACTCTAGCTAAACTATGATTTGAAAGGGCAAGCTCAATTCAAAGGCAAGAGTGATACATCTTCAGTATATGTATTTTTGTAATCTTAGAACCTAATTTAATTATTGTATATTATATCAACTGCTATTACTTATTAATGTATCTTATGTGACATTAAGCATTTTTAGATTTTTATTATAACTAGGCTCTGTTACACTAGATGAGAAGGCAATGATGATCAGCACTCAAAGGATAGTTGTCTTGCTCAGTTGTTTCAGTTGTGTCCAACTCTTTGAGACCCCATTTGGAGTTTTCTTGGCAAAGATTCTGCAGTGGTTTGCCATTTCCTTCTCCAGCTCATTGTACAAACAAACAAAAAAAAAACTGAGGCAAACAGGGTTAAGTACCTTGCCTAGGGTCACACATTGAGTAAGTGTCTGAAGCTAGATTTGAACACAGGAAGATGAGTCTTCCTGACTCTAGGTCCAACACTCAATCTTCTGTCCCATATAGCAGCTCCCAAAGGATAGTGGGATAATAGCTAATAACTAACATTTATATAGTGCTTACTATGTGCCAGGCACTGTACAAAACACTTTAAAACTATTATCTCATTTGATCTTCACACCAACACTGAGAGGTATGTGTCACCCCTATTTTACAGATGAGGAAACTGAGGCAGAGGTTAAGTGACTTGTTCAAGGTCACATAGCAAGTAAGTGTATGAGGTCAAATCTGAACTCAGATCTTGATGACTCCAGGCCCAGGGCTTTATTCACTACACCACCTAGAGATAGAAGAGACATAGGGAGATTATCAAACCTCCTCATTTTACAGATGAGAAAACTGAGGCTCAGGGAGATTAAGTGATTTGTCCAAGGTCACATAGTTAGCAAGCTTCAGAGCCAGTATTTAAAGGTAGGCCCTCTGATACTAGACCCAGTTCTCTTTCCACTGTATCAGTGACTCTTTGGGGGAATAGACTTCACCTACCTCCATTTGTCTTTCTTCCTTTCTTCTTTCTCCCTTCCTTTCTTTGTCTCTTTCTTTCTTTCTTTTTGTTCTTCCTCCCTCCCTCCCTTCCTTCCTCCCTTCCTTTCTTCCTCCCTTCCTTTCTTTCTTTCCTTTCTTTCTCTCTCTTTCTCTCTCTCTTTCTCTCTTTCTTTCTTTCTTTCTTCCTTCCTTCCTTCCTTTCTTTCTTTTTCTTTCTTTCTTTCTTTCTCTTCCTTCCTTCCTTTCTTCTTTTCTTTCTTTCTTTCTTTCTCTTCCTTCC